>NC_072038.1:11787406-12125011 GCF_027791375.1 Indicator indicator | reverse complement strand
CTCGGATCTGCCCTGCCTTTGGCTCTCTCTCTCTCTCTCTCTGGATCTGCCCTGCCTTTGGCTCTCTCTCTCTCTCTCTCTCTGGATCTGCCCTGCCTTTGGCTCTCTCTCTCTCTCTCTCTCTGGATCTGCCCCTGCCTTTGGCTCTCTCTCTCTCTCTCTCTCTCTCTGGATCTGCCCTGCCTTTGGCTCTCTCTCTCTCTCTCTCTCTCTCTGGATCTGCCCTGCCTTTGGCTCTCTCTCTCTCTCTCTCTCTCTGGATCTGCCCTGCCTTTGGCTCTCTCTCTCTCTCTCTCTCTCTGGATCTGCCCTCCTTTCCTCTCTCTCTCTCTCCTCTCTCATCTCCCTCCTTTCTCTCTCTCCTCCCTCCCCTCTCCCTCCTTCTTCTCCCTCCTCCTCCTCTCTCTTCTCCTCCCCCTCTCCCCTCTCTCTCTCTCTCCTCTCCTCCCTCTCTCTCCCTCTCTCCCTCTCTCTCCCCTCCACTCCTCTCTCTCCCCTCTCCTCTCCTCTGCCTCTCTCCTCTCTCCTCTCCTCCCTCCCCTCCTCCCCTCCTCCTCTCCCTCCTCCTCCTCCTCCTCCTCCTCCTCTCTCCTCCTCCTCCCCTCCTCCTCTCCTCCTCCTCCCTCCCTCTCCTCCTCCTCCCTCCTCCTCCTCCCTCCCTCTCCTCTCCTCCTCCTCTCCTCCTCCTCTCCTCCTCCCCTCCTCCTCCTCTCCTCCCCTCTCCTCTCCCTCCTCCTCCCTCTCCTCTCCCTCCTCCCTCTCCTCCTCCCTCCCTCCTCTCCTCTCCTCCCTCTCCTCTCCTCCCTCCCTCTCCTCCTCCTCCTCCCTCCTCCTCCTCCCCCTCCCCTCTCCTCTCTCCTCCTCCTCCCTCTCCTCTCTCCTCCTCCTCCCCTCCTCTCCCCTCCTCCTCTCCTCCTCCTCCCCTCCTCCTCTCCTCCCTCCCTCTCCTCTCCTCCTCCTCTCCCCTCCTCCCTCTCTCCTCCTCTCCTCCTCCTCCTCCCTCCCTCCTCCTCCTCCTCTCCCTCCTCCCTCCTCTCCCTCCTCCTCCCTCTCCTCTCCCTCCTCTCCTCCCCTCCCTCCCTCCTCTCCTCCTCCCTCCTCCTCTCCTCCTCCTCTCCTCCTCCCTCTCCTCCTCCCTCCCTCTCCTCTCCCCTCCTCCTCCTCCCTCCCCTCCCTCCTCCTCTCCCTCCTCCCCTCCTCCTCCCTCCTCCTCCTCCCTCTCCCTCCTCCTCCCTCCCTCCTCCTCTCCTCTCCCTCCTCCCTCCTCTCCTCCTCCCTCCTCCTCCTCTCCTCTCCTCCCTCTCCTCCCCTCCTCCTCCTCTCCCTCCTCCTCCTCCTCCTTCTCCTCCTCCTCCCTCTCCTCCCCTCCTCCCTCCCTCCTCCTCTCCCCTCCTCCCTCTCCTCCTCCCTCCCTCCTCTCCTCCCTCTCCCTCCTCCTCCCTCCTCCCTCCTCTCCTCTCCTCCTCTCCTCTCCCTCCTCCTCCCTCCTCTCCTCTCCTCCCCTCCCTCCCTCTCCTCCCTCCCCTCCCTCCCCCTCCTCTCCTCCTCCCTCCCTCTCCCTCCTCTCCCTCTCCCTCCCTCCCCTCTCCTCTCCCTCCCTCCTCCCTCTCCTCCCCTCCTCCTCCCTCCCTCCCCTCCCTCTCCCCCTCCCTCTCCTCCCTCCCTCTCCCTCCTCTCCCTCCTCCCTCCCCTCCTCCTCCCTCTCCTCCCTCTCCTCCCCTCTCCCTCCTCTCCTCCTCCCCTCCTCCCTCTCCCTCTCCCTCCTCCCCTCTCCCTCCCCTCCTCTCCTCTCCTCTCCTCCCTCCCTCTCCTCCTCCCTCCTCTCCTCCCTCTCCCTCCCTCCTCCTCTCCTCCCCTCCTCCCCTCTCCTCTCCCTCCTCCCTCCTCCCCTCCTCCCCTCTCCCTCCTCCCTCTCCCTCCTCCTCCCTCCTCTCCCCTCCCTCTCCTCCCTCTCCTCCCCTCCTCCCTCTCCCCTCTCCCTCCCTCTCCTCTCCTCCTCCCTCTCCCCTCCTCTCCTCCCTCCTCCCCTCCCTCCCTCCCCTCCTCCCTCCCTCTCCCTCCCTCCTCCCCTCCTCTCCCCTCTCCCTCCCCTCCTCCCCTCTCCTCCTCCCTCTCCCCTCCTCTCCCTCCTCCTCCTCCCTCCCTCCTCTCCTCCCCTCCCTCCTCCCCTCCTCCCCCCTCCCTCTCCTCCTCCCCTCCCTCTCCCTCCCCTCCTCTCCTCTCCTCCCTCTCCTCCCTCCTCCCCTCCTCCCCTCCTCCCTCTCCTCCTCCCTCTCCCCTCCTCCCTCTCCCCTCCTCCTCCCTCTCCCTCCCCTCCCTCCCTCCTCTCCCTCCCTCCTCCTCCCTCCTCCTCCCTCCTCCCTCTCCCCCTCCTCTCCTCTCCTCCCTCCTCCTCTCCCTCTCCTCTCCTCTCCTCTCCCTCTCCCTCTCCTCTCCCTCCTCCTCTCCCTCCTCCTCTCCCTCTCTCCTCTCCTCCCCTCCTCTCCTCTCCTCTCCTCTCTCCTCTCCTCTCCTCCCTCCTCCTCCCTCTCCTCTCCTCTCCTCTCCTCCTCCTCCCCTCCTCTCCCTCCTCTCCTCTCTCTCCCTCTCTCCTCCTCCTCCCCTCCTCTCCTCTCCCTCTCCTCCTCCTCCCTCTCTCCTCTCTCCTCTCCCCCCTCTCCTCTCCTCTCTCTCCTCCTCCCTCTCCTCCTCCTCCCTCTCCTCTCCTCCTCTCCTCTCCTCTCCTCTCTCCTCCCCTCCTCTCCTCCTCTCTCTCCTCCTCCTCTCCTCTCCTCTCCCTCCTCTCCTCTCCTCTCCTCTCCTCCTCTCCCCTCCTCTCCTCTCCTCTCCTCCTCTCCCTCTCCTCTCCCTCCTCTCCTCCTCTCCTCTCCTCCTCTCTCTCTGCCCTGCCTTTGGCTCTCTCCTCTCTCTCTCTCTCGGATCTGCCCTGCCTTTGGCTCTCTCTCCTCTCCTCTCTCTCTGGATCTGCCCTGCCTTTGGCTCTCTCTCTCTCTCTCTCTCTCTGGATCTGCCCTGCCTTTGGCTCTCTCTCTCTCTCTCTCTCTCTCTGGATCTGCCCTGCCTTTGGCTCTCTCTCTCTCTCTCTCTCTCTGGATCTGCCCTGCCTTTGGCTCTCTCTCTCTCTCCTCTCTGATCTGCCCTCCTTGCTCTCTCCTCTCTCTCTCTCTCTGGATCTGCCCTGCCTTTGGCTCTCTCTCTCTCTCTCTCTCTCTGGATCTGCCCTGCCTTTGGCTCTCTCTCTCTCTCTCTCTCTCTCTGGATCTGCCCTGCCTTTGGCTCTCTCTCTCTCTCTCTCTCTCTCTGGATCTGCCCTGCCTTTGGCTCTCTCTCTCTCTCTCTCTCTCTCTGGATCTGCCCTGCCTTTGGCTCTCTCTCTCTCTCTCTCTCTCTCTGGATCTGCCCTGCCTTTGGCTCTCTCTCTCTCTCTCTCTCTCTCTGGATCTGCCCTGCCTTTGGCTCTCTCTCTCTCTCTCTCTCTCTCTGGATCTGCCCTGCCTTTGGCTCTCTCTCTCTCTCTCTCTCTCTCTCTGGATCTGCCCTGCCTTTGGCTCTCTCTCTCTCTCTCTCTCTCTCTGGATCTGCCCTGCCTTTGGCTCTCTCTCTCTCTCTCTCTCTCTCTGGATCTGCCCTGCCTTTGGCTCTCTCTCTCTCTCTCTCTCTCTCTGGATCTGCCCTGCCTTTGGCTCTCTCTCTCTCTCTCTCTCTCTCTGGATCTGCCCTGCCTTTGGCTCTCTCTCTCTCTCTCTCTCTCTCTGGATCTGCCCTGCCTTTGGCTCTCTCTCTCTCTCTCTCTCTCTCTGGATCTGCCCTGCCTTTGGCTCTCTCTCTCTCTCTCTCTCTCTGGATCTGCCCTGCCTTTGGCTCTCTCTCTCTCTCTCTCTCTCTGGATCTGCCCTGCCTTTGGCTCTCTCTCTCTCTCTCTCTCTCTGGATCTGCCCTGCCTTTGGCTCTCTCTCTCTCTCTCTCTCTCTCTGGATCTGCCCTGCCTTTGGCTCTCTCTCTCTCTCTCTCTCTCTCTGGATCTGCCCTGCCTTTGGCTCTCTCTCTCTCTCTCTCTCTCTCTGGATCTGCCCTGCCTTTGGCTCTCTCTCTCTCTCTCTCTCTCTGGATCTGCCCTGCCTTTGGCTCTCTCTCTCTCTCTCTCTCTCTCTGGATCTGCCCTGCCTTTGGCTCTCTCTCTCTCTCTCTCTCTCTCTGGATCTGCCCTGCCTTTGGCTCTCTCTCTCTCTCTCTCTCTCTCTGGATCTGCCCTGCCTTTGGCTCTCTCTCTCTCTCTCTCTCTCTGGATCTGCCCTGCCTTTGGCTCTCTCTCTCTCTCTCTCTCTCTGGATCTGCCCTGCCTTTGGCTCTCTCTCTCTCTCTCTCTCTCTCTCTGGATCTGCCCTGCCTTTGGCTCTCTCTCTCTCTCTCTCTCTCTCTGGATCTGCCCTGCCTTTGGCTCTCTCTCTCTCTCTCTCTCTCTCTGGATCTGCCCTGCCTTTGGCTCTCTCTCTCTCTCTCTCTCTCTCTCTGGATCTGCCCTGCCTTTGGCTCTCTCTCTCTCTCTCTCTCTCTGGATCTGCCCTGCCTTTGGCTCTCTCTCTCTCTCTCTCTCTCTCTGGATCTGCCCTGCCTTTGGCTCTCTCTCTCTCTCTCTCTCTCTCTGGATCTGCCCTGCCTTTGGCTCTCTCTCTCTCTCTCTCTCTCTCTGGATCTGCCCTGCCTTTGGCTCTCTCTCTCTCTCTCTCTCTGGATCTGCCCTGCCTTTGGCTCTCTCTCTCTCTCTCTCTCTCTGGATCTGCCCTGCCTTTGGCTCTCTCTCTCTCTCTCTCTCTCTCTGGATCTGCCCTGCCTTTGGCTCTCTCTCTCTCTCTCTCTCTCTCTGGATCTGCCCTGCCTTTGGCTCTCTCTCTCTCTCTCTCTCTCTCTGGCTCTGCCCTGCCTTTGGCTCTCTCTCTCTCTCTCTCTCTCTCTCTCTCTGGATCTGCCCTGCCTTTGGCTCTCTCTCTCTCTCTCTCTCTCTCTCTGGATCTGCCCTGCCTTTGTCTCTCTCTCTCTCTCTCTCTCTCTCTGGATCTGCCCTGCCTTTGGCTCTCTCTCTCTCTCTCTCTCTCTCTGGATCTGCCCTGCCTTTGGCTCTCTCTCTCTCTCTCTCTCTCTCTGGATCTGCCCTGCCTTTGGCTCTCCTCTCTCTCCTCTCTCTCTCTCTCTCTGGATCTGCCCTGCCTTTGGCTCTCTCTCTCTCTCTCTCTCTCTCTGGATCTGCCCTGCCTTTGGCTCTCTCTCTCTCTCTCTCTCTCTCTGGATCTGCCCTGCCTTTGGCTCTCTCTCTCTCTCTCTCTCTCTGGATCTGCCCTGCCTTTGGCTCTCTCTCTCTCTCTCTCTCTGGATCTGCCCTGCCTTTGGCTCTCTCTCTCTCTCTCTCTCTCTCTGGATCTGCCCTGCCTTTGGCTCTCTCTCTCTCTCTCTCTCTCTCTCTCTGGATCTGCCCTGCCTTTGGCTCTCTCTCTCTCTCTCTCTCTCTCTGGATCTGCCCTGCCTTTGGCTCTCTCTCTCTCTCTCTCTCTCTCTGGATCTGCCCTGCCTTTGGCTCTCTCTCTCTCTCTCTCTCTCTGGATCTGCCCTGCCTTTGGCTCTCTCTCTCTCTCTCTCTCTCTCTGGATCTGCCCTGCCTTTGGCTCTCTCTCTCTCTCTCTCTCTCTGGATCTGCCCTGCCTTTGGCTCTCTCTCTCTCTCTCTCTCTCTGGATCTGCCCTGCCTTTGGCTCTCTCTCTCTCTCTCTCTCTCTGGATCTGCCCTGCCTTTGGCTCTCTCTCTCTCTCTCTCTCTGGATCTGCCCTGCCTTTGGCTCTCTCTCTCTCTCTCTCTCTCTCTGGATCTGCCCTGCCTTTGGCTCTCTCTCTCTCTCTCTCTCTCTCTCTCTCTCTCTGGATCTGCCCTGCCTTTGGCTCTCTCTCTCTCTCTCTCTCTCTCTGGATCTGCCCTGCCTTTGGCTCTCTCTCTCTCTCTCTCTCTCTCTCTGGATCTCTTACACCAGCTTAGTTTCACCCTGAGTGGGCTGCCCTGGCATGATGCAGTGGAGGACCCAGCCTGTGAGTCCAGGACACTCATTCAGAGGATAAATGCTCAGCCCCATAAGCAGGGAATTCATATGAGGGAGCAGCACCCCAGATTTCCCATGCACTGGGGTACTAATGCTTCTCAGAGACCATCTTTGAAGTCCTGCAGAGGCAAATGGCTTGGCCCATTAGCATGTGTTTCATCTACACTTCCAATGAAAAGTGATGATTCCAGCCAAGGGTTTTGGTCTCTCCCTTAGTTGGTTGGTTTGGGGTTTTTTTTGGTTTTTTTTGTTTTTTTGTTTTGTGTAGTTGTTTTTGTTTTGTTTTGTTTTTTGCACAGCACTCTGCCAGTGGCTCTTTGTTCTACCCTGGGTTTGCTTCAGCAGTAGATTTTTCCTCTGGTCTAAAACCTGTTCTGCCATAAATTTCTTGATCACACTGGGGATAAAAATCCCCAGGTCCTGAGGCTAGAAAAGAAGTTTCAGAAATAATTTCAGCTTAGTCAAATAGAGTCTGCTCTGAATAGGAAATGTAACCTTCTTCAGCAAGATGCCAGCAGTATCTCTTCAAATGTGTGCATTCCTCTGACAGAGTATCCTGCTGCATGAGTCAGGGCAAGTTGTGACTTGAAACCCACCAAATCTTGCAAACTTGTCAATTTCTCCTTGCTTTTCACCTTCCTGTCTGCCCTTGTAAGCTGGGAAGGAAAGTAAAGAAATAGGTGAAGAGCAAAAAAGCCCAAGAGTGGGTGATTGCCTCTACATGGGGAATCATAGAATCACAGAGTGGTTTGGCTTGGAAGGGAGCTCCAAAGCTCATCCAGTCCAACTCCCCTGCAGCCAGCAAGGACATCCTCAGCTAGATCAGATTGCTCAGAGCCTTGTCCAGCCTGACCTTGAATATCTCCAGGGATGGGGCCTCAACCACCTCCCTGAGCAACCTGTTCCAGTGTTCCAGCACCCATGGTGCTGTGGTTGATTTCCACATCTGAGCCAGGCAAGATGAGCTCCATTCCTGATTCTGCACCTCTTCTGACTGACACCAGTTTCCTCCCCAGGCTTGTACTGCTCTGCTTTGGGCTGCCTGGGGGGTAGTGACAGCTTTTGTTCCCTGTCAAAGGAGGACTGCATGGAGGTGGCTGATTGCATACAAGGGAGAAGTCTTATCTCATTATCACCTCCTGCTGTGTGTGACAGGGCAGAGGTGGTGCTTGCAGGGAGCCTGCTCAGAGCACTCCAAGCAGACCTTTGGAAGCGGATTTCTTTCATGAGAAAGAATCTGACAATTGGCACCACTCAGGTCTCCTGTTCCAATCGATGTGACCTTTAAAACACATGGAGCTGCTACCTTCTCTGCTTTTCCATCAGTCTCTCCCAGGGCAAATGAGAAGAGATGCATGCAGTAATCTGATTTTCTTGTGGAGCTCTTCAGGCTCTGGCAGAGCAGGGTGCCTAGGTGCCAGGCAGTGAATTCATTCATTACTGAGTCTGTGCAGGTTGGGTTTAAGCTATGGACAGATTTCATGCTGCTAAGGCATTCTGTGTCCAGTGACTGCTGTGACATGGAAACAAGTGATCATACTTCTGTCTGAAACAGCCCAGCTCTGGCTGAGAGCTCGTTTTGTATTGCCTGAGCTGCTGTTTCCCTCTGGTAAGCTCCTCAGACCCTGCAGCGAGGTAGCTGGGTCTCCTCACAATGTTTTCCTCATATCCCCCTGGGCTCTTCCCCATAACCCCTTGGTATGAATTAAACCAAAGCAGTCAGCTTGGGGGTCGCTGGGTTTTTTTTCCCTATTATCTGTGTAACAAAAGCTTTTTGTGTGTGCAGCTGCTTGAGATGTGCATGGAGAATTGTGGCCCAAGATTCCAGACTTTGGTTGTGAAGAAAGATTTCTGCAAAGACAAGCTGGTGAAGCTCCTGAATCCAAGATACAATCTGCCCATTGACCTGCAGGAGAAGATCTTGGCCTTCATCATGGTAAGTTTAGAGGAAACTGTAAGTGTCTATGTGCCTGCTGCATGGCAATAATGGTTTGGTTTGGAAAAACCCTCTGAGATCATCCACTCCTAAGATCAGCCCAGCCCCACCATGGCCATGGAACCATGGTCCTAAGTGCCATGGCCACCTGTTTCTTGCACACCTCCAGAGGCAATGGCTTCACCACCTCCCTGGGTAACCTAATCTACTGCTGCAGCCCCTTCTGTACAGCTGCATACTCATGGGAGCCTCTCCCTGAAGCTGGAGTTTTTGGCTGGAGTCAAAGGGAGAGAACTGGGAAAGTGTCAGCCTCCACCTTGTGTAGTCCCTGCCCACTCTGTATCTGCTCCCTGGTGGCTGCACTTAGCCAGCAGGGTGAGAGGTAACCTTGGAGCTTTCATGGTCCCTGCTGCTTTGGATGGAGTGAGCTGGAGGGGATGGAGGGAACGAGCTGCCTTGAGGCCATGTGTCTCAGCACTTGTCTGAGCCACCAACTGTCCCTGTCTGACACTTGCTGTTCCTGCTATCTCCAAACCAGATGTGGGCCCGAGGTTTCCAAGGAATGGTGGATGTCAGCGAAGTCAAAGAGGTTTATCTGGAGCTGCTGAAGAAAGGAGTGGAGTTCCCATTCTCTGACCTCAGCAGAGGGGCACCTAAGGTGGGGATACATGAGGACACTTCATTAACCACTGTCTCTCAGAAGCAGGATGTGTGAATTCTCTGAGCTCTGTGTGTTTGGGTTGAGTGTCTCGATGTGAGTGCTCCAGGGCAGAATGTGACCAAGCAGGTGAGCAGGAATCAGTTCCACTTATAACACCTGAGATAAACACAAAGAAACCTGGCCTGTCTCAGAGTTTAACTCACAGGTTAGTTGGGTATGGTCTCAAAAAGGAAACATCTCTTTTGGCACTTGGGCTTGCTGCTTGCCTCAGGATGGTTGAGAGCTGAGTGCTCCAAACCTGTCAGCCTCTGCAGGTCCCAGCTCCCAGGGGTAAGGTTCTCCTGAAAGCTCACACTGTCCAGAACAGGAGCAGTATCCACTTTCAAATGAAACGAGGAGAGAGAGAAATCTCTAAGAGATGATTGTCTCTCTCCATCTCTGCAGCTGCTTGCAGAGCCTGCACACAGTGAATGCTCTTTCAGCATGTGCCACAGGTAGCATTGTGCAGCACTAGGACATGAAACACATCTGGCTTGAGCAAGGACAGCAGCTGTGGTTTAAAGCCATTCTTTCCAGATTATTTTCTTCTGTTAGACTTTGGAAGTGTGAAAGCCATCCTTCCCTGGGTGGAACCTTGCAATTATGGAATTAAATGCCTATAATCAGTGCAGACAGGAATGATTCAGATTTATCCTGTGTTTTGATTTGATGATTGGATAGTGGAGTACACAAGAGCTTTGTGTGTTTAAAGGTTGATTGAGCAAGCCATGAAGAATGCTCTCAACAGGCAATCTTTTTCCTTAAGCAAGTACAACAGAGATTATTCTCTCTACCACAAGTATCTGCCAACTCCAATCAGTGGCAAACCTCAGCAGCAGCCGACCTGAAGACAATTTGTACCTCAGTCTCTAGGAAGTGACGGACTCGAAGCGTGTAGGCTGGGTTTGGGATTCTCTTTTGTGGCAGCCAGTTCAGATGCAGTGCAGGTGAGGCTGTCTGCAGATGAAGTGCTTCACCTTCTCAGTCCAGAAGGCCTTTGTTGTTCCCCTTTGGCAGAGACCCTCCAACCTTTCCACTGCTTCCAAGTGTGGTCACACTCTGAGCTGTTCTTTACTGTGACATCACAGTGGCACTTGGGAAGGGACTCTGGGCTGTCAGCTGGCTGAGGAGCTCAGCCTGTCCTTAGCTATTCCCACTTTATCCTCTCGTGAGATTCACCTGCAAACCCATTCAAAAGATGCCTGAATTCCAAGTCTAGTTTCATTACAAAGCAGCCATTGGACTTACTCCTGTGAGTAAACCTTGCTCATCACCTTCCCTGGAAGCACTGATGCTCAGCTGTCCAGTCTGACAGAGATGTTTTGCTGCCTGCCTCAGTTCTGTTAAACCCAAGCTCTGCTCTTTTTCTTTCCACAGACTTCAGCTCAGCCTTCTACAAAGTCATCAGCACCTTCTGCCAGTCCTGCCAAACGTTCTTTCCTGCCTCTCCCCACAGGTCCAACCTTCCTGTTGACTCCTGAGCAGGTGCAGTACCACAGGGTTAGGGGAGGGTGGGTCCAGCTGGAATGTGCTCTTAATGTGGGATTTCAATACCAAGCACTGGAAGGGACCATCAAGTCAAGTGGCAGAGCTCTGTATTCATGACTTCTAGATTCCTTCTCCTGGAGATGTGCTCTGTGGTGGTGTGCCACAGCAAAGCAGGCAGGAGTGAGCTCAGTGAATGCCAGGCTGTATCCTGAGCAGAGTGGAGTCATTCCCTCCAGCATGAGGCTGTCTGATGGAGTCTTACCTTCTTGTTGTGCAAGTGGATAAAAGGTACTTCAGAGATAAGTGAGAAAGCCAAAGGTGTGAAGAGATTATCCTGAACAGGAGGGAAGGGACAGTTCACTTCCATTGCTGCTGGGCCTGTGGGGGACTAAAGGGAGTGACAGGAAGAGAGTGAGAGGAGTGAACTGTGAGGAGGAGGAGTGGAGCTGTCAGCCTTGCATCTTGGTTTGGCTGCTTATGTGCAAGCTGAGCTAATGCCTTCGTTCATGGCATGTCACCAGAGCCAAAGAATGCTCTTTAGGCCCTGGGTGCACCTCCTGAGGAAGGAATCTCTGTGAGAGGTGGGAATGACTCTGCTCACTGCGTTCACCCACCCAGAGTTGTGTCCTGTTGACCTCACAGATTGGGAAGCTGTACAGTGAGCTGGACATGGCCAGGATGAACGTGAGAGTCATGTCCTCCATCCTGAGAGACAATGCTCCTGGCTCTGAGAACCCAGATGACATGAATCTGCTACAGGTATGGGAGAACTCCTTGGCAGGCTGCATGGCTCTGCTCACAGCTGATCTGAACAACGCTGCAGCCTCTCCTTTGAACATCTGGCTTCAGACTGCCCAAGGGAGCCCAACAACAGGCTTCCATGGCTGCCTTTGCTCAGCTCTTGCTTGCTTCCTTCACCTTGCCCTGACATCTAGAGAGTCAGGAAGGGATGAAACAGCTTACCATGCAAATGAGAGCTCCAGGGAATTCCAAGGGCACAGGAATTTGCTAATGGAGCGTTGTCTGTGGAGCATGTTGTGTCAGACAGCCCCGAGAACATTCCAGCTGAGCACAGCTGCCTTGTGGGAGCACAGCTGAGGACACAGCCCCTCCCTCACCTCCCTCCTGCAGTTCCCTCTGCTCTCCTGATTGCTGCCAGCACCTCCAAGGCAGACTGAAGGCCAGTGAAGAACATAAAGCATTGCTTTTATGTGAGTGACCTCACAGAGGGGGAGCTGGCAGTGCTGGGGGTGAACACGTGCCCCTAAAGCACAGCCTGCAGGGAGTGGATTGCACTGGGCCAGCTGAGGGTGACAGACAGCATGCAGCTGGCCTCCTTCCTCTGATGTCCCTCCTTCCACTGGCCTCTGCTGCATTTTCTGGTCTAGAAATGAGAAATGCAGGCTTTGGGGGTTCAGTAGTGACCTGTCTCAGTGGACATCTCTCACACTGTCTGCAAGAATTTATAAAGCCTTTACCACAACCTGCCCTTTCTACATTGCCTCCCAGCTCCTGCCATAGATTCATAGAAGGGGTTGGGCTGGAAGAGACCCTAAAGATCATCCAGTTCCAACCCCCTGCCATTAGCCCAGGTTGCTCAAGGCCTCACCCAACCTGGCCTTGAACACCTCCAGGTAATGAGCATCCACAACCTCCCTAGGCAACCTGTTCCAGTGCTTCCCTACCGTCACTGTCAAGAATTTCTTCCTAGTCTTCAATCTCTATCTGCCCTCCTCAAGCTTCACTCCATTCCCTCTTGTCTTGGCACTCCCAACCCTTGTCAAAAGTCCTTTCCCAGCTCTCCTGGAGCCCTTTCAGGTACTGGAAGTCTGCTCTAAGGTCTCCTTGGAGCCTTCTCTTCTCCAGGCTGAATATCCCCAAACTTTCCTATGATTTTTGGCAGTTGTCAGCATTAAATGTGTTGGAGAACTGCTCTGATTTTTGCAGGCCCTTGCTGTGCTTCCCTTGCCCAGTGGAGAACTTCTCCTTTGCAAGGAGCCCTTTTGGGGTGCTGTGGATTTGCCTCCAAGGTCCTGCTGTGTCCACTTGTGGGGTGGTTCACAGCTGGAGGTGAGCTATGGAGGCACAGCAGCAATTTGCCACTCTCTCATCTTTAAAGAGAGATTGCTGCTGGGCTGGGGGTAGCAGAGAGGAGACAGACACAACCTCAGTGCTTCTGCTCCCTTGGAAACTCCTCTCACCTCCAACTCTGTCTCCTTTGCAGACATCTGTGGGGCTGCAAGTCCAAGGAGGGAGGCCCTGTGAAGCAAGGGTCTGAGCAGAGCAGGCTTTAAACATGGGCAGAGAGCTGTTGCAAGAGATTGCAGAGGGCTTGCTTTGCCTGGACTCAGGGATTGAGCACAGCTTGTTCCAGCAGTGGACATCTAAGAGCTCATCAGTGACTGTTCTGTGTACAGCACTTCTGTAGTGCTGCTGCCATCAGGGAGGTGGCCAAGGTGTAATCTGGTCTGGCCAACTCTGTGCAGCTCATGACAAGGGAAGTGTTGCTGGCTGCAAAACAGAAGGGTGTCCTTCATTCCCTATCTCCTGCTGCAGCCCTGCTGCACCTGGGAGCCCACAGCACACCAGTGGACTCCTCCTGACACTCCCAGTCATAAAAGTGTTGGCAGAGGTTCGAGGACAGGGTGTGGAGCTCCCATTTGTGGGAGAGTGGCTGAAAACTCCTTCCTTCCACTCTCCCTTCATTGCTGCTCTTTCTGTTCTTCTCCCCTGTGCAGGCAGGGGTGCAAAGCTGCCTGTTCCTTTAACAGAGCTTAATGCTCCCTTTTGTTTGTGCCTCTTCCTACTGGATCACTTGGAAGAGGCTTTTGTTGGCAGAGAACAAAGTCCTTTCTTGAAAGAGCTGCTTGCTGAGGCTTTGAGTGAGTTGGAGACATCAATTTCAGTCCTGATTATCTGGAGTCTCTCCACAGGAGCAGTAACAGGGTAAATTTGATCAGGGCAAGATGGTTTCAGTTGTGTAGCTTCATTAGTGGTCAGGCTGCTCCCTTTCTCCACCCTGCTTTGGCCAAGGCTTGAGCCAGCAGATCTCACTTGAAATGCTCTGCTGACCAGCAACAGTACTTAGGGAACAGCTCAAGCTCAGCATCAGCCAAGAAAAGCAGCAAGCTTTGTTCTGGAGAGTGAACAGACATCCTTGATTTCCCAGAACTACAGATTGTTGGGTTGGAAAAGCTCTCTGAGATCATCCAATGCAACTATCAACCCAACACCTCCATGGCCCCAAGTAGCCACGTGGTTCTTGAGCACCTCCAGGGATGGGGACTCCACCACCTCCCTGGGCAGCAGCAGGAATTTGGGTCCAGGTCATCAGTTGATAAAAATGAACCTAAATTCCCTGCAGTCACTGCAGGTTGTCACAGCAGCAGCTCCAGCAGGGAGCCCTCCAGCTTCCAGCTCCAGAGCGCATGTGGCTGGTTGTGTGCAGGACCAAAGCTTGCCTGAGCCCTGCTCCAGCTGAGGGTCTGCATCTGCTGCTCTGCTTGCTCTAGATCCTCCTCCCCAGGGGAGCTGGGCTGGCTGGGTGAAGGAGTCAGAGGAAGTGCAGAGGTTTGAATGCACATCAGTGTGGAGCTGGAGGGAATTTAAAATCAATGTCAGACATGAAACTGAGCAGATTTCTGTCCTGGACTGGAATGATGCAGCCCTGAAAGATGCAGCACTCTCTAACCCTTCTGCAGATCTGGCAGAGGGATACAGAAGTCCTTCTTCCATAAATCAAATTATTTACCTGAAATGGAAGCTTTGTGAGGAGAAAGCAGATTACCCTGAAAACAATACCAGAGCAGTTTCTGAATAGCAATGTGCAAACAGAGTCATTCCCCCTCCTTTCTTTCCCTTCCCTCAAGCCAGCCAGCATTTGCAAATGCACTGTAGGGGGGGGAGGAGAGAGACAAAATGTTGGCTGAGTTGAAGTTCCTGTTGCTAAAGAATTTCTTTCTTTGAACATGCAAAATCTGCAGTGGAGAGGAATATAAATCAACTCCCTTCCATTCCAGCTGGTAATGATGCAAAGTTCTGCTCAGTGAACTCTCCCAGCTCTCCTAGCAGCTCATTCTGCAGGGCTTGTGTCACTCAGTGCACACTTTAAGGGCATCTGAACTTCCCCACAGGGAGGAATAGTTGGAGCTGGAGATGTCACAGAGCACTTGTGTGCTGGAGACTGCTGTTGTCCTTTCTGCAGGCAGACACTGAGCAGGACCACAGCTGTCTGAGATCTCCTGCTGGGTTTCATCAGGCTCAAACAGGATCAAATCAAATCAAGCTCTGCATCACCCCAGAGGGGCTGCTTTACTTTGCAAGCTGTAATTTAGACTCTGGAGGCAGAGATGTCTTACAGCAGTGGAGGTGGCTGAGGAGGGGAGGACTTGGACAGGAGTGCTGGCTGTGAGGACAGGAGCTGTCAGCCTGCCTCTCCAGCGATCAAAGCCATGAAAATGAAGCCATTTGCAATGTTTGGTATGTGTGTGGTTTGTGGAAGTGGAGGAATGTTCCCTGTGAGCCTGCAGTGCTCCAGTCTCTTATCATCCCTCTCCAGAATGACAAACTGAGACACCACAGCTGACATTTGGGTTGTTTTCTTTTTCCCTTCCCCTGCCTTGGTCAGAAACTGTATAAAACCTGTCGGATGATGCAGGAGAGGATCATGGAGCTGCTGGTGTCAGTGGAAAATGAAGATGTGATAGTGGAGTTAATTCAGGTCAATGAAGATCTGAACAATGTTCTCCTGGGACATGAAAGGTGAGTACACGGCCTCTCTGCTCACACTTGGTACCCCAATTGAATAAGCAACTTCATAGAATGGCTTAGCTTGGAAGGGACTTAGAGATCATCTGCTCCAACCTCACTGCCATGGGAGGTCAACTAGACTCAGCTGCTCAAGGCTTCATCCAACCTGGCCTTGAGCATCCTCAGGGAGGAGACAGCCACAGCCTCCCTGGGCAGCCTGTGCCAGAGTCTCACCACCCTCCTACTGAAGAACTTCTTCCTCAGCTCCAGTCTAACCCTGCTCTGCCTCAGCTTCAAACCATTCCCCCTTGGCCTGTCTCCAGACACCCTCAAGAAAAGTCTCTCTGCAGCCTTCCTGCAGGATCCCTCCAGGTCCTGGCAGGCAGCTCTGAGGTCCCCCTGGAGCCTTCTCTTCTCCAGGCTGCACACCCCCAGCTCCCTCAGCCTGTGCTCACAGCAGAGCTGCTCCAGCCCTTGGATCATCTTTGTGGCCTCCTCTGGTCTCTCTCCAGCAGCTCTGTGTCTTTCTCCTGCTGGGGGCACCAGAGCTGGGGGCACCAGAGCTGGAGGCACCAGAGCTGGAGGCAGTGTTGGAGGGGGGGTCAGAGCAGAGTTGATAAAAGGTGTTGGGTTGATGCTTCCTGCAGTGCTTTGAAACTGCCTCTGAACGCTGGGATGTGTAAAGCACAAACTGCTTCTAGCTGGCTGCATCTGCCTCACCCGATGCGTGCTGCCTGCAGACAAGCCCTGCAGCTTTCTCTGCTCTGGTGGCTCCTGTGGAGCTCCAGTGCAACCTGGAGCAGTCCCCTTGTGCCCTGCGCTGGCCCCAGGCACGCAGCAGGACCTCCCTCTAGTGGCTCCAGCAGCTTTGGGCTCTGCTGTGTTGCCGGGAAGTGCTTCGAGTGCTGCAGCTGGGGAGGCTCTGCTCCCTGCATGCATTCTGCTCCGTGGGCCTCACCAGTATGGTGACCCTGAACTCCAGGGGGACCTGAGTGCAGTTGTGCAGACAGGCTCAGAGCCCTGCCACTTCTGACCTGAGGGATGTTGAACCCCTGGGGACCTCCTGTAGCACTGTTGAGACTCCTAGCAGCTAAATATTGCTGCTCATGAGATTTGTTGTTGTTGTTTGGGTTTGGGGGTTTGTTTGTTTGCTTGCTTGGGGTTTTTTTTGTTTCCTTATTTTCAAATAATTACTGGAACTGCCTGAAGTAAGGAGAGGGCTGCACCAGAACAGGCTGGTGGGTGGCAGGAGGAACCTCTGGGGACAGGGAGTCAGGTAGGAGAGTGTTCTGGTGAGAAGGTTTGGCACAGTGCTTGGTCATGGTGAGCTGTCAGGCAGGAACAGAGGCAGGTTTCATCAGCTGTGCCTTGGGTTTGGTTTGGAGGAAGGAGATGTGCTGTGTGCAGGAGTGAGCCCAGGGGCAGCACTGGTGACCAGGGGACACTGCCCTGGAGAGCAGCACCAGTGGGGGTTGTTTGGCAGCTCTGGAGTCAGCTGGTGGCACCCTTTGGTGCTAGGTAGTTGCCTGTTGCCAGAAGTGAGCTCCCAGCAGTGACAGTGACTCTCTGCCTGCCCTCCCCAGGTTCTCTCGGAACAGAGTTCGCTTCCTGGAGAACCAGAGGATCCAGCAGGAGCGCTCCCAGGTGAGTGGGGAGGGCTGCCAGCCTCGGGATCCCACTGCTGCTGTGCTCAGGTGTCAGTCCTGCAGCTGAGAGGCACAGGACACAGCCAGCTGGTGCTGCTCTGAGCCATTTCTCTACCTCCTCACTGCAGAACTTCCTGCAACTGAAGTGGCAAATGGAGGCAAACCTGGTGGAAGCTTGAGCAGGAACAAGGAGAGAGGAGGAGAGATCAACCTAGTCAAATGCTACCTCTGCAGCTGTTTGCCACACACAAACTGAGGAACCACAACTCTCTTCTCCTTTGTTCTCTGCTAGGCACTTAATATCAGCACCCTATCAGAGCTCCCTTCCTGATGGCTTTGCCTGAGTCAAAGCTTTCCCTGAATGCTGGCTTGTGGCAAACCTTTAACGACTCCCTTTTATTGATTGATCATTATGGCTGTTAATTATATTGCCCAGAGTGGTTTTGCACAGGTTCCAGCTTCTGCTGAGCCATAAGTGTGTAGTCATCTAGGACTCAGGATGGAAATGGCTGTGTTGGGAATGCTGAAATACAGCTGACAAGGAGTAAAAACAGGTGGAGGATGAGCTGCTTTGCCTCGCAGAGCCACATTCTGCTCCTGGAGGTGGATGGTTGTGCTTGATGGGTGCACTGCTGGGTTAGTTATGGCCCAAATGGTGCAGTCTGTGTTGGTTTTATATTAGGCAGCAGTCTCCAGATTCAAAATCCATCATCATTTCCTTGGTTCTCATCTGGCCTAACCCAGCCCATCAGACTCAAGCATCCTTGGGCTGGCTGCATCCTCCATTCTGGTACATCCACAGGAGGAACAAACGGACCCCTGTACTGTGGCCTAGGAAACTTGGTGCTGATTTTCAACTTTTCCTACCCAAACCAGGACTGAAAACAAAACCAAAACCAGCAGAGCAGTCTCAGATCTCAGCAAGACAAATGAATGCCATGAGGGTAATTAACTGCACAGGATCAATGTCAAACCTGTATCTGAACAAGCTCAGGGCTGCTCTGGAGGACTGAGTCTGTTTCACTGTTGCTTTCCTTGATGTTCTGAAGTAGCAGCTTGCTGAAGCTGATCTTTCCTGGGAAGCATTTTGTGTTTCATTGGTTATCTTTCACACAGGAAAAAGCCTCCTCTCATCCCTGCCAATTTTAAATATTATTATTTTTAGAGTTTATCCTCTGTGAAAAGAGCAATTTGTTTAGAGCTGCACCAGTTCCTGTTGAAACACAGACAAGGCAGCAGCAAAGAACCCCCAAACATCTTCATTCCTTTTCACATTTAAGCTGTACAGGAAGCAGCCCTCTGCTCCCTCAAGTGATCTGCTTGACCTCTTCATGGAGCCTCCCTCTCCAGCATCAGCACTGGTGCCAGCAGACTCTGCAGTGGCTCCTTCAGGCCTCAGTAAGTGATGGACACAAATTTCCTTTGCAGTCTCCTCAAGCAAGCCAACAAGAGCTTAGTGGAGCCACCAAATTCCTTCTAAGAAAATCAAGATGCTCTTTAGTCACAGATGGCAGTGGGTTGGAAGGGAGCCTCAGAGCTCATCTTGTCCACCCCCCTGCACTCAGCAGGGACACCTCCAGCTAGAGCAGGCTGCCCAGGGGCACATCCAGTCTGATCCTGAATGTCTCCAGGGATGGAGCCTCAACCATATCCCTAGGCAGCTTGTATCAGTGTTTCAACACTCTCACTGTGCAGAGCTTCCTCCTCATCTCCAACCTGAATCTGCCCTGCTCTAGTTTCTAACCATTGCCCTTCATCCTTTTCCAACCCAAACCTTCTAGATTGAAGAGTGAGTAATGCTCCTGACCTTGGTGCTCTGAGCTGCTGTCTGCCCCTCCTTGACCCACTGTAGGGCAGTCTGTGTGCTGAGGCTGAAGGTGTGATTGTCCCCCCAGCAGCAGAGAGCTGCCAGTCCATCTTAAGCTTCTCAGAACCACTGAGGGGAGGTTTGAGAGGTTTCTACCACGTCCAGCACTGCTGCTGCTGCCCTGACATTTGCAGGAGATAAATCTTTTGCATCTAAAACCTTCTCAGAGTTATTAAACTCCTGCCTTCCCTGTGCCTTCCAAACAAAACTTTCCCCTTCCAGTGTTCCTGGTACAAGTAACTAACATTTGCTTAATGGTGTTTAAGTGGCCATTAATTATCTCTTTGCATTTCAGATGGCACATCTGCACAGCCTGAAGATCAACCCAGGCATCATCCATCAATTTATCCCCAGCCAGACTCAGCAACTGCTGCCAAAGCTCAGCAATTCCCGTGAGTGCTCCCTGACCAAGGAATGGTAACAGATCTCCAGAGGGGTTAGGACTCTGGGATTCATTTAATGAGTTTCTAGAAGGCTCTGGGAACACAGATTTCACTTTTTTACACATCAACCCACAAGTGAGGGTGACCTGTGTGCTAGGCAGGACCTAACCTGCTTCCAAACAGTGCAGCCCAGCTTAGCCTTGGACACAAATTTAGCTCAGAACATAGCTAGGGTTCCTAAATCACCTTCTGCTTGGGTGGTGCCAGTGCTGCTGTGAAAGGAGAAACAGAGGAGCTGCAGAGCTCAGTAAGAAGAGGTTAAGAGAGGAGAAGTGTTCTGGTTGTTCCCTGGCCCTCCTGCTCTCACTTGTGACATGGAGCAGAGGCAGAGCAGCAGAAACTGCTGCAGAGTTCGGGGAACTTCTCACTTCCCTGCCATGCTTTGCTCTCTCCCAGGTTTGCAGCTGAGGCACAGAACAGCAGTGTCAGCACCCCAGCTGGGCACACCTACAGCAATGTGAGTAACCTTCCTGGCCACAACAAGCCTCCTTTGCTGGCAGCTGTCAAAATAAGAAAGAACTGTTTGGATTTACCCTGGCTCAGGTCCAAATGGGATACAAAGATCTCTGCTGTGGCCCTTGTCCATACACCAGGGGCCATTCCCTGTTTGCTGACCAGGCCAGCTTGGCTCTTTGGTACCACAGGTGCTGGTGTGACAGCAGATTTTCTTGGGGGCCAGCAGATTTTCTTGGGGCCAGCACAGCCCCAGGGGAGTGTGCAGAAAGTATTTGCTGTGTGATTTCTGCTTGATCTGGTGCTGTGTGAAGCAAGCTGAGGTCATCTCCTGCTGCCATTTGCTTGCTCTGCTGTATTTCCTATCTCCGATAACATAACAAAAAAAGCAAACCCACCAAAAATCCAAGCACTTAGGACTTGAGTCCAGTGTAGGAGCACTGGCTTCTGCTGCAGGAGTGCAAAGAACAGGAAAGGGCTTTGAGGTGATGTTTGGAATGTGAATGCTGCTCTGTGGCAGGCAGCATGAGACAGGAAAGCCAAGCAGCAGCCCCTACACACATTCCCCTTTTCAAGCCACCAGGCAAAGCAGCTCTGGTGGCTGCTGCTGTCTTGGAGTCTGTGCACAGAATTACCCAGGTGTGCTGCAGGCAAGACTGAAAGATCTCCTGAACTTTGTGTGGAGAATGAATAATTAGACTGAGAACTGTGGCCCTTAGAAGCTACTTGCTGTAGTGTGAGAGTCTGAAGGTAGCCAGCAGCTCTGTAAGAGGAAGCAGGGCAGTGGGGACAGAGCAATCTGCTCACACTGCTTTTGTTGGTGTCTTTAGCTGGCCACTCTCTTGAGCCCAGTGCCTCTGAATCCAGTCAGCCTGCAGAGTGGACAAAGTGCATCAGCCAGTGGAGCATCACCAGCAGGTAATGAATGCTGCACAGACCTGAGCCACAGGGATGGACTTCTCCTGGTAGACCTTCAGGGCTTGTGGAGGTTTTAGCCTGATGCCTGGGAAATTTTCCACAGATCTTGAGTAGAAAGTGATAGGATGTAGATAAATTACCAGGATATAAATAAATTTAGGCATCAGCCTACAACTGCCACAGGGCTTTACACCATGGCTGCTGAAGACCAGCAGCAACAAACAGTACATCTCATACTGCTCTTGGGTTCTCCTGCACATGCCTGTCCATTGTAGCATTTAAAGCAACTAGAAGAGAATCTGTGAGGTTTAAGTAACATGCAGTAGCCTTGCTTTTCATTCATGCTTAAATCTGCCTTTATCTGCCTGGCTTTATTCTCCAGCTGTGTCCAAGAACAAGTCACAATCATCTCATTACTACGAGATCATGGAATTTGATCCCTTGGCTCCCACTGAGTAAGTAACTCTGAAGCTAGATCACAGACAATTTCCCTAGGTGCCAAGCAGCATCTAGTTCCAACTAGATGATCTCTAAGCTCCCTTCCAACCCAAACCATTCTATGAATCTGTGAAAGGTAAGGTTTCTGAGATGTTAGGAACAACTTCTGCACCATGAGGCTGATGGAACACTGCAACAGGTTGCCCAGGGAGGTGGTTGAGGCCCCATCCCTGGAGATATTCAAGGTGAGGCTGGACAAGGCTCTGAGCAACCTGATCTAGTGGAGAATGTCCCTGTTGACTGCAGGGGGGTGACCTTTAGAGGTCCTTTCCAACCCAAACCTTTCTGTGATCCAATGTTGTGTTCTTTCTGAGTGAGAAAGCAGCCTCCACACTCTTCAGGCTGAGTTAGCTGAGCAGTGGGACTGCTCCTGTGATGGATGGCTGCAGTCTTTACATTTTCTTCCCATATTTCTGGCATAACCAATTAAATAATAAACTCCTGTGGAGTGCTCACTGAATGAGCTCTGTAACCAGGGTGGAGTGCTGCTGTGTCAAAAATGATCTACTACCATCCTGTCCAGGGCTGGGAGATGGTGAATAAAGCAGGGTAAGGGTCCTGGTGGAGGAGGCTGGCTGACATCTCAGCACTGCCAGTTCCATAGCAAGGGAACAAAAACAGTTCCTGTTCTAGCAATCATCAGCTTGAGAAATATTTTTCTGCTGCACATGAAGAAAATCAATTTCAAATATCAGCTACAAAAGAGAATGGATGCTGGGGCTCTGCAGAGGACCAAGGAGTCAGACAGGACACCAAGAGGAGGCTAAGCAGCTGGCAGAACTCTCCTTTCTGCCAGGAAATTGCAACAAAATTGAACCAGCTACACAAAAGTTATTTCCAAGGAACCATCACACTGTGAGCTAGCAAAACCTCAGCCAAGCTGGACCTGTTTGTTTTCAAACTGCTGCAGCGTGGCCTGCCATTTTGCTTCCCAGCCCCAGATGAGCCTGGGCCTCCTGCCCCTGATGCTTCCCCACCAGGCAAACACTAAGCACTGGGTGGTTCACAGCACCCCAGCATGGTGGGGTTGGAAGAGACCTCTGGAGATCACCCAGGCCAACTGCCCCTGCTCCAGCAGGGCTCCCCAGCAGCTTGCCCAGGGTCACAATGGCCAGGGAGGGTTGGAAGCTCTCCAGAGAAGGAGACTCCACAACCAATCTGGGCAGCCTGCAACAGGGCTCCAGCACCCTCACAGCAGAGAATTTTCTCCTATTCAGATGGAACCTCCTGGGTCCCAGTTTGTGCCCCTTGCCCTGTCCCAGGGCACCACTGAGGAGAGTCTGGCCCCAGCTTGGGCAGGATTCCCTGGGTGCATTTTGTCCATGTGGAACAGCTGTGATGGAGCAGTTGCCTGTTCCCTTCTTTTTCAGAGCCATTTATGAGGACATTGATGCTGTGCTGAAGACAGAGGTTAGCAAGGACACAGAATGCTGAGGGTGAAGGTGAGGCTTCTCTGATGCTGGTGCCATGCAGCACTTCTGTGCCCTAGGAGTGGACACCAGAGCAGTGCTGTATCTGGACACAACACACCAAGCATTGGAATCCTGAGCTGCGTGGAGGTTGAAGCTCCTTGGATCTACACCTTGATAGTTTGTCCTAACTGTTCAGCTCTGCACTCTTGCATGACTCTTTCAAAGGTATTTTGGGGGCCTCTAAAACCTGATTTCCAGATTCAGCTGCCTGGGGAGCAGTGCTTGGCCACAAGTACACCAAAAGGCCTCTGGCAGTTACAGAACAAAATTTTCCTTCCAAGTTGACTCTTGTGTTCCTCAGCCCTTTGTGCAGCAAAGCAACCAGAATGTTGTGTTGACACAAACTGCAGAAGCCAGTTTCTAGTTTGGCCTCGTTGCTGTCTGTGTTCACCCCCCTCCAGAAATGGAGAAGAGGGCTTTGATGTTTAGGGCTCCTCCAAAATGGAGCTTCTTGATGTCTGCAGACAGGCAGTGTTACCTTCTGCACTCGGATTACAGGTTTGGGTTTCCTCCTGAAATCCCACAACAGAGATGGATTTTAGGTCTTGGTGAGAGCCTGAGCTGGGACAGGAGGTGCTGTCATCCATGGTTAGCAGAGCAGAAGCAGCTGCTTGGTCCTGTGGTGCTGCTGTTGTTGCTTCTATTTACTCCGTAAATGCTGGATGAGGATCAATCATTTCTCTCCATCTTCCTGCCCTGCAGAGGTTGTTGTTCTGGTGAAGGAAATCATCATCATCTACAATGCAGATGAGCAATAGTTACCTAAGTATTTTAGCTGAGGGGTTTAACCCTGTGACACAGTAAGAGTTTTATCTTCTAATAATTAAAGTGCCTTATCTGTCTTCATGCTGGATGTCAGCTCTGCACTTCAACAGGAACAGTTCTCTGGATTTAGAGCTGAGAGAATACTTGAGAGCTTGGGTCCTGTTCATAGCTGAGCAGCTGATGGTGCGTGTGAGAGAAATCTGTGCAACCTGTTAACTGTTCAAAGTTCTCAGCTGGGGTTGCAATTCTTGGTGCATAAACTTCCCAATAAAAGCAGCACTTCACTCCCTCCCTGAGTTCTCACCTCCCTCCCCCTCCCTGCGTTCTCACCTCACTCCCTCACTCAAGCTTTTACCTTTGTCCCATGAAACACCAACTGCAGAGTGCTGGAAGCTCTTCAGTGTGGATCCCTACAGCTGGCATCTGATGCCAGTCATTGAACATCCTGCTGGCCAGGATGAAGCCTGGCACAGGGCTGACTTCCTCTCTTTTTTGGAGAGCCTCCCAGGCTCTTCACTCAGCCTGCAGCTCAGAGCAGTTGGGTTTGTGCTGCTTTGCCCTTCCAAGCATTTCACCCCAAAGCCAAGTTGATGCCTGTGCAGAGCTGGCTGCTGCAGAGCCGTCGGCAGAGGGCAGCAGCAGTCCCTAGAAGTGTGGGTGCTCCACCTTTGAGGGTAGCATTGCTAAGGGGAAAGCAGAGCACAGACCTGCTGTGCTCACACTGAGCTGACTGCTCCTCACTCCACTGGGAGCAGTCCTACAACACTCTGCTCGCAGCAGCTGCTGCTTCACTGGTGACTGCAGAGCTGTATCCCCCTCTGAGTCACCATCTCCTGCAGTGCCACGGGAGGGCTGCACAGCAGGACACTCTTCACTTTCTTTGGAGGTTGCAGCTCCTAATTATTGATAAAGTCACCTACCTGGGTGTCATTCTTCAGAGCCAGCAATGCCATTTTAGATGCTTAATAAGCTGATTTGTTTTTACCTACATTTAAATGAAGCTCTGAGTTTATGCCTGGCTTTCAAAACATGCCTGAAGTGTTCAGCTAATGCATCACCTTAGAAAAAGCTGGCTTGAGAAAACTCTCTTTTCCATGCACAGCATGTCCCATTCTGATGATGAAAGAGTATCCCTAGGAAATAAGATTCCAACTAAATAAGTGAGTGGGTGTGGCAGTTTAGGCAGTTTAGTTTATTATTATTATTATTTAAAAAAATAGAAATCTGTTCTAACAGCAGCATGAGACCACAGTGTCTTAATGCCATTTCCTATTGCACAGCACTCCTGCAGGCTTGCTTTCTGCTGAAAAATGCTTTCACAGATGGTAGTCAGGGAGCTGAAAGCAAATGGCACAGAGATCACCCCTCACTGGTACCCAGGAAGTGGTAACTTCTGTCCTTCCTTGGCTTCAAAAAAGGTGTAGGAGAGGGTGATCAAGTTGACTTTGGCCATTTTAGGGTCCTCTGTAAATTCTGGATCAATGTAGAAGAAGACAGGCATGTCCACCTCCTCCTGAGGATTGAGCCTCTGCTCCTCAAAACAGAAACACTGCAGGGGGAGAGGAAAAAGAACAAAGCAATGAGCAGAGGCTGTGGTAGACTGCCTACAGGAGAGAGAGCTGCAGCTCAGCATCAGCTCCCACTGCCTGCACATCCCTAAACAGTGGGAAGGGATCAACCATGGCTGCATTTCTGTTCCTCTTGTGTTACAGCAAAAGAAATCAGCTATCAATAAACTGGCCAGGCTGGATCTCAGGCTGCCCAGGGATGTGGTTGAGGCCCTGACCCTGCAGACAGTCAAGATGAGACTTGATGCAGCCCTGAGCTAGGACCCTCTAGTTGGAGGTGTCCCTGCTGAGTGTAGGGGGGTTGGACAGGATGAGCTTTGAGGCTCCCTTCCAACCCAGTGCTACTTGTGAAGCTGTCAGCACCTGCCCTCAGTGTCTGTGACACTGAGCACGGTGTGTCTGGCAGCGAGCACCAGCCCTGGTGCAGATGAAGCTGGTCTCTTAACTGGCACACAAACAATGCCATCAGGGTAGAAATGAGGACAAGGCAAAGTCAGCTGAAGTAATCTTTGCTCTCTTCACTTACCTGGATTTTATTGAAGTATTGGCCTGCCTCAAAGGGTATCACATTGTAGGTGGAGATTCCAATTATTGGTTTGTCAGTAGGGTTCTTTGCTTTGTAAAATGCCAGTGCAGTCTCTCCTGGCACCACCTGTGTAAAGTCATTACATGGTGAGTTTCAACCCACTGCAGCCCCTCAGACTTCAGCTGCCCTCAGTTCATTTTCCCTTCTGCTGTTCCCAGTTGCTTCCCTCACTAGTTCACACATATTTTGCTTACAGACAACTGACCCCCATTCAACACTAATATCATCACCAATGTGTGGTGTGCTCTGTCTACATTTTTAACCTTAACCAGGTGCCACTGAGCACCTCATGAGGAAAGTTCTGCCCTATGTGAGGAGCCCTTAACCCTCCCTGCCCAGCCAGCAGCAAAGAGAATCCTGGGATGGAAGTGTTGCAGGAGTGAGGGACCTGGGGTGGTTCAGTCTGGAGAAAAGGAGGGGGTTGGTCTCCTTCTCCCTAGGATCAGGTGGTAGGAAGAGAGGAAATGGCCTGAAATTGTGCCAGGGGAGGGTTAGGTGGAAGATGAGGAAAAATCTCCTTGCTGCAAGAGTGGTCAGGGATGGCACAGGCTGGAGGTGGTGGAGTCCCCATCCCTGGAGGTGTCCAAGAAACCTGTGGCCATGGCACTTGGGGAAATGGCAGTATTGGGTCGATGGTTGGACTGGATGATCTCTGAGGGCTTTTCCAAACCAAACAATTCCATGGTTCTGTCTAACGTGCCCCTGTTGTGTGCTCTTCAGTCCAAAGACAAATCGACGGCTCTGCAGGATCAGGATTCAGGGTGACAAAGGCGCAGGGGGCTGTGCTGGGCACCCCCAGCCTCACTCACGTAGATCTCACTCTGCTGGGGCCTAAAGTTCCACTGGATGCTGGCGTGCACATCCGCGTTGAACGTGACCTTGATCAGCCGGTCCCGCACCGGCTCCATCCTCTCGATCTGCTCCGAGCTGTGGCCTGCGCCGGTGGTGCCGCCCATGCCGGTGGCCTGCCGGGAGGAGAAGGCTGTGAGCGACCCGCGCCGGCCCTGCCGCCGTCCCGCCCCGCGGGGCTCCCCCGGTACCTGGCAGTAGAGGCGGTAGAGCGGCACGGCCGCGTAGGACATGCCCACCATGCCCACGGCGGCGGCGGCGATGTACGCCACGGTCGAGCGGTTCCGCCGCCGCCATTCCTCCTCCTGCCTGCGGGTGAAGGGGTTGGAGCTCCGCTGCCCGCGGGCCCCCCGCGGGGCCGCCGCCCGTCTGCCCGCCCAGAGGCCGTACCGAGCCTTCCCCTCCGGTCGGGGCAGGGCACTGCCCGGCACCAGAGCCCACAGCGGCCCCGGCCCCGCGGGGAGCCGCAGCGCCCGGCCGCACGCCCAACCCCTGCCGCACAGCCCCATGCCCCGCACGGCCCCCGGCGCCGGGCCGGCCGCGGCTCCTCTCGCGAGAGTGGCGGAGAATCGAGTCCCGCCTCCTGCAGCCGCCGGGGCAAGTGGCGGTGTGCTGCCTCGCGGGGCGCTGCTACTGGCGGGGGCAGCGCCGTGCGCCGCCTGCCCGCGGAGCGGAGGGAGCGCAGCCGCCGAGGGTATCCTCTCCGTCGCCCACCCCCGGAGCGGCGCTGAGTGCTCGGGGGGTCCCTGCCCAGCGAGGCCGCTCGGGCGGTGGTTTGCGTGCCGAGGTAACTGTCGCAGCCTGTGAGCACGGCGGGGTTTTGCACCTCCCTTCCCCGCCGGACCCCGCAGCGTCCCGCACCGAGCGGACTCTGGCCGAGCCGGGCCGGCCGGCGCTGTACGGCGCGGGGGGGGGGGGGCAGCGAGGAGCGGTTTAACCGAGCGCTTAACCGGCCGTGAGCTGCCCTGATACCGCCGCAGGGTTAATGTGGGGCTGGAGAGTAGCGGCGGGGCCGCGGGTGAAGTCGCCTTTGTACCCCCGCTCGGCTGTGGGCAGCGCTCGAGGCCACGCTGCCCGCTGCGGGACGGGCGCCGTCCTTTGTCTGCCCGCGGGTCCCCCCCCGGGCATGCTGCCGCTGCTGAGCGCTTGCTGCCGCCGGGTCTGTTTCAGGTGGGTTTCCTCCCTCTGGTTGTTTGTTGTTGTTTAGGCACAAACATGGCAAGGGGAACGAGCAGCGGTTGTCAGCAGCCCGAGCTCCGCGACAGCCAGGACAGGGAAACTGACCAGGCTGCTGCCCAGGGCTGGGCACAGGCTTGGCTGCAGAGGTGCAGCTCTTC
The DNA here is from genome assembly GCF_027791375.1 of Indicator indicator. Classification (NCBI taxonomy): domain Eukaryota; kingdom Metazoa; phylum Chordata; class Aves; order Piciformes; family Indicatoridae; genus Indicator; species Indicator indicator. Next base: position 12,097,654 of record NC_072038.1, on the reverse strand, counting down.
GGGCAGCCTGTGCCAGTGCTCCATCACTCTTAAAGAAGTCCCTTCTGATATTTAGATGGAACTTCTCGTGTTCAAGTTTGTGCTCATTGCCTTTGTCCTGTCCCTAGGCACCACTGAACAAAGCCTGCTCCCATGCTCCTGACCCCCACACTTGAAGTGTTTATAAGCATTGATAAGATTCCCCACCTCCCCCCTCAGTTTTCTCCAGGCTAAAAAGCCCCAAGTCCCTCAGCCTTTCTTCAAAAGAGAGATGTTCCAGTCCCTTCATCATCTTCATAGCCCTTTGCTGTACCCCTCCAGCAACTCCTTGTCCTTGAACTGGCGAGTCCAGAACTGGCCCCAGTACTCCAGGTCAGTCCCAGAACTCACTCCCTGTACCACTCTGCTTTGGACAGTCCCAGAACCAGGTGGGAGATGGTGTTCAGCCATAGGTTATCAACACTGGAATGCCAGCAGAGCCCCATGGACAGCTGCAGCCCCCAGGCTTGCATTTAACAGCTCCATCACAAGCTGCTGCATGTCCCTGGAGGGCAGAGGTAGATGAATTGTTGTCAGTGGCCAGAAATAAAGAGCAAGCCCATTTCCAAATGTGGTTTCTCCTTTTTTACAGCAATTATTACCCTGTTTACAGCATTACCAGCCAGTGCTTCATCTGTCAGAATTCTTCACTTTGAGCTTTATTAAAATAGTGCACCTGAGAAGATGGCCACTAGAGATTCCCTAACAAACACAGATCAAAAGTAAGTATTTTTTTCCCCACCCACCCCACCCCCCCAGGGATACAACATTTCCTGGGTTGTAATGTGAAAATTCTTGCAGTTTCCTTGGTAGGATCTTGGTTTGATGGAGTCTTAAAGAAAAAAAAAAGGCAAAACTTTGGTAGGGAAACAGCCTGAAGTAATACCTTAGAAAAGCTACTCCAGCAGCAGTGAATTTACACAGAAAAGGCAGAAATAGCTCTTTAGCTTGTCATGAAGTTGATCAGCACTTGGCTTGGACTGGGATTGCAGAGAGAAGACCCCATGTGGAAATTCCTTCATGCACCTGCAGCTTTGAAAAGGGATTGGTAAGGTACATAGGAAACTATTTCCTTGCACACAGTAAGGGGAGTCTGGATGGAGTTTATAGATGCCCTGGGCTCACACAGCCTGCTCACAAGCCCCTCTGCCCCTACACAGATGGGAGAGAAAGTGACACACCAAAAAAAACCCTCTGGGTTGAGATAAGGAGTTGAGATAAGGAGTTGTGCTGGCAATGATCCAGTGCACAGTGACCTCAGCCTGTTTGCAGGAAGGTGAAGCAAAATGCAGAAGCAGCAACCTCACTGCACCTCCTGACCCACAGCCCAGCACCCCAAAATTGGAAGCAGGAACTGACACAGGAAGCCTCTCATGTTCCAAGCTGAACTTCAAGCTCCTGGTACTTTGCTCCAGCACTTCATTGTGAAGCTGGTGCGACAGCAGCGTGGGATTGAACAGCAGCAGCAGAGGGGAGACACTGGCAGAGGTTGCCCAGGGAGGCTGTGGATGTCCCCTCCCTGGAGGTGTTCAAGGCCAGGCTGGATTAGGCCTTCAGCAACCTGGGCTGGTGGGAGGTGTCCCTGCCTGTGGCAGGGGTTGGGAACTGGATGACCTTGAAGGTCCCCTCCAACCCAACCCATTCTGTGAATCACTGTGCTCCAAAGGCAGCTCTTCATGCATGAAAAATTCACCCAACTGCACCTCAGCCATGGCATGATGGAAAGATGTAATTTTCCATACTTACTCATTTTGTTTATTTTTTTCCTTCTAGGAGACAAGAATGTCCTTGGTTAGACTTTAACCAGGGTTTACCTAAACTTTAAATCATGCACAAGGGCTTAGGCTCAAACCCTGGAGGCTTCTCCACAATGACAGCCTTGCTCAAGCTTTTCCCCATGTTTAACAACTGCCATCTACTGCCATGTGTTGTCTTTTAATCTTGATGGGCTAATCAACACAAGGTAGTTTGAATAATTAGTGGCTTGGGAAAGATGAGAATGAAGTACATGGCACAGCTTTCTCTTGGCTGTGGTCCTTGCCATCATCAGGAATTCTTTACCTGTTCGGGTGAGTGAACCTGAAAGGCTCTGGCTGGCAATGGATTTGGTTAGGATTTGGTTAGGTAGAAGGCATTTTATTAATAACACAAAGAGCTTGGGGATTGTGCTTCCAAAGTCTGCAGATCCCTTTGTCACCTGCTCAGTGATCCTGCTGAGTTGGTAAAGCATTGCAACAATTCCTTTGGGGAAGGTGAGTCACAATTAATAGTGTTGCCAGCACAGAGCGGTTTACCTTGAAGAGGAATCTTGTTTTGCTGCATTAAATGGCAAATGATGTTCCTTGAAATGTTAGCCTGGCTTAGGGATTTTATAGAGTCTTGTTTGAGGATTCCTGGATAATCCTCAAACAGTAATCTGTCATTTGTGGTCTCCTGAGTAGCTTCTCAAAAGGCAGAGAACTTGCAAGGGAAGCAGTGATGCCATTTTTTCTGTATTAATCCTTTAGAAAACCCTTTGGAAGCAGCACAGCAGCAGAATTGGAAGGTGAGGTACAAGAAGTCTTGGGGTGAGTTCAGGAAGCTGAAGACTGCACAGTTCCCTTGGAGGGAGGGATGAAGGAGCACAAGTGACGTGGTACTAATAATCTTCTGATGCCAGCCTGGAGGAAAACAGGAGTTAACCAGGCTGAGGTCAGGTGCTCAGAACTTCTGAAAATCCACCTCTGCCAGACCTTGTGCCAGGAGAGTCCTTTTCCAACTAGATAATTCAAACAGCTTATTCTCAGTGTAATGATACCAATGCATCATTTTTCCTTGCTTTCACACCCCCCCACAATGTCTCAGCCTCTGTTTCCAGAGACAATCTCTAACCTGAGTCCTGTGTTCTCTTCTGACTGCTGTCTGATGAAAGTAAAACCGAAGTTAAAGCCTGCCACAAGCCAGCCCCAGCACTGAGAGGGCAAAGTAATAGTATAATGGCATTTACTCCATTAATGCTTGCAGGCTGCCTGCTTTGCTGCCTTTCCCTTTTCTGTGTGGATGTTCAGCAGCCAGGCTGCTGGGAAGATTGCTTTAGGCAAATCAGGAGTTGCTGCTTCCCACCTTGTTGGGAGGGAGCAGGTGAAGGAATTATTGGCAGAACAGGAGAAAACAGCTTTCTTGTAATTAGTTCATTTGCCCTCAGCTGTGAGGTAGAGATTCCACCTGTAGAAAATGCAAGTAGATTTCCTCTCCTTTGCCTTGATCAGACTTTCAGGTTGCTCCAAATTACCATTTGAGAGAGCAAAAGTCAACATTAGTCTCTAGGTGACTTAGCCAGTGTGACGCAGCAGCTCTCCGAGCAGATTAAGCAGGCAGAGGCTCTCCTTTCCAGCTCTGCCTGCCAGCTTTTTTATTAGTTAGTAGCAGAAACACAACCTTCAGCCAGCTGCACTGGAAAGCTGCAGCCTGCTTTGGTTGCCTTGTCACTGTCTGTGCTGCTGCCCTGAGGAATGTCCTTGCTGTCTCCGGGGGACGAGGCTGAACCTGAGCGCTTCGATGGTCTTTCTCTCCTGTACTGGTAATGCTCAGCCTCAGCCCCATCTCCTGGGGGTGGTATTTAGCCTGTGTTTGGGGAAAGCACAGATCCTTGCAAAGCTGTGGGAATTGTCACCTGCTCACAAGGAGCCAGGAGTCTCTGATGGGGATTTTTTTGTTAAGTGATGTCTGTTTTGAAGAGGGGCAGGGATTGTTCTTCTTAGTTAGGTGCTTGGTTGGTGCACAGACAATTCCAGTCCACTCTCAGCAGTGCAGAGCAGAAGAGTCTCTGGAGCTGGGTGTTTGATAAGCCTAGATACAAAGATGTAAACCAGAAAGCTGATGAACTTTGTCTCTGCTCTTGAGAAAGTAATAGGAAAAAAAAAGTATAAACTATTTCATTTTAATTGCTCAGCAGTGCAGATCAGAAGAGTATCTGGAGCTGGGTGTTCTGATAAGCCTAGATTTAAAGATGCAAATCAGAAGTCTGCTGAACTTCTTTGTCTCTGCTCCTAAAAAAGTAATAGGGGGGAAAAAAAAGTATAAAATATTTCATTTGGCTTTCTCAGCAGTGCAGATCAGGATATCTGGAGCTGGGTGTTCTGGTCTGGATATAAAGATGTAAACCAGAAAGTTGTTGAACTTTTAGTCTCTGCTCCTAAAACCTGATATAAAAGCAGTATCCAGTATCTCATTTTAGTTGCTTTCACTGGAGCATCTACACCAAGTGGCACACCCTTAGTCTTTCAGCATTCCAGACTTCAGCTGAAATATTGAGTTGAGTTTTGTTCAGTCTAACAGAGCCCAGTTGTGCATTTGGTGGAGTCTAGCTTGTTTATTTCATTTGTTGCTCTTCCCTGTGTGCTGACAGCTTGCTCACAAGGTGTTGTTTTCTGCATGGCTTCTCCAGGAATGAGCTTTTTATTTCAACCTGATGATGTAGTTTCCATCTCTGCCTACAAAGACCATTGACATTGTTTTCTGTTGCCACTACTGCTGGGTTTAGAAGCCTCTTCCCTTCCTTACCCTGTTGAGCAGATTTCTAATGTCTGGGGGGAAGAATCCTAACATTTCATGAATATTAAATAATGATAACATGAAATAAGTGTTAGCTGGGTGCTAAATCCAGAGGGGGTTTTATAGTGAAAGCGTTAAAGCTCTGCTTATTTTATTACAACTGTGAGAAGTGGCTTGGCTTGAAGATGCATCTCTAAGTTATATGGGAGAAAAACTAACACCAGATGCCAGCAAGATGTGAAGTGCTGAACAGATTCAGGGCATTTGAAGATCCTTCTCTTTGCTTTTATGTGATGAAGTAATTTCAGATGACATGGATTGGAGGGATTTAGTCTTCAGAGCATAAACAAACCCCAGTGTGTGCTCCAAGTGCCAGCTCTTTCTCCTCATAGGTGGCAACACCAAGACCATTTCTCTTTTTCAGAGGTCTCTTATTCCTCTCCACTGTGAATTAGTGGTTTGTGTGTTCCCTCTACTGCCTCTGCCAGTATCCATTTTTTGTTAGCCAGGGTCCTTTTGAAAGTGCTGCCTCTAGATCCTTCCCTACCCAGCCCCCCATGCCTAGATTTGATCGTATTTCACCTTCATTTTATATGATGCTACCTAAAGGGTTCTCCGACTTCTGGAGAAGTCTGAACTTTGTAAAGTCTTGAGATTTGATTTTAAGACTTGGCAAAAGCAACCTTCTGTGCAAGGTGGAGCTGACATTGGTTCTTGCTTTTTGGTTTTAATGACAACCTGCTCTGTGAAAAGTGCTGAGCCAGGAACAGAGCAGCAGCAGCAGCAAAAGGCGAGACAGAAAACAATAGTCATTGTCTCCTTATTTTAAAGCTTGGAGCACCTGATTGGGGTGCTCAGAGATGGGCAGGGATCAGGACACACCTGTACAGAGCATGACTTGTGTGCTGTCCTTCAGCCTCAAAACACTTTGTAGTCATGTTAAGTACCAGCTAGCAAGTGCCAGCTGGCAGTCAGAATGCTCTGCTGTGTGGGACAGGAGCAGCTGACCAAAGAGCAGAGTGAAGGATTCATTCTTCCTTTCAGACTGGGATGAAGTAAAAGCAGTTTGGTTCATTACAGGCTGAACAGAATTTGCCTTCTGCTCAGCCAAACAGTGGCAAGGTCGTGTTGGTGGCCAAATGCTCTAAGCTAGGCTTCAACATTGCTTTGGAGCCTGGGAAACAAATACTCCAACAGACAGCACAGTGCAGACCACAGAGGGTTTGAGGCATAGGCTGCCTACTTGTTTCGAGAGAGGAGCTCCTGGGTCTGCTCTCGTGGCCAAGACTTCCCAAAGCAAAGGCTCACAATGCAAATATTTGGGAGTTTGAGGCTGTGGAACCAACTGTTGCTTTTCAGAGCAGGTTCTTATCCCTTAAAAACTCATCCAATTTTCTTATACCAAAGCAAAGGAAGTGCTGATGCTCTCTAGCAGCTGGATCTCTTGTCTGGTGCTGCAATTGAGGAGCCTTTGGACCTTCTGTACGTCTCCCTTCCCTCTAGCACTACAGCTTCCATGACCTGTCCCCTGGCTTTGGCAGCAGTATCCTTTTCAGGCGTGGAGTTCAGGCTGTGTGCTGGATTTGGGCACGTGGGAGGATTTGGGTCACTGTGTCCTCCACTTTGATCTGCTTTTCCCCACTGCTAATGAATTCTACTTGTTCCACTTCACTTTTACATCATGCTCCAGATAATGCAACTCTAATATAGAACAAGATGTAGGTCAAGGCAGGAAAACCTAAGTGGTGCTTCTGCTGCTTTGGGTTTGGTTTTTTTTTTTTTTTTGTAGAAAGGATCTGGGGAGTCTGCTCCAGAACTGCTGGAAATGATCAAGGGGAATCTGGATTGAGAGGAATTCCTAACCCTTTGCCTTCTCAGAGCTGTGTGCTGGCCACGTTTCTGATGGAGCTGTAAACTGAAGCTTCAAAACTCTTTGTTTTACTCTGTATTCCTCCTTAATTCTTTAGCATCATCAACTGCCTCCAAAATATTAACCTGGCTGCAGACAATTCCTGGGGCCGTGCTGGGAGGGAACACAGAGGAGCAGCAGGAGAGTTTGGAAAGGAGCCTCCTGAATCCAGAGAAAGCAAACAATATTGAGTGCAGAAATGGGAGACTCTAGGGGAGAAAAAGGAAAAAAAAAAAAAGAAAAAGATGCTCCTCATAAGCACAAAATTCTGTCAGATACCTTACAAACATTTTTGTGTGGACTGTCTCAGCAGTGGTTTGGTTTTAATCTTCCTGATCTGAGATGTTTTGATGTTTTCTTCTTGCCTGAACACTGAGCTGGACCAGGTTGTGGGATTTTGTTTCTATTTCATCATAATCCTTTCACTGGAAACAAAGTGGGATCTGGCCTGAAATGCTTTGGGGGGAAAGGAGGGGAACCACACATCCTTTGTTCTACCTTATGCTTGTTCTGAGGAGGTTGAGATTGCACTGGGGAAGGGGTGGTGAGGAGGTAGCAAAATACTGAGTTGTCAGTGGAGAAAACTGGGGTTGGTTTGTATGAGGCTTCAGAAGATGGTCGCTGTAATTTCCGCTCTGTTAACATAGCTCTAGCTCTGTCATTTCTGTAATTAGGGATTTAATGACTTTTGGTTTATTCCTTAGGACTATCATGGGCCCTCATGGGATCAATCGAGCTGTCCACCGCATTTCTTTTTCTGATTGCCAGGATGGATTAGGTAATGAGATGGATCCTGGTGGGGCTCCTGGTGGTGGCCCTGGTGATGTTCTTGATGCTCTTGATAGCAGAGGTGCTCCAGCCCTTTGCTGTGAGGCCAGGCTGAGGGAGCTAGGGTTGTTCAGCCTGGAGGAGAGAAAATTCCAGGGGGACCTCAGAGCTGTCTTCCAGTACCTGAAGGGATTCCAGTACCTGGACTCTGGAACAGGCTGCACAGGGAGGTTGAGGATGCCTCCTCCCTGGAGGTGTTCAGGGCCAGGTTAGATGAAGCCTTGAGCAACCTGTCGCTGCCTATGGCAGGGGGGTTGGAGTAGATGATCTCTGAGGTCCCTTCCAACCTGACTCATTCTATGATGAGCAAACCAAATCTCACAGCACCTGTTGGGCTCCCCCAGGTCTGGGTGCCATCAGTAGCAGTTGAGTTGTTCTGGCTTTTGTGGAGTTATCTGTAGGTCACTGAGCACAGCAGGTGGAATGACCGATTCCTTGCTATTCTCTTTCCCTTGTTCTGCAGGAGTTAAAATCATTGGAGGCTACAGAGCACAGACAGCAGAAGACTATGGGATTTTCATCAAGAGAGTTCTGCCTGGAGGGGTTGCTGCTGTAGACAGTAAGTTGTGTTGTACTTCTGCTCACAAACACACTGCCTGTAAAAGATCTGCCAAAAGAAGCTTTTATTGGACTTTGTAGATGAGGCTGTTTAGAATGGGATGGGTTCATCAGGGTTCAGGATGTTGTGGCTAACTTGGAGAGAGGCATCAAACTTGGAACCCTTCATGGGGAAAGGTTTTAATGCTCTCAGCTCTGGAAGATGGCATTCTGTGATTGTAGAGTGATTGATGTACCAGACATGAACACATCAGTACCTGGCAACTTAGCTGTGTGAAGAGCAAAAATCAGCTGTGACAGAGACATTCCAGTGCCACAAACCTTTGTAACCAACACAAATAGCTAAAGACCAGCCCGTTTCAGCGGCTGTTCTGTGGCTGATTGATATTTATTAGCCTTATCACAATGACCTGCCTTAATTAGGATCAGCTGCTGAAAGCCCTGAGGTTGGTTGTTGCCTTCAGCCATGTAGAAAAGGAGGGGAGCCCTGCCCTGTTGCTGGGAGGTGCTCACCATCTCCCTCTGGCTTTGTTCCTTCCTGGTGATTTTGTTACAAGGCCGATTGCTGGCTGGGGACCTGATCTTGGATGTCAATGGAGAAAACTTGGTTGGAGTCACCAATGAGAGGTATGCTTGTGCTGACTGCTGAGGGTTCATTAGAGGGTGTCCAGAGACAGGGCAAGGGGGGATGGTTGGAAGCTGAGGCAGAGCAGGGTTAGACTGGAGCTGAGGAAGAAATCCTTCAGTAGGAGGGTGGTGAGACTCTGGAACAGGCTGCCCAGGGAGGGTATTATAGGGATATTTTGTGGACATTATTGACCACTGACTAAAAGAACACAGCTCCACTGAGATGTCCGTGATTAATTCCTCCTGTAAGGTACCCTGGAGAAGGAGCAGGACTTGATGTGCGTTTGTATGACAGAGCCAGCTCAGCTCTTCATGAGGTGGATTAGAGAATGTAGGGGCAAATAGCAGTAAATGGAATTAAGCTATTACAATATTTGTACAGCTATCTGTTAGCTCAGCACCCGTGAGTGCAAACCACACGGCTCACAAGAGTCACTGCAGCAGGGCAGTGAAGGAGAAGTAGTTTAGCAAAATGTTACTTGGACACTGGAATCATCTCCCAAGGGAAGCAGTGGAAGGAAAGTAGAGAAGAGGCAGGGAAGGGGAGAGGGGGAAGGAAAGCAGAGGGGCAGGGGAGGGGAAGGGCAGTCCCAGTTCATTCCCATCGGCAGGCACAGACACACCACCACCTGTCTTGCACTCAGGTCTCCAGAGCTTCATTCGGGTGATGCTGCTGGCAGGCAAAGCGATTACCTATGTGAAGCAAGTGTCCACTTCCCTGCTCTTTCAGCACTGCTCACCCTCTGCTTCTTGCCAGCACCCTGGAATGTTTCTCTGGCTGCTTTTTCCCCCTCCTAGGGCCGTTGACATCCTGCGCAGCGCATCGGCATCCAACCACATGTCTTTGCTGGTTGCTAGAGATGAAGAAGCCAAGTAAGAGAAAAGGAAAGCATTGGGCTAAGCTCAAAGCTGCTAAGGGCAGGGCTGTACCTCAGGGGGTGGGTGGGTTTGCAGGTTCTTGCAGGTCAGTTTTCATTGCAGCTTCGTACTGCACCTGAGTGGTGTTGGACACCAATTCATCCTGAGAGGATTTGCATCAATGGAAAGCTGCAAGTTTCAGTTTCCTGGAGAGGACTGAAACCTGCTGCATTAAAAATGATTTGCTGTGATCATTTTGAAGTGCTTGCCACATTTTTAAAATGATAAAAAGAAAAGCCCAAGGAATTCATTAGAGCTACGAGCACCCCAAAGCTGTCTGGTTTAAGCTGAGTCTTGCCTTCTGCAAACAGGCAGCTCTGGAGATGGTTTCCTCTCAGAAGTTTTGCTTTTCAGGCTTTAATGAGCTCTGAGTGAGTTTGGCTAAGCAGGTTAAACTGTTCACTGCAGCAGGACCATTATTAGGACTGCTCTGTTCAATATTGCTTTCCAAGGTAAGCTGCTTAAGCTTATAAACCAACATGGGCAGGGAGTCGTCAGAGCTGCTGGCATCCAGGGCTGGAGCCCTTCCTGCCTTCAAATCTCAGGAGGAAATGGCTGTGATGTAACCATATTTGGTAATCATTGCAGGAATAGCTGCTGGGATTTCCCACTCCTGGGATGTTCCACTGCCAGAGTAATCTCTGCATAAAGGAATTGTCTCTTTAGCCTTTTGTCCAATTTAAGCTTCCCCTTTCTGCTGCTGTATTCTCTCTGTATTCTCTCTGATATTTAAATCTCTGTGGCCTCTGAGCTCTCCTTTTTTACAGGTATCTGTGAGGTCCACTCTTAATCTGCATTTATCTAAAGCACACTGACCTAGTTCCTCTAACCTCCCACAACAATTAAAATCCATCAGGGTGGCCTGGGCAGGATTTGCCACTACCTGCAGCCCTGCAGTTAATGTCTGCAGGTACCTTCCTGCTTTGATTTGCACTCAGCTGGGGTTCGGTCTGGTCCCTGGGTCTGGCATTAGCTCCATAAAATGTCTTTTCTAAACAGCATGCACCCAGCAGATCCCAACCACCCTCTGCAGTCACTGGAATTGCTTAGGTATTATCTCCCCTCCAATCAACTAATTTCTGTTCTCTCTCTAATTCTGCAGTATTAATTTGCTGATGTTCCTGGTTTACCTCATTCTAGATTATTTCTTTTAATCTGAGGGACTGAGGTAATCAGAGCTCTCATTTCAATTTTTGTTGTTGTTGTTTGATGAGGCTGCATTCAGTATTAGATTAATCAAGAAGGTTTGGATTCTCCTTGTTGCATGCAAACAGGATGTAAATCTCTGCCCCTTTTCAGCCTGTTTGTTACAGGATGTTTGGCTTCTGCAAAGAACTTTTGCCTTTTGTATTATTAATTATTTATTATTATTTTCCCCATTATTAATTATTTATTATTGTTAATTCTGACAAAGAACTGCCCTGGATTCCAGCAGCTGGGGCTTTTAAAAAAGGTTCCCTAATGGAACCAGTAGCAAAGCCCAAGCAGATACAAGATTTAATACATAATGATCCCTACCTCAAGTGGAGCAGGCTAAGTTAAAGGTTTGCATCCATTTTCCTCATTCTTGAATAATTAATGACTGTTTCTTCTGCCCTCATGAGCTTTTAGAGGTGCCACATCTTTGTTTCTCAGTCTCTTCTGGGTTCTTGTTCAGTATTGTTGAACTAATGGAGGGTTGGGGTTGTTCAGCCTGGAGAAGGAAAGACTCCAGGGGGACCTTAAAGCAGCCTTCCAGTATTTGAAGGGAGCTACAGGAGAGCTGGGGAGGGACTTTTGATCTTTTTCTTGCCTCTCCCCAGCATTTGACAGGGCTTTCCCCTTTCAGCTGAGGCTGAGCTTCCTTCTCTGAGAGAGAGCAACTCCTCAGTGGGAACAGCAGCAGGTTTCAGAGGGTGCACTTTAACCCCAAATCCTGATAAAGGGAATCTTTTTATTGCCACAGGAAAGAATTCCATGACCTGATGGATAAGTATGGCTCTCACAGTGACACCAACTCTGCAAGGAGTTCTCCAACACCAGCTGGTGAGAGGTTGCTTCCTAAGCTGACATTATCCCATGGGACAGCAGTCTGCAGGAGCAGAGGATTCACTTCAAAGTCCTTTCTTTTGGGGGGAGAATATATTGGAGAAAGGGATTGAGAGTCAGGCAAACCCCAGGTTTACTTAGACTTTACCATTTAAGTTGTGGTTAAATATGTCATTTGAGGGGGGTTTGTGTCAGTTTCCCTAACTCTTAAATCCTTTCTAGCAATGTTAATTCATGGATAATAGGCAAAGTCTTTGCTCCCTGCTGATAAAATTGTGCCACAGAAGTTCAAAGTGCCAATAGGAGTTTGAACTGGAATTCTACAGATCCTAATCCTTGTGGAACCCCTGGGCAGCCTCAGCTAGTTGGAGGTGTCCCTGCTCTCAGACTCACAGATTGCATCAGGCTGGCAGGGAGCCTCCAAGCTCCTCTTGTCCAACCCCCCTGCACTCAGCAGGGACACCTGCACCTGGAGCAGGCTGCCCAGGGGCACAGCAAGGCTGATCTCCACCACAACCCTGGGCAGCCTGTTCCAGTCTCTCACCACCCTCACTGTGCAGAACTTCCTCCTGATGTCCAACCTCCATCTCCCCTGCTCCAGTTCCAAACCACTGCCCTGCTGGCTGCAGGAGTCTTGGACAAGTGACCTTTGGGGGTCGCTTCCAACCGGATGCAGCCTGTGCTGCTGTGAATTGTTGCCTGGTTTTGGCTGTACTGTGCAGTGTGGTGATTATGCTTCTGGCAAATCAGGGGGGAATCTTGATGGTTTTTAACCTGCTTTGAAACAAAAAAATCATCTCTGGCTTTGTTTCAAATTGCTGGAACCCTGGGAGGCTCCCATCTCTTGGCTCTTCAGACTTTCCTTTGCTTGCCTGGTTGCTTATGGTTTGTTTGCTGTCTAACATGGAAGTAGTCTTCCTGCATGTACTTACAGGAGTTGAAAATTGATGCTTTCTCCCAAATGTGTGTTTTATTTCTTGCTTTTGTTGTTTCTTTAAGCAAAGCCTGTAGACAATCCTTCTTCTGGCTCCTCCTCAAGGTCCCAGAGTCCTCAGTTTCATCCAAAGGACAATGTCTCCACCAGCTGCAGAAATAATTCCATCCCAGCGCCGTCCCCAAATCTTGCAAAGTAATTTCCAAAGCTGACTGTAACTCTCTCCTCTGAACTCTAGAAAAGGCTGGGTTTGGCTGGGCAGGAAAAATTGGGGTTGAGCTCTAAATATTCAGCATTTTAATTCTGTGTTTAAATCCTGTGACTTTTCATGTCTTTGATATTGGAAACTTTCAGCTTTAAGTTACTGTTCTCCTTTATTGATTGCTTAGGTGGCAGAAGCAGATGAGTCAGGTTGGTTTTTGGTCTTGGGGTCTCCCTCATGAATTAATGCTCCTGGTTTATGAGCACCTAGGGACTTAGAGAAGCACTGGATGCATGGAACAGAGAGGAGCCTTTAGCCCTGTGAATTAATAACCTGATTTATCCATTTTCTTTGTAATGCCTAGAAGGAGCACCTAAAGGTACTGATTTTTGTAGTGACTGAGCAGTGACTTGTTGAACACTGAGATTAAATGCCCACTGGGTGGGTTTGTTGTGGTCACACATATTGGGGAAATCAATCAGATAAAGATATTCTGTGCCTTGAGTCCTTAGTGAGTGTCCAGCTATGGAGTGACTCTGCTTTGCTTTCCCTTGCAGGGACAGTGCCTTTCAGATCATCTTTGTCTGCAGAGGAACAAGCCTGGGCTTGAGCATTGTAGGAGGGATTAACAGAAATGAGGGGCCCTTGGTGTATGTCCAAGAAGTGATCCCTGGTGGGGATTGTCACAAGGTATAAAACCTTCATTGCCTTCCTCCCCTTTCACTATTTTTGCCTTCATTTAGTCCCTGCTTCAGTATTTGGTGTGTAGCTTAAATACAGAACCTGTGTCCCTCCTTGCTGTCTCTTCACTCAGCATTATCTCATTGCACCAGGCCATGGTTACCTGGAAAGGGAAATTATTCGTGAGTTCATGTGAGGTAAATGAGGATCCTATTCCCCAGTTTACATAGGAGAAAGTAAGGAATCAGCTTCTTCAGCAGGCTGCTTGATGCAAGGTGAATCAGCTACAGATTGCATCTCTTGGGGGATTTTTTGCCTTGGGCATAAAAAAAATCATTTTTCCATTAGAGATAATTTGTAGGCAAAGCAGAATAAACACCTTTGGAGAGTGCAGACTACTAAATGCCTGGATCAGTGCTGGTTGCTGTTTTCCTGTCTGACAAATGCAGTGCAGGAGGCTTTCTCACTTGTAAGAAGTAAAAAAAGAGCAGAGCTGTCTGCTCCCAGTGCACAGAGCTGCTTGGTCCTGGCATCCTAGGGTGGGTCTGATGTGTAGGCAGCCAGGCTGTGCCTCTTGCTGAGCAGGAGAGTACAAATCAATTCCACAAGCAATGAGGTTTGCCCCAAAGCAGTCTGTAACCACTTGTGACTGATTCTTGGTAGGGGAAGCTTAGTCCTAAAATGCCAAGATGGGAGGAGAACCTGCAGTGTTTCCCAGGGCTTCTTGAGTTGGTGAACTCTAATCAGTCTTTTTTTTTTCCTTTTTTTTTCCCTCCTATTTTTGTGGCCTCTAAAACATTCTTCTGAGTGTAAAGTTAATTTAATATAACATAATTTAATTTCATATAATTTAAGGGCTATCACTTACAGTCAAGTGAGACATCAATTTGAGGTAGGTTCTAATATTATCAATAGTAAAAGGGGATTCCCCAGTCTTGATTATTGATCCTGCTGGAGAAACCTCAGTTCCAAGCACATTTGAAACCTCAGCCAGCTGAGGGCAGCATTGGAATTGTTATCTTTTAATAGGCTGGCTGCAAGGGAGGGAAAAGATCTACAGCTTCTATCTTTAATCAGGAAATAAAACTTTGGAAACTTTAAGACAAAAAATTATAATCCAAAAAACTGTAGTCCAAGGACTTTTTTCTTTAGTCCACGGAGCCTACAGGAGGGCTGCAGAGAGGCTTTTCCTAAGGGTGTCTAGAGACAGAACAAGAGGGAAAGGTTTGAAGCTGAGGCAGAGCAGAGTTAGAGTGGAGCTGAGGAAGAAGTTCTTCAGTAGAAGGGTGGTGAGACTGGCACAGGCTGCCCAGGGAGGCTGTGGCCAGGCTGGATGAGGTCTTGAGCAGCTGAGTCTAGCTGAGAGGTGTCCCTGCCCATGGAGGGGAGGTTGGAGCACATGAGCTCTGAGAGGTCCCTTCCAACCTGAGCCATTCTGTGATTCTGTTTCATCTCTGTGCTTTGTTTGGGGTTTTTAGTAGAGTTCTGTATCTGGGTCCTGTTTATTCTTTACACATCAGAGAGCTGTTCTGTCTGACAGGGCTTTTGTGCTGCCTGCTGTCATGGTGATAGAATGATCTGCTCTTTATTTCTGGAAGACTGTCAGGCAACATGTAGAGGTGCTCTTGATATTCCTTCTCTGAAGACATCCAGAGGAACACATGGAGTGCTGTGATGCTGCAGCTTTTTCTGTCCTGTTAGCAATTCATCTAACTTGTATAGTTTGGGCTTTTTTATTTGTTGTGTTAGGATGGAAGACTGCAGCCTGGAGATCAACTGGTATCCATAAACAAAGAGTCAATGATTGGGGTCTCCTATGAAGAGGCCAAAAGTATCATCAACAGGACAAGGATGAGGTATCTGCTGCTGGCAAACAGCAACCCCTCCCAGGTGGTTTATTGTAGGATAGTTATGATCAGGTTAGTCTGAAATGTCCTGTCCTGCACCTAGGAGAAATTAATTGGCCACAGAGAAGAGCAGAGGGCTGGAGGACCTCCCTGTGGGGGCAGGCTGGGAGAGCTGGGGCTGTCCAGCC
This sequence comes from Indicator indicator, assembly GCF_027791375.1. Taxonomy (NCBI): domain Eukaryota; kingdom Metazoa; phylum Chordata; class Aves; order Piciformes; family Indicatoridae; genus Indicator; species Indicator indicator. The sequence continues at coordinate 12,082,383 of NC_072038.1, read as the reverse complement.
TGGAGCAGAGAAGGCTCCAGGGAGACCTTAGAGCATCCACAATTAACATTCACAGCCCTTCAGTCAGGTCACACACAGTGTTTGGAAGAGTGGCATTTTTGCAAGGGGGACACAGGGTGTCATGAACACCACAGTGTGCAGTGTGCTCAAAGTCCTTTCCTTCTGGTTTTAGGCTGGAAAGTTTCTGGGAGATAGCTTTTATCAAGCAAAAAGCCATTCCCAGTTACCCAGAGAACCTGCAGCCTCCTTCCAGCCTCTTAACATCTCCTGTAGCCCTGGGAGAGCAGCAGGCTGCAGCACTTGGTTCTCCCCCATCTCCTCATGGCAAGCTTGCTTCCACCTTCACTCCAGATGCTGTGAGTATTTTACACCTCTTAGTTTGTGTAGCAGCAGGGTAAACCACACTGATGAGGAGAATGAGAGCATGAACTGACTTGTGGCAAGAAAACAAATCCAAGACAAGAAGCAGGAGCTGTGGTCTCAGGTTCCAAGCTCTCCTGACTGCTTCCCCAGGGAGCAGCAATTCAGAACTAGACAGCTCCACTTCTAGATCTAGAGGTAAAGTCCTCTCTGATGACTCCATCTGAGGTTGTACTACTCCATGGAGCAGCTCTGCTGTGAGGCCAGGCTGAGGGAGCTGGGGGTGTGCAGCCTGGAGAGAAGGTTCCAGGGGGACCTCAGAGCTGCCTGCCAGGACCTGAAGGGATCCTGCAGGAAGGCTGTAGAGAGACTTTTCATGAGGGTGTCTAGAGACAGGCCAAGGGGGAATGGTTTGAAGCTGAGGCAGAGCAGGATTAGAGTGGAGCTGAGGAAGAAGTTCTTCAGTAGGAGGATGGTGAGACTCTGGCACAGGCTGCACAGAGGTGCTGTGGGTTCCTCCTCCCTGAATGAGACCTAGACCTGAGTCTAGTTGAGGGGTGTCCCTGTCCATGGTGGGGAGGTTAGAGCAGAGAGCAGAGGAGCTCTGAAGTCCCTTCCAACCTGAGCCATTCTGTGATGAGATTTTTGCTTTAAATTAGAGTTCTAGAAGAATTCTTTCAGCTAAGCAGCAGCTGATGCAGTTCCTACAGCTTACTGTTGGTGTCAAGAGGTAATGTTGCCTCTGAGAAAGAAGATTCTAAACCTCCTCTAATATTTCATTTTAAAAAAGACATTTCCAGTTTATCACATTTTTTAAAACCAAATAAACTCTTGGTGTTGAACAAGGAGGATTAAAATGTTCCCTGTCAAACACCAAGTCAAAGCAGATTATTCTCAGTTTTTCTTAGGTTTGTCCTTAAAAATCCTTGCCCGTTTTGATTTCCTGTTAGAGACATGAAGATAGAAGCAGGTTGCCTGGAGAGGCTGTGGTGTCTTAGTCTGAGCAGATATTCAAAGCCTAAGGCCCTGATCTAGGTTTTCCAGATGGAATTCCTTCTCTCCACCACTTCGCCCCATGCCTTGGAACTCCTCCTGGGGTTGTTTTGGTCTGTCCAGCCCTATTTCTTCCCTCAGTCTTTCTCCTTCTCCCTCTCTTTTGCATTGATTTCTAGTTTGGTTTGTGCTGTGCTTTGGAAATGCAACTTCATGTCTTTTGTTTTTCTTTCACAGATGGAAAGTGGAGTCAAGATGGGAGAGCCATCTCCACTTGCTCCTCGAGACAGCAGTCCTGCTGATGTGTCTGCCCCTGGTAAATGCTGATTTCATTCCCTTCCCACCCTTTTACTCTTCAGTAGCTGTCACAGAAATTAGTGAGCAGGCAGCTCAAGACTCTTAAAAAAAGAGTAGTATTGCACTACTCAATGAAGGGCTGAGATCAATGTGTTGTTTAGCAGCTTCTGTCAAATCTAACTTAAACTTACATTGTCTTGAACAAACAGCTGCAAGCAAATAAGAGTGATCACAACACTTGCTGTGTAGCAGCAATGATAAGAGGCTCAGGAGCAAGCAACTAATGAATACTCCCATATAGATCAAGATTAGGTTGCCATGGGAACTGCTTTCTGCCTTGGATGAAGTTCTGTGGATCTAGAGTGCTTGTACTAGTTTTTAGTTTCTTCTTTTTTTTTTTTTAAAGCAGGGCAGCATGTTGGAAGGGCAGTGAGATGCAGAGCTCTGGCACAGCTCTTGACAAACAGAATGCTTAGTGTGCATTTCTAGCTGAGGGTCCATGCCAGCAGGCTCCTTGATCAGAGTTCTAAATGGGGATTTTGCAAACAGCACTAAGGAAAAACAGAGCTTGTGGAGCTGCAGAGATTCATTCATGGCATGGGGTGGGTTGGAAGGGACCTTACAGCTCATCCAGTTCCAACCCCCTGCCATGGGCAGGGACACCTCCCACCAGCCCAGGTTGCTCAAGGTCTCATCCAGCCTGGCCTTGAACACCTCCACAAGGTGGAGGAGCATCCACAACCTCCCTGGGCAACCTGTGCCAGTGTCTCCCCACCCTCAGTGGAAAGGATTTCTTCCTATTATATGATAAGGCTGAGAGCCCTGGGGCTGTTTAGTCTGGAAAAGAGAAGGCTGAGAGAGGATCTCATTAACATCTACAAGTATCTGAAGGGTGGCTGTCAAGAAGAAGGGGCCAGGCTCTTTTCACTGGTGCCCTGTGGTAGGACAGGGGGCAATGGACACCATCTGGAACAGAAGAAGTTCCACCTCAACATGAGTTAAAACTCTGAGGGTGCTGGAGCCCTGGAGCAGGCTGCCCAGAGAGGTTGTGGAGCCTCCTTCTCTGGAGGCTTTCAAGCCCCACCTTGAGGTGTCCTGTGTGACCTGCCCTGGGTAATGCTGCTCTGGCAGGGGGGTTGAACTTGATGCTGCCCAGAGGTCCTGTCCAACCCCTCCCATTCTATAGTTCTGTGATACTCAGAAATAAGACTCTAGGTTAGGAGAATGTAATAAACAGGAGTTTCATTTCTGCCTGAGGAGACCAAGAAGGCCTCAGCTGATGAACATATCTAATAGCATGGCTGCTGGAGTGCAGGCAGGAGCACTTGCAGCTCCAGTTGGTGCTGGTTTCTTGTCATTTTTCATTTCAGCCTTCTTTAATCACAGGTCCTGAGTCAAAGCCACCACTTCCCTTGTGCTGCCTGTTTTCAAGGATAACCTTTCAAAGCTAACCTTGGAAAGTTAAAGTAGCTCTTAGATTGTTCATTTTTCTTTTTTTTTTTTTTTCTCCTCTCAATGCTGTAGGAAAAATCAGCATAGTTTGGAGAACTTCTTGCACAAACTCATCCACCAGGCTGCTTCATTCTAAGCTGAGGGGCAGTGTGCCAATTCAGCTGAGCTGCCTGCAGAATTTAATATAGCATGTGAGAGGTGTTAGTGTCAGAGATTTTCAAGATGTTTTGGTTTATGCTTTTGGCATATACAGAGAATGTAAATGACTTGGAGCTGGGAAACAGATATGCTGTGAAAGAATTCACTGTGATCCCTTCTGTTCCTTCAGGGGCAATCTCAAACTGCAAGAGCCTCTGCTTTCCAAATGCTGGCTTTGGTTTCAGTACCTCTCCAGCCCATTAATGAAGGCCTGAATGAAGCTCTAAATTAGATTTATAAATGATGAATGCAAACAAATCATCCATTTTCTCCTGCAAAAGCCAAGTCACCAAGCCTGTTCTGTTTGCACACATCAAAAATGCAGAGGAATTGAGGATAGTTAATTGCTCCTTTTGCCTCCAGCCTGTGATCAAAGGCTTCCAGAGGATGCTGCTTCTAGTCTTATAGCCACAAGTGTCTGAAACATGACAAAGCTGTGACTCAGTTTCCTGAGTTTCATGGAATCCTAGAATGGTTTGTGTTGGAAGGGACCTTGATGATCATCCTGCCATGGGCAGGGACATCTTCCACCAGCCCAGGTTGCTCAAGGTCTCATCCAGCCTGGCCTTGAGAACACCTCCAGGGAGGAGGCATCCACAGCCTCCCTGGGCAATCTGTCCCAGTGTTTCCTCACCCTCACTGTAAGGAATTTCTTTCTCATAGTTGTTGGAAAACAGTTCCTCCCCACTGAGGAGCCTGCTGGAGTGCAGGCTAAGGCAGCTCCACCAGCCCTTAGGTGGCAGGAGGTCATCCCCTCTCTCCCCACAGTGTTTCCTAGATCACCAGCTGGGCTCTGGGGAGCTGTTTGGTGAGGCTGTGTGTTGAAGGCCTTTCTGTGAATGCACAAGAGTTTCCCCTGCTGTTGCCAGAGTAACTGTGCCTCTCTGAGAGGAGAAAATACCACCAGGCTAAGCCATATGCTCGATGGATTGCTCAAAGTTATTCCTGGCTTCTCTTCTGCTAATTTGCTGCTTGTCACTTTTTGATGTGGAGAAAAAAAAAAAAACAACAACCAAAACCCCAAGAGTTGAAGTGATTGATAGCCACAATTTTTGTTTGGTACAATTATGTCCTTTGAAAAGGGAAAAAAAATAAAGAAGTCAATCTAAACATTCAAATGCCTCTGTGACAAGTGGGGATTTAGCTGGCATCCATCTGAGAAGCAGAGCTTCGGAGCAGAGTTTTTCAAAGCAATAGGTAGAAGAGATGTGATTTACATGGATTTTTTTTCCCCCCCTGCTTCTTAGTTCTTGCCCCCAGCCAGAATGATGATGATGAGCTGCAAGGGAGGAACTCCACTCTTCATCTCAAGACAGAAAAGCTGGAGAGGGTAAATACTTCTGATCATCTGAGTTTTCCTTTCTCCTCCTCCTTGGTGCATGTAAAACATCTGGAGAACATTGCCAGGCTGAGGAGCTTTAGGGTATAAATGATAGCCCCAGATTTTCTCTTGGGTAGCTCTGTCAGGCTGCAGACCCAATCTTGCACTGCATAGATGGGGCAAATTGCTGGGTTTTGTTCAGCTAATTACTGATGGACTCTTCTGGGAATCTGGACATCCCTCAGGATTTTTCAGGCAGTTATTAAGGACAAAGGGTTTTGCTTATTGCACTCATCTGTATTCAAGGTTAAATAATATCTGAACAGCTCTCAATTAGAAGGAGAAGTCACAGAGTGTCTCTGGAATAAAAGTGTTGTCAGTGAGAGGGTGCTGTGATACAAAGGCTCTTTGAAGTAGAGCTCTTTAATTACTCCCCCATGTCCCTGCACTCATTATCCCTAGTCCTTTCTCTTTTTATTTTTTATTATTTTTTTCCCTCTAAAATAAGTTTTCTCCTTCCAGGCATTGAATTATCTTGGGATTCAGCCCACAAATGAGCAGCAGCAAGCCCTGAGGCAGCGACTTCAGAACAATTCTACAGGAACAGTGTCTTTTGGAGGTAATAATTTGTTAATTACCAGGGAAAAGAATGAGTTGTAGGAATATGGAAATGATAGATAATAACCATTAAGATGTTTGCTGTCAGCCCTGGGTTGCTGCTGCAAATAAAAGGATGCTTTGAGCAAGAACCTTTATTCCACTGTATAAAAAGAAGCTTGGAGTTTTGAGACTAAGAACTTGGAAAGGAAATCACAAACTTAACCTCATTAAGAGCCTTTTTGTGCTTACAAATTCCTACATTTTTTTGCCTTGACAGTGGGATCCTGTTTTGTTCCCAGAATGACTTGGGAGAGTTAGAGAGACTGCTTGAAGCAGCTATTAACTCATTTAGCTTGTGCCAAGCAAGAACATCCCAACCAGAATTACTTCTGCTCTTCATTAAGAAGATCTTACTGAAATCTCATATTTTAAGGCTTCCAAAATCACTCTCTGGGGTCACCTTATTGTGTCTTCCAATATCTGAAAAGGGCCTACAAGAAAGCTGGTGAGGGACTGTCAGGTAGTGATAGGACTGGGGGGAATGGATCCATGCTAGAGGAGAGGAGGTTTGACTGGATGTTAGGAAGAAGTTCTTCCCCATGAGGGTGGTAAGAGACTGGCACAGGTTGCCCAGGGAGGTGGTGGAAGCCTCATCCCTGGACCAGGATGTGACTCTGGGCAGGGGAGTTGAAGTTGATGGTCCCCAGAGGTCCTGTCCATCCCCTCCCATTCTATAGTTCAGAAATACTCAGAAATAAGCCTCTTGGTCCCTTCCAACCTTCTACCATCCTGTGACTCCCTAGATTTCAATGAGGTTTCAAGGAATCTGTTCTCTATGCAACTGAATGCAGCAGAGGATCACCAAAAACCATCTGGGGCCAATGACTCTGGCAGCTTGCTGGACTCACAGGTGAGATGTGTGTGAGTGTGGACAATGTGCAGCCTCTGGGAGGAGGCTACTGCAGAGCTTGGTGGATGTGAGATTGCTCCAGGTCCTGGGCAGATGCTTAGAGCAGCTCCACATTGTGGTAACCTATTTTCTGTGAAGCCTTTGAAAGCAACCTGCTTTGCAGAGAGCAATGCAGAGAGCAGTTCCTGCAGTGGTGCTGGGCTCTGTCTGTAGCTGTGGCCAGGAGTCAGCACTGAGCTGCTTCATGGCAGACAGCTTGCTGCTGCCTGTGTGAGGGGAGAGCAGGAAATGAGCTGCTGCTAGGCTCAAAATCCCTTTGTTCTGCAGCTGCCTGTAAGAAATAGTAAAGGATAGCAAAATAAAATAATGGATTCGTGTGCTGAAGAAAATAGAGGCTGTTAGTGTTGTGTTCTTGGTATAAATATATCTATTAAATGCTAATTAAAATAGGAATTGGAATATTCATCCTTGGACGTCTTTTGCAGTCTTAATGATTCCATGAAAAATAATCATTCCATTAAAGATAAATTGGTCAGAATTGCCTTTAATATTTCTGCTATGGTCAGAATTGCCTTAAATATTGCTGGTTTGGTCAGAATTGCCTTAAATATTGCTGGTTTGGTCAGAATTGCCTTAAGTGTAGCTGCTATGGTCAGAATTGCCTTAAGTGTAGCTGCTATGGTCAGAATTGCCTTAAGTGTAGCTGCTATGGTCAGAATTGCCTTAAGCGTTGCTGCTATGGTCAGAATTGCCTTAAGTGTAGCTGCTATGGTCAGAATTGCCTTAAGTGTAGCTGCTATGGTCAGAATTGCCTTAAGTGTTGCTGCTATGGTCAGAATTGCCTTAAGTGTAGCTGCTATGGTCAGAATTGCCTTAAGTGTAGCTGCTATGGTCAGAATTGCCTTAAGTGCAAGCATTGAATTGCCTTAAGTGTAGCTGCTATGGTCAGAATTGCCTTAAGTGTAGCTGCTATGGTCAGAATTGCCTTAAGTGTAGCTGCTATGGTCAGAATTGCCTTAAGTGTAGCTGCTATGGTCAGAATTGCCTTAAGTGTAGCTGCTATGGTCAGAATTGCCTTAAGTGTAGCTGCTATGGTCAGAATTGCCTTAAGTGTAGCTGCTATGGTCAGAATTGCCTTAAGTGTAGCTGCTATGGTCAGAATTGCCTTAAGTGTAGCTGCTATGGTCAGAATTGCCTTAAGTGTAGCTGCTATGGTCAGAATTGCCTTAAGTGTAGCTGCTATGGTCAGAATTGCCTTAAGTGTAGCTGCTATGGTCAGAATTGCCTTAAGTGTAGCTGCTATGGTCAGAATTGCCTTAAGTGTAGCTGCTATGGTCAGAATTGCCTTAAGTGTAGCTGCTATGGTCAGAATTGCCTTAAGTGTAGCTGCTATGGTCAGAATTGCCTTAAGTGTAGCTGCTATGGTCAGAATTGCCTTAAGTGTAGCTGCTATGGTCAGAATTGCCTTAAGTGTAGCTGCTATGGTCAGAATTGCCTTAAGTGTAGCTGCTATGGTCAGAATTGCCTTAAGTGTAGCTGCTATGGTCAGAATTGCCTTAAGTGTAGCTGCTATGGTCAGAATTGCCTTAAGTGTAGCTGCTATGGTCAGAATTGCCTTAAGTGTAGCTGCTATGGTCAGAATTGCCTTAAGTGTAGCTGCTATGGTCAGAATTGCCTTAAGTGTAGCTGCTATGGTCAGAATTGCCTTAAGTGTTGCTGCTATGGTCAGAATTGCCTTAAGTGTTGCTGCTATGGTCAGAATTGCCTTAAGTGTTGCTGCTATGGTCAGAATTGCCTTAAGTGTTGCTGCTATGGTCAGAATTGCCTTAAGTGTAGCTGCTATGGTCAGAATTGCCTTAAGTGTAGCTGCTATGGTCAGAATTGCCTTAAGTGTAGCTGCTATGGTCAGAATTGCCTTAAGTGTAGCTGCTATGGTCAGAATTGCCTTAAGTGTTGCTGCTATGGTCAGAATTGCCTTAAGTGTAGCTGCTATGGTCAGAATTGCCTTAAGTGTAGCTGCTATGGTCAGAATTGCCTTAAGTGTAGCTGCTATGGTCAGAATTGCCTTAAGTGTAGCTGCTATGGTCAGAATTGCCTTAAGTGTAGCTGCTATGGTCAGAATTGCCTTAAGTGTAGCTGCTATGGTCAGAATTGCCTTAAGTGTAGCTGCTATGGTCAGAATTGCCTTAAGTGTAGCTGCTATGGTCAGAATTGCCTTAAGTGTAGCTGCTATGGTCAGAATTGCCTTAAGTGTAGCTGCTATGGTCAGAATTGCCTTAAGTGTAGCTGCTATGGTCAGAATTGCCTTAAGTGTAGCTGCTATGGTCAGAATTGCCTTAAGTGTAGCTGCTATGGTCAGAATTGCCTTAAGTGTAGCTGCTATGGTCAGAATTGCCTTAAGTGTAGCTGCTATGGTCAGAATTGCCTTAAGTGTAGCGCTATGGTCAGAATTGCCTTAAGTGTAGCGCTATGGTCAGAATTGCCTTAAGTGTTGCTGCTATGGTCAGAATTGCCTTAAGTGTTGCTGCTATGGTCAGAATTGCCTTAAGTGTAGCTGCTATGGTCAGAATTGCCTTAAGTGTAGCCGCTATGGTCAGAATTGCCTTAAGTGTAGCCGCTATGGTCAGAATTGCCTTAAGTGTAGCCGCTATGGTCAGAATTGCCTTAAGTGTAGCTGCTATGGTCAGAATTGCCTTAAGTGTAGCTGCTATGGTCAGAATTGCCTTAAGTGTAGCTGCTATGGTCAGAATTGCCTTAAGTGTAGCTGCTATGGTCAGAATTGCCTTAAGTGTAGCTGCTATGGTCAGAATTGCCTTAAGTGTAGCTGCTATGGTCAGAATTGCCTTAAGTGTAGCTGCTATGGTCAGAATTGCCTTAAGTGTAGCTGCTATGGTCAGAATTGCCTTAAGTGTAGCTGCTATGGTCAGAATTGCCTTAAGTGTAGCTGCTATGGTCAGAATTGCCTTAAGTGTAGCTGCTATGGTCAGAATTGCCTTAAGTGTAGCTGCTATGGTCAGAATTGCCTTAAGTGTAGCTGCTATGGTCAGAATTGCCTTAAGTGTTGCTGCTATGGTCAGAATTGCCTTAAGTGTTGCTGCTATGGTCAGAATTGCCTTAAGTGTTGCTGCTATGGTCAGAATTGCCTTAAGTGTTGCTGCTATGGTCAGAATTGCCTTAAGTGTTGCTGCTATGGTCAGAATTGCCTTAAGTGTTGCTGCTATGGTCAGAATTGCCTTAAGTGTTGCTGCTATGGTCAGAATTGCCTTAAGTGTTGCTGCTATGGTCAGAATTGCCTTAAGTGTTGCTGCTATGGTCAGAATTGCCTTAAGTGTTGCTGCTATGGTCAGAATTGCCTTAAGTGTTGCTGCTATGGTCAGAATTGCCTTAAGTGTTGCTGCTATGGTCAGAATTGCCTTAAGTGTAGCTGCTATGGTCAGAATTGCCTTAAGTGTTGCTGCTATGGTCAGAATTGCCTTAAGTGTAGCTGCTATGGTCAGAATTGCCTTAAGTGTTGCTGCTATGGTCAGAATTGCCTTAAGTGTAGCTGCTATGGTCAGAATTGCCTTAAGTGTAGCTGCTATGGTCAGAATTGCCTTAAGTGTAGCTGCTATGGTCAGAATTGCCTTAAGTGTAGCTGCTATGGTCAGAATTGCCTTAAGTGTAGCTGCTATGGTCAGAATTGCCTTAAGTGTAGCTGCTATGGTCAGAATTGCCTTAAGTGTTGCTGCTATGGTCAGAATTGCCTTAAGTGTTGCTGCTATGGTCAGAATTGCCTTAAGTGTAGCTGCTATGGTCAGAATTGCCTTAAGTGTAGCTGCTATGGTCAGAATTGCCTTAAGTGTTGCTGCTATGGTCAGAATTGCCTTAAGTGTAGCTGCTATGGTCAGAATTGCCTTAAGTGTAGCTGCTATGGTCAGAATTGCCTTAAGTGTAGCTGCTATGGTCAGAATTGCCTTAAGTGTTGCTGCTATGGTCAGAATTGCCTTAAGTGTTGCTGCTATGGTCAGAATTGCCTTAAGTGTTGCTGCTATGGTCAGAATTGCCTCCAACGTAGCTGCTGCGGCCAGAATTGCCATAAACATTTTTAAGGCCAGGCTGGATGTAGCTCTGAGCAACTTGATCTGGTGTGAGGTGTCCCTGCCCCATGGCAGGGGGGTTGGAACTGGATGAGCCTTGAGGTCCCTTCCAACCCTGACAATTCTGTGATTCTGCTATGGTCAGAATCTTGCTGCTTCTTTCAGAGCTTTCAGTTCTTTCCCAGTCAAGGTTATCCTCTCTTTTTTTATTACCAAGACCTTTCAAAATAAGATGTTACAGATGATGGGAGGGACAGTGAGCCAAGTGTTCTAACCTTCCAGATTTCAATCCCCTCCCAGTTTGCAACCTGTGGTTCTTTGGAGGAAGAAATGGAAGGACTTAAGAAAGAAAGAAATGAAGCCTTGAAAGAAATTAGTGAATTAAAGGTAATTACTGTTATTATTTGCTTTAAATGATTCAAGTTGATTAATTTCTTTTCTGAGTGTGAACATGATTTATTGGATTTTTTTTTCCTATTGAATTTTGTGTGCAGTTTTGGGTGAATAAATAAAAAGGCAGAGCAAACAGCCCTTTTTGTGTTTGGGGTTTAGGTGTGGAAAAAAAAAAAAAAAACCTCTTTCCAGAGCCATTTGTTAATTCTTTTTGTTTGATTGTTTTTTTTTTCAACAGGAAAAATTGTCTGAATCTGTGAATTTACAGGAGCAGTTAACAGAGGAGCTACAAATGGTCAAGCAGGTATGTTGAAGGGTCTTAAAAATAGAATTATTCTGTTTTCTGGCTTTTTTTGTGGGAGGAGGCACTTCTACCTCTCTTGGTGCTCATATAGACAATATTTGCACACTGATTTCAACACAAGGTGATTCTTTTGGGGTTCTTTTGGGTTTTTTTGTTGTTGAAAAGATGGGTTGGTGGGGGAGGTGTCCCTGCCCATGGCAGGGGTTGGAACTGGATGAGCTTCAAGGTCCCTTCCAACCCAACCCAGATCCATGAATCTATGAACTGCTTGAAAGCTTTTCCCATCACTGTTGTGATATTGCCCTGTTGCAGCAGGGAAATCAACTGGGTTTGTCTTGGTTTGGGATGAAATTGCCCTGAGGGGTGTTGCAGCAGTGCACCTCATGTTCCCATTCCCTGCTGGGGCTCAGGCTGAGCAGATGTTGACTCTCTCAGGATAGACTAAAGGTGAAAGCACAAACCCCAGGATGGACATCAGGCCCTCAGCAGTGGGGGTTTGGGTGCTCACAGCTGCTTTTACCAGGAAAGGTGGGCTTGGAGCAGGACCTGGTGCTGGTTTGGCGCAGAAATGTCTTTTTCCTACCACACGAGGTCCTCGTGCTGTTATTTTTTCCCTCCAGCACGGTCCTGTGCTGCTGGAGGTCAGCTTTGCAGGGTGAACCTCCAGGGCATAAATATTCTCATCTCCAAGGAAGTAACTGCCGTTGAAAAGGCTCCACATAGTGAAATGAAAGAGAAATACTAAATTCTGTGTAATTGCAGACTTATTTCTGACTTATTTGAGGAGGCACAAATAGGCTTTTAATGGAAATTTGAGTTCTGTTTCTACTTGCTGCATTTTCAAGTGTTTGATGTCATCATAGAGTCACAGAATGGCTCAGGTTGGAAGGGACCTCAGAGCTCCTCTGCTCTCTGCTCCAACCTCCCCACCATGGGCAGGGACACCTCTCAACTAGACTCAGCTGCTCAAGGCCTCATTCAGGGAAGAGGCATCCACAGCCTCCCTGGGCAGCCTGTGCCAGAGTCTCACCACCCTCACACTGAAGAACTTCCTCCCCAGCTCCAGTCTAACCCTGTTCTCCTTCAGCTTCAAAACATTCCCCCTTGTCCTGTTTCCACCCTCATGAAAAGTCTCTCTGCAGTCTTCTTGCAGGATCCCTTCAGGTCCTGGCAGGCAGCTCAGAGAAATCATTCTCCTGATGCTTGAATTCAGCCAAGGGACAGCACCTGGCGTTGGGAGGACCCTGTGCTCTGAACCTCTGTGAGGGTCTCTTTCTCTCCTCCAATCTGCTGTTTCCTGCTTGTTGTGTAGTGGCTTTGTACCAGAGTGGGACAGAGACTCCCATCAGGTGTTTCTATAGATCATAGAATCATTTTGGTTGGAAGAGCCCTTTGGGATCACCTTCAACCCAACCCCACCATGGCCACTAAACCATGGCCCCAAGAGCCATGGCCACAGGTTTCTGGAACCCCTCCAGCTGCAGATTCCATTTCTTTGCACCTTCTTTCATACAAGCAGTTGAGTAAGATAGGAGGAAATGTTGAAGCAGGCTGCTGCCCATCTGTTCTTCACTGCTGGGGGCCCCTCACCTGCAGCAGGAAGAGAGACCCTCCCCGTGCAAAGCTCCAGTAACTGTGGAATGAGGAAACCTGGTGGTGTCAGGTTCCCTTTGTGCCTCCTGCTCCAGCCAGCAGCTCTGGTTGGTTCAGTGGCAGTGTGGGCAATCACTTCATTGTCAGGCAGGAACCAATTGTTCCTTAATTACTCCTTTAGGTCCTTGGCTGTTGAAATCTGCTCACACTTAGGCTGCCAGGAGAGCAAAATTAACATTCAACAACTGGGCTCTGAAAAAACAAAAGAGGGGAGGGAAGGCAGTTGTGGATTAGAGGAGATTAATCCTTTATCTGAAGGAGGTCTGAAGCCCTCCCTTTTCACCCCAGCAGTTTTCCCAGGACTTTGCTGTTGTCACTTTATTGAACTAATTCCTCTGTGTGCCTTTTTAAGATGCGAGCCTTTGTCCAGGTCTCCTTTACATCAGTCATGCTTAACTCAGCTTCTCACTTTCGTCTCCAAGAGTCCTTTCCCCACCTCCAGCCTGTTCCTGAAGGATACCTATGCTACTGGAGGCTACCAAATCGTCCTCTGCAGCAGCAGGGCTCAGCTTTCCTTGCTGCTGTCAAGTTGTTTCTTACAGAGGCAAGAAAATGCCCTCTACAGAAGCAGTAATTTTGCCCTCTCCTTCTGTAGATCCCTCACCTAGAGAAACTCCTGGGTTGTCTGATTTGTTTCCCAGGAAAAAGAACCGCTCCAGGCAGCCTGCAGGAGGTGTTCTGGTGATCTTCCAGAGGGGGCTGTCAGTAACAGCCCCTTGCACTGCTTTTAGAGTTGTGCAAACCATAGAATTGTTTGATCTGATCACCCAGTCCAGCATCCACCCAGCCCCACCATGGCCACAGGTTTCTGGAGCCCCTCCAAGGATGGGCTCTCCACAACCTCCCTGGGCAGCCTGTGCCAATCCCTGACCACTCTTGCAGCAAGGAAATTTTTCCTTCTCTCCAACCTAACCTTCCCCTGCTCAGGCCATTTGCTCTTCTTCTATCACTTGAGCCTAGGGAGCAGAGCCCAACCCCCAGCTCCCTGCAGCCTCCTTTCAGGGAGCTGTAGAGAGCAATGAGGTCTGCCCTCAGCCTCCTCTTCTCCAGACAGGATGCAGCTCAGTAACACAAAGCCAAGCAGCAAGGAGCTGTGAGGAGCCTGTTTCCAGGTCGAGCTGACCATCAGCACCTTGATCAGGAGCCACTACTGCTTTGTTCTTCCAAAAGAGAAAGAAAAACCAAACCCTAAACCACCTGATAATTAGGCTTGCTGCTAAATGGAGGTTATTTAACTGCATCTCTTAGCAGTTGTGTTTCTGCAACAGAAACCTCCAACCCCTAGAGCACCTCTGTCCCCCTAATGATCTTGCTGTTTGCTACATGTGTGATTACTTCTTCTAAGGCTTCATTTTCTGGGAGACCAGAATGTCCCTGGCAATCCTCCAAACAGGGATGGGATTGCAAAATCATTGTCAATAGGAGGAAGATGATGTCCTCTATATGTGTGTCAGTGAGATTAGCTTATTTAGGGCTTGAAATGAATATTTATTGTGAAGACTAACGCATGAAGGTTAAAAGTCAGCTGAAACTGAGACTGGGAGATCATTTTACAGAAATAATTAAAAAAAAACACAGCACATCATGAGAAACTAGGAAAACCCGACCTGATTGCACTGAACAAATGCTTCTAAGTTAGGAAAGAAACCAATTCAGTCTGCCTTTTGTGAGCTTCACTGAGCTCTGGAGATGTTCCTGCTTAGGACCCCTCTTCAGTGTTAGGTGACATTTCCTCCACAGGAATAGGAATCATAGAATCACAGAATGCTCTGGGTTGGGACCTCCACAGCTCATCCAGTCCAATCCCTGCAGGCAGCAGGGACATCCTCAACACAGAATCACAGAATGCTCTGGGTTGGGACCTCCACAGCTCATCCAGTCCAATCCCTGCAGGCAGCAGGGACATCCTCAACACAGAATCACAGAATGGTCTGGGTTGGGACCTCCTCAGCTCATCCAGTCCAATCCCTGCAGGCAGCAGGGACATCCTCAACACAGAATCACAGAATGCTCTGGGTTGGGACCTCCACAGCTCATCCAGTCCAATCCCTGCAGGCAGCAGGGACATCCTCAACACAGAATCACAGAATGGTCTGGGTTGGGACCTCCTCAGCTCATCCAGTCCAATCCCTGCAGGCAGCAGGGACATCCTCAACACAGAATCACAGAATGCTCTGGGTTGGGACCTCCTCAGCTCATCCAGTCCAATCCCTGCAGGCAGCAGGGACATCCTCAACACAGAATCACAGAATGGTCTGGACTGGGACCGCCACAGCTCATCCAGTCCAACCCTTGCAGGCTGCAGGGACATCTTCCACTGGATTAGGTTTCCCAGAGCCCTGTCCAGCCTCACCTTGAATATATCCAGGGATGGAGCCTCAACCACCTCCCTGGGCAACCTGTTCCAGTGTTCCCTTACCCTCATGGTGCAGAGCTTGTTTGGTCACTCAGGTTTTTCAGAAACAGGGATTTCAAGCCTAGTTTCTGGATGATTTCCTCTTTGCTACGGATTCATAGTGTGAATTCTCCTCTACCCTCCATCTTTCTCCTCTAGCTCCATTCCCAACCAGGGTATCGTTACAGTAAAATACCATAAGAAGGCTCAGAGTGGGATTTGAACTGAAGTATCCTTAGCTGAGGAATTTTTACAGAGAGTTTCTAGCTCTGTGAGTTTTTACATTTAAAGGTTTTTCACTTTAAGGACTCAGAAAATGGATGCAGAGTGATTTTTCTCCCCAGGCTGGTAAGAAGCTAAGGGGAAATGCTGATGGGTTGCTGGGTTTGGTGCCAGCAATCTTGTGTGGCTACACTTTTGATGAGCAGTTTGGTTGTTAGGTTGTTGTTTTTTTCCCCTAGATTTGCTGTCCAGACCATTACTTTGACTTCCTAAAGGTGCAAGTCAAAGTTAACTTGAGTTAATAGCAGCAAGATGAGCCAAGCAGTGCCCTCAAAATCAGATTTTTACAACATTTGGGGATGACTTTAGCTGAATTAAAAACTAAAATGTTTCCAATTTTCTGCTTTCCATAAATTATTTATATCTAAGCTTTATGTAACATTCTTCTGTGATGCTAGAGCAGAAAAAGCAGGCATGAGGCAGGAAAATCAAGCCCAGCACTGCTGCTGAGAACAGAGTGGATGCTTGCATGAGAAACCCATCCATGTGCTGAGTGAATGCTGGCCTGAGTGTGAATTCAAGCAATGATAACAGCAAAAATCCATCTCATTAAAGTGCTTTCTTTGACTGTGGGGCAGATTCACAGCATCAGGGGCACTTCTCTGGAGCCTTGCAGTCAGTGAGGTTTTCAGAAGTCATAGGAATTGTGCTATGGTTTATTAGGAAAATTCTCTCTGTGAAGCTCTGCTCTGCCTTTGGACATCATGCACTCAAACAGCAGCAGCTGAACCATGGATTGACAGAATGGTTTGGTTGGAGGGGAACCTGACCTCATCTAGTTCCTGGACACCTCCCACCAGCCCAGGCTGCTCAAGGCCTCATCCAGCCTGGCCTTGAACACCTCTAGGGAGGGGACATCCACAACCTCCCTGGGCAACCTGTGCCAGTGTCTCTCCATTCTCACTCTCAAGAATTTCTTCCTCATCTCCAGTCTCAATCTGCCCTCTTCCATCTTCAAACCATTGCCCTTCTCCTGTCACTAGCACAAGAGGGCATTTACATTTGTCTGTGATTACTACAAGGCAGCCCTCATGCTAAACCTTTGGAGCCAAACCTGCACTTTGCTCACTGGAGCTGCAACCTTCCTATCCCATTCTGTCGCCTACAGGAAGCCAAGGCAGCTGTGGAGGAGACAAGAGCCCTGAGGAGCAGGATTCACCTCGCAGAAGCTGCCCAGAGGCAGGCTCGTGGCATGGAGCTGGACTATGAAGAAGTGATTGGGCTGCTGGAAGCTGAAATTGTGGAGCTGAAGGCTCAGCTCTCCAAGCAGTGTGGCCACAACAAAGTAAGCGGAGTTGCCATGGCTCCCTCGCGCCTCTCAGCTCTTGTTTGTCATTTTTCTTTTCATCTGCTTTCCTAAAGTAGGTCACTGTTTGTCTTGTATTATTCAGTCACTGGAATGATGTGTGGGGAAAGGGGGAGGGGGAAGGAAGGTGAAGTGTGCGTGAGGCTTCCTTTTATCCAGAGAGCTTGGTGCTGGAAAAAACAGGAGCTGGAGGCATATGTGGGTTATGAGCCAAAGTGGCAACACCTCCAGGGTTAAAGCATGGAGCAGTGGCTGGAAAGACTCTGGGGGTGTGGGGGGGTGCTTTTGTGTTTCAGTCACAATGGCCTTCAGCTTTGTTTGGTGGACAAACAATAACAGAATGGGTTAGGTTGGAAGTGAGCTTAAAGTTCATCCAGTTCCAACCCCACTGCCATGGGCAGGGACACCTCCCACCAGCCCAGGTTGCTCATCCCTCCTGGTCTTGAACACCCTCCAGAGAGGAGGCATCCACAACCTCCCTGGGCAACCTGTGCCAGTGTCTCTGACTCATACTGTAAAGAATTTCTCCCTAATCTCCAGTCTAAATCTCTTATCTTTCAACTCCAAGCTATTGCCTCTCATCCCAACACTCAAGCCCTTGACTGAAGTCTGTCCCCAGCTCTCCTGGAGCCCCCCTTGGGTTCTGGAAGGCTGTTCTAAGATCTCTCTCTCTTCTCCAAACTGAACAGCCCAACTCTCTCAGCCTTGAGCCTCCAGAACTTGCTCTAGTTGGGCACCCAATCTCTGTAGCTGTTTCAGAGTACAAAGGGATGCACAACAGCAATCAATACAAGTGCAGGAGAGAAGCCCTAGGGGGTCATTTCCTGCACAAAGCACCATAATTACTGTGCTGGCCAAAGGGTGGAGAGATTCAAAGGACTGGACTGAGTTTGTTCACATCCTAGCTATTATTTATGGCACCCTGCTGCTGATGCTGTCACTTCCAGGCTGTGATTTTCATCCATTCATGAATCAGTTCCAACTGCCTTCAGTTTCCACCCTCTCACTTCCAGTTTCACTTCACCTTGACATTGGTTGCCCAAATCTGTGGCACTCTGGGAGCTGATTCCTAGCAGCTGAAGCACACCTGCCTCAGGAGCAGCTGTGCTTTCCAGAGGTGTAGGAAAGAGGGTGGCAAACATTTACAGGATTACAGAATGGTAGGGGCTGGAAGGGACCTCCAGAGATCATCCAGTCCAACCCCTCTGCCAGGGCAGGGCACACAGGAACACATCCAGGTGGGGTTGGAAAGTCTTCCACAACCTCTCTGGGCAGACAGCTCCAGGGCTCAGCACCCTTACAGTGACAAAGTTTTCCCTTCTGTTCCTGTGGCACCTCCTCTGCTCCAGCTTGCCTCCAGTGCCCCTTGTGCTGTCCTTGGGCATCAGTGAGCTCCATCCTCCCGACTCTGCCCTTCACACATCCATCTCATTTCATACCCTGTACCTCTCAGAGCCATGGGAGCAAAAGATTCTAATGAAAGCTTTGCAACACCTTGCCCAGGACAGCATCCAGGACCTGAGGAAGAGAGTGACAGTGCTGGACTGCCAGCTGCGGAAATCGGACTCGGCCAGGAAGACCTTCGAGGTGGCTGCTGAAAAGCTGCTCCAGTTCGTAGAGGTGACTTTGCCTTTCATTCCTAGCAAGGTGTTTTGTCTGGGGAAGCTGATGATGTTGTTGTTTCTGAGGAATAAACAAGTGGTTGAGGCCCCATCCCTGGGGACATTCAAGATCAGCCTTGGTGTGGCCCTGAGCAGCCTGCTCTGGCTGGAGGTGTCCCTGCTGGCTGCCAGGGGGTTGGACAAGATGAGCTTTGAGGCTCCCTTCCAACCCCATGCAAGCTGTAAACTGGCCATGGAGTAGCTTGCAGAGATGCTTTCACTGCTGGAAATGGAGGTGGGGTGTGCCTGCAGAGGTCCATGGACAAATGCTCTTTCTCTTTCACCTTACACTAAACAAATGAAGCCCAGCAGAGCATTTTTCCATCTATTTTTTTTCCCAAACTCGTATCAATTTCTATGAAATTCCCCTGAAGGGAAAAAAAGGGCAGAAAAGGTAATAGTTGATAAGGAAATTGGCTACTTGAGATGTTAGGAAAGAAGAAGTGAGTGAAGTCATAATATTTACTCCATTTCCAAGGGTTATGAGGTTGTGATGTTCACTTTCACCCCTCTGGCTGGGACAGGCTGGAATCTGTTTGCCAGTCAAATCCCCCCCCACCCAAACAGAACAGCTAAATGCTTGCATTTAAATCCAGTTAAATCCCAGCATTACATTTTTGACTGTGGTGATTTATGAACTGCTAACTTCTTGACTCTGGCCAACAGGTTGTGCATGAAGTACTTTCAGACACCTCTCCTCCCTCAACTCTTTTAAGGTAATGAATAGATACTGGAGTGGAAATGGCAATGTTCTGCCTTACAAACTCTGCTGCAGTTTCAAAGCCTCCAGAAACTGTCTTGTAGCTATTTTTTTTCCTGGGTTTTGGTTTAATTTTTTTTTCCTTTTTTTTTTTTTTTTTTTTGTACTTCTGGGTTTCATTTCATTGGAAGGGAGGGAATGGCATGAATTATAAATCAGGCTTTCAGGATACAGCTTCATTAAACCCCTCCAGAATTAAATTAAAGCAGTTAGTAATTACATAGCTGTGGTTGTCTGGATGTTTCTGTTAAGTAATTATAACCTGCTAAGGATTAGTTAAAATTGCAGGGAGCCTTACCAGCAGGTTAGAAGTGATTTATTTTTTAACTTTTTTAGATTATCCCAAGGCATTTTGCATCATCATCAGTCCAGTGGAATATAAATGAATTGATCAGATGCATACCCATCTGACTCTTAGTGCTTTTCTTGTTTAAAGGAAGTACCCAGGAATATTCAGAGAGTCACAGAAGGGCTCAGGTTGGGAGGGACCTCAGAGCTCATCTCCTCCAAGCTCCCTACCAGGCCCAGGGACACCTCTCAGCTGGTCAAGACTTCATCCAGCCTGGCCTTGAACACCCCCAGGCAGGAGGCAGCCTCCCTGGGCAGCCTGTGCCAGAGTTGTACTGAAGGACTTCTTCCCCAGCTCCACTCTAACCCTGCTCTGCCTCAGCTTCAAACCATTCCTCCTTGTCCTGTCTCCAGACAACCTCAGGAAAAGTCCTCTGCAGCCTTCCTGTAGCCTTCCAGCCTTCAGGTCCTGGCAGGCAGCTCTGAGATTTCCCTGGAGGCAGGATTGGAGGTGAGGTGTGAGCAGAGCAGAACCAAGGGGCAGAATCCCCTCTCTTGCCCTGCCACCCACACTCCTCTGGCTGCAGCCCAGCACACAGCTGCCTGCTGGGCTGTAGGAGGGCACTGCTGGCTCCTGGGGAGCATTCAGCAAGTTTTAGAGCAGCCTTTGGTCCTTCAGAATATCAGAGAGGTTGTGCCTCTCTATCCCAGAGAGCATTCCATGAAGATTCATGGAACAATAAAGTCATTTGGTCTGTGCCCTGCCATCAGTCAGTAAAGCTCTCAGGCAAATCCAGTGAAGTTGGCTGGAAGCTGAGCTCTCAAAACCCTGCAGGATCTGATCAGCAGCTGTTGCATAGCTGTCTGTGTGCTAATCACCACCAGTTCAATGCAGTTCCCACTGGCCCTGCACAGGAGTGCTGCTGCGTGCTTTGGGCTGCTGCACGCTTTGTGAAGCCTGGGGACTCCATGTCAATAAAGCACAGAGCTAAGGTGACAAACTGAGTCACCAACAGTGTTGGAGATGAGAATTGGGTCCCTTGCAGTGTCCCTTCCTATAAGCAATTTTCATATTGGCTTTTAGGTGAGTCACCTTCCTGCCACCCACTGAATTCTTGCCACCAGGTTTGGAGACATAGAAGTTGTTCGACCTGAACTTCCTTCAAGCCTTGGCCGTACAGACAGGACTGCTGCTAGGGGATCTCAACAGTGTGAAACTGTTTTGGTCATACAGTGAGACCAAAACTGAGCTAGAAAATGCAGGTTTAGCTTATTTAGAGTGACCATTGCTTTGGTAATCTTACAAGTCAGAGCCCAGCTATAGATGTGGGATGTGGTTTAGCACCAGGGCTTGGCAGAGTTGGAGAAGGGTTGGACTCAAGGATCTTAAAGGACTTTTGCAAGTGAAAGGATTCAGTGGATCCATGAAGTGACCACTACTGCTTTTCCTTCCCTCAGTGACAGGAGAAGCACCCTGCCTGCTAGAGCCCTGCTGGCACGGCTGGGGAGGGCTGGACCCACTCTCACAGCAGCTCTTGCAGCAGAAGCCAGAGACCTTGCCAAGTCTGTCCGTGCCATCCTGGAAGTGGACTGTGAGTGAGCTGCACCTTGCTGTGCCTGTCTGCCCCTCAGCACTGCTGCTGCCTTCCATCCCAGCTAATTAGCATCTCACTTACTAATTCCTTCAGTAGTCAATGTGGGGGAGGGGTTAAAGAATCCTGAGCTGAGGTTCTGTTTGGACTGGGGGCTGAGGGGTCAGAGTCCAGTGTCTTTCAGGATGGCGAAGGCCTACAGACACAGGACAAGGGCCAACTCTGACCCTTACCCACTTCACCCCTCCCATGGTGAGTACCTTCTCCTACAGCTGGACTCTTCTCATCTGGTGCTTTGGCCACTCCCCTGTAAACCACACAGACCTACATTCCTCTTCCAGGATGAGAAGGATGCATCAGAGTGAACAGAATTCTCCAGACCCTGATCAAATCAGAGCAGGACTGTTTAGGATTTCTAGATGTGAGTTTTGAAGCCCCTGAGGAGCCAAATCCTCTGAGCTTTTCAGTCTGCTCCCAGTTCATTGGCAAAGGAGATAGATGTTTTTATTTAAACTTGGATGTGAACTGCAGGACAAATCATTCATAGCCCCAGGGAAGAGTGCAGGTTCAGTGTCAGCCCAGCCCAGCACACTATAATTACAGATAAAGTTGTCCCAAGGGGTACTTTTTTTTTTTTTTTTTCTGGAAAACTTAGAGTAGAAAACGAACACCAGAGGTGAGGAGTGTGAGGATATCCTGAATCCTGTAAAGCCAGCAGCCTTTCCTGACTGGGATGCTCTGTTTTCATCCTAGGATGTCTCTAAGGTGGTGTTCTGCTGAATTTACATGAGCATGGATCAAAGTGTCTGAGGGAAGATTTCATTGCTGTAGGGAGAGAATGCAGCCTGCAGTTTGCTGGGGAGGGAACTTGGATGTCCTCAGGTCCTTCACCCAGACCTGCTCGCACTGCTGACGGCCAGCCCAGCTCAGCAGCAGAGGCTGTGGGATCCTGCATGCAGGTGGCACGATGAGAGGCAGCTGTGGCTTGGGGGCAGATCCTGGTGCAGCCCAGCAGAATGGTTGTGTGTTTTGGTGGGATTCACAGATTGCACTGGTTTGGAAGGGACCCTCAAGGCTCCTCCAACTCCCCTGCAGGCAGCAGGGACACCTCCAGCTAGAGCAGGCTGCCCAGGGACACAGCAAGGCTGATCTTGAGTGTCCCCAGGGATGGAGCCTCAAACACATCCCTGGGCAGCCTGCTCCTGGCCTGCAAGGGACCTTGAAGCTCATCCAGTCCCAACCCCCTGCCATGGGCATGGACACCTCCCACCAGCCCAGCTTGCTCAAGGCCTCATCCAGCCTGGCCTGGAACACCTCCAGGGAGGGGACATCCACAGCCTCCCTGAGCAACCTCTGCCAGTGTCTCCCCACCCTCACTGCAAAGAATTTCTCCCTAATTTCCAGTCTCAATCTGCCCTCCTTAAACTTCAATCTATGCACCAAATCTTCCATTTATGCAACAGTTATTTATTCCATCACTCTGAGGAGAAGAAAGCAAAATAAGAAGATTTAAAAAAATTGTTCAGAAGTGTCCAGAATGTTGGAATTGGAGTTGCTGGTGGAAGTGAAAAGAGTTACCAGTGGCCAGGGGAGTTGAAAATTGCTTATCCACCAGGAAGGATGGCAGAGTTCTGTCAGGTTGAGATGTTTCTGTCACACTGCACAGGAAATCATGCAAGGAAAACTTTGAGTTCTAAACATGGCTGAGTCGTGCCCTGTGCTTGTTTCAGGCAGAACAGGTCAGATACATGTTAGGAAGCTCTGGAGCCCCATCAGGGGCCCATTTTATGAACTTGAGAGTTAAAAATAGGTCTGCAGAGCAGGATTTAAAGAGTGAACGTCATCCTTCTGAGTTCATTCTGATTTGGAGAGTATTACAGATAGATTTGGGCTCTGGTGAGCTTGTGTGTGAGATTAAAGCTTTAAACCTCACTGCTTTCTCTCTCAGGAAAAAAAAAATCAGTAGTGGAGGCAGGGTAACTATTTAATAGCATTGGGTCTGCAGTCCTCTGGGTTCTCACCAGGGTATTCCCCATGTGCTCTTCAGTCTTCTTGCAGAGGGGCTCTGAGCTGTGTAGTATTTCATAAATACCCTGCAGCAGACACAAGCCTGGGAGACAGCACAGTGCAGGCTGCAGGCTTCCCTTCCTCCTGGAGCTGTGCCACAGCTTGGTCCCCTGCTAGTGCATTCTTAGAGAACTGGAGATCACAGAATGGTTTGGGTTGGAAGGGACCTCCAAAGCCCTTCAAGTCCAACTCCCCTGCAGCCAGCAGGGACATCCTCCTCTAGATCAGGTTGCCAGAGCCCTGTCCAGCCTCACCTTGAATATCTCCAGGGATGGAGCCCTAACCACCTCCCTGGGCAACCTCTTCCACTTTCTCCTCTAGCTCCATTCCCAACCAGGATAATGATATTTTTGAGACTGCCAAGTGGAGAAAAATGCACAGCTGGGCAACCCCCATGGTGCAGTTTACCTCTAAACAGAACTTCCCTCTCATCATTTGCTTCATTTCCTACAACATGAAATAGAGGAGCCCTAACCAAAATACCTCTTGGGTTCCCTTAATCCCTGTGAATCAAAGTCAGGGTGTAAAGACTCAGATCATCCTTCCAAAGTCAGCTTCTTGCCTTGTTGGAGATCACCCCTGACAGCCAGGTCAAAGTGACCTCTCTATGAATCAGCCACCCCGAGGTGTCCTCTTCCTCCCCAGCAGCCTGACCCTGCCTGAGGGAAGGAAGGGCTTGAGGGAAGCTGAGTGAGAATCCCCAAGCACAGGTTGCTGTGTGGTGGTGCTGCAGATTGCTTTGCAGGCTGAGTGGCAGCTCTGTGAAGCCAGCTTGGGGATTCTCCAAGTGAGTCTCAGTGCTGCTTCTCAGTACAGCAAAAGGCAACTCTTTCCCAGTGCTTACCACTGCAGGATCCTCAAGATGCAAACAAGGAAATAATAACCAGAATAATCAAGCCCATCCCTTGAAAGATTCCTCCTTCATCTTCTGAAGAGCTATTTTTAGGAGCTCAGTCCTGAGAGGCCTTTCTGCTTTTTTGAATACAAGCATCTCCTGAAGACATAAAATTACTTTTCATCATCCCAGGGATAATAAAGCCTCAGTGAAAGAACTGCAGCCTTTAAAAGTAGTTGAACTGCAACCTTTAAAAGTAGTTGCTGGCTGCACTTAGCTGCCCATATGGTGCAAACCATGCTCCAAAGAATGGAGAAAGCATTTTCCCCCTTTTCTATTACAAAATCAGAAAAGAAATTCACTTGGTAATGGCCAAAATCTGATTAACCCCAGGACAGACTATGCTCCTCATGAAAGAGAAGGCAGAAATGGGCACTGGCATAATGCAGCTTGACTGCTAATTTCCTTACTCTGATACTTCTATCCCCCCCAAAACACAACCTTGCTCTTGGTGCTGTAATCCCACTCATCAGTACCCATGAAAGTGCTCTGCAGCCTGCTGCCCTGCTCAGCAGGAGCTCCAGCAGCACTTCCTGAGCTGCTTTCTCCCATCTTTTTCCTTTGACCTGTGGCAGTCATGCTGAAGATCACTAAGATGATCCCCATGTTAACAGAGCTTCCAAAATCCCTTCTCACCTTGCTGGTAGTGCTCTTGCCAGGCACTGCTCATTTGCTCATGCAGATCCTACAGGCAGAGGTTGAGCTGCTCAGGGTTTATTCATTTTCTTTCTGTGCTCCCTGTGGAAAGGTGGCAGTGGAAACTGCTGGTGGTCAGCACCCAGCAGTGTTTCTTCTCATGATGCTTGAGCTGTTTTTGACTTTTAAACCACACATCTCAGGCACTAAAAGCTGAAATATGGAATCTATCCATAAATCTGCCCTGCTCAAGCTCCCATCCATTCCCTCTCATCTATCACTACAAGCCCTTGGCAGAAGTCCCTCCCCAGCTTTCATGCAGGCCCCCTTCAGGTCCTACAAGGCTGCTCTAAGGTCTCCCCAGAGCCTTCACACCCCATTTTATTTCACACAGCTGATCCAGTTGGTCTCAAGCTCTTACACAGTTCTAATCCTGTTTTTCAGAGGCATCTCAAAGAAATGTCTGTTTACAAATGGGGTTTAGATCCCAAATGATCCCTGAACTCCCCTCCCTTGGACCAAACCCATGGTCTGCTGAATGCCAGGGGAGGGATGGCCTTGCTTTCACCCACCAGGTATTGCTGTGGGACTCCACTTGTTTCATCTGATGCCTGAAAATCAGAACCTGACAGTCACTAGGTACAAGCAGGGGAGCTTGATAAAAAGGTGACCTTAATAAGGCTGCAATGATCAAATCAAAATGATCTTGAAAGCATCAGCTATGGCCAAGCTGCCAGCTGATGTGCTGGTGAGTGACCCTGGGTGCTGTTCCCAAAGCTCCACAGCAAGGAGAGGACACTGCCTGGAACCTGTTCTGAGGACAGTTCCTGAACATGACCTAGATTTCAGAGCTCTGTTGTTGCTGCTAGAAAAGCAATTTCTTCTCTCTCCATTCACTTACCTGTAATGAGCGAATGTGAGTCAGCTTCTGAACAGGCACTGTCTGTACTGACTTCCAAATCAAAACATTTTAATCATGGAAAACAAGTCAGTGATATGATGATGCCTCCAATGCAGATGAGCTGCCAAGATTAGTGCGGCCTCATTAGGTTAATTTCTAGCCCCAGACTTCATTAAAGGGCAGAACCTCTTGGAGCCCCTGGGCTGCTTTGGTTCATGCTGTGACCCCAGGATGAACAAATGAATTGACTTTGTGCCTCTTCCCATGCAGGTTGTACTTGCTCTTGGTAACCATGGAGACTGAAGCCAAAACTCTCCAGAATCAGCAATTTCACTGGATGGGAAATACTTCCTCAAGTGTCCCTCTGCTGATTTCTGTTGAGATAATGCTTAGGGGTTTTGGTGTGTTAATTCTTAATTACAATGTGATGTTGGGACAGAAAGGGGGAGGAAAAAAATCATCCCACATGTTGTAGCATGGCGATGCAGATGGCTCACAGAAATACAGGGGAGGCAGGAATTGAACTCTGAAGTCTCAGTCCCAGAGCAGTGTCTCAAGCTCAAGGCTGTCAGCCCTCTTTGGGTTTGCAAGCTCAGTTCAGACACTGTCAGGTGGGCAGAGGTGGGCAACCTTTACAAGGGCTTGGAGTGATAGCATGAGAGGCAATGGATTGAAGTTTGAGGAGGGCAGACTGAGACTGGAGATGAGGAAGAAATTCTTTGCACTGAGGGTGAGGAGACACTGGCACAGATTGCCCAGGGAGGCTGTGGATGTCCCCTCCCTGGAGGTGCTCAAGGCCAGGCTGGATGAGACCTTGAGCATCCTGGGCTGGTGAGAGGTGTCCCTGCCCATGGCAGGGGGTTGGAACTGGATGAGCTATAAGGTTCCTTGCAACCCAAACCATTCTATTAACTATGAACCCCCAGCCTCTCAGTGGGTATTTGCCTGCACACCAGCCAGGGAACCTCTCTCTCATCATTTTGGGTACCACAAAATCAAGCCCCCAGCCCAGTATGGAGCTGAGCCCAAGGAGCTGGGTGCCCCTTTGTGCAGTTCATGCTGGCTGCACAACTCTGAGCTGAGAGAGAGAGAGCTGGATGGGGGCAGGAGGGATGCTCAGGCCTTAGTTTGGAATGGCAGTGCCTGCTGAAGCTGTCAGTGCTCATCTGGTCTCACAGGGCTGCTTCTGCTTCTCTGGCAGCTCCTTCAGCTGTCACACATTTTCACTTCTTTTCAGTAGGTAGGAGTGAGAAGCTGAGGGCTAGCAGAGCTCCTCAGGCATGTATGGTGCACAAGTGGCATCATTTAGCTGGGGAGAGGCAGAGGGAAAGCTGATTGCCAAGGACGGTGGAGGAAGCTTTTCAAAAGGCAGTTGTAAGGAGAGTATGCAGGAGGAAAAGAGCATTGCTGGGTGCAGACCTGAACGAGGCACCAGGGGTGGGTGAGGCTCACACCAGGTCTGTTGCCCCTGGCCATAAAGGATGTGGATCATGAGCTGGGAGTGAAGGATGGGGAGGTTGCCTTGCAACAGTGGTTCTGTTTGAGTCCTCTGCAGCTCAGGTCAAACATGGGACATGGTTTAATGGCCATAGGAGTGTTGGTGAGTGGACTCGATGATCCTGAAGGTCTTTTCCAAACAGAGCAATTCCATGATTCTATGGAAACAAAATGTGCTAATACAGGCAGGTGGTGGATTTCTTTCCCTTCTGACAAATAGGGACCTGTGTCTGTGCTGCTTTCTAAGAACCTTTTGCTTGATTCTCACAATGTGCTGGCTCTAAAATCACAACCTCCTGCAAACAACCCCTTCCTTTGGTTCAGCTGTGGCTACAGTGGGCTTTGTACAGGCTGAAAGGAGCTCTGTGGCAACAAGTTTTGGCAATTCCTGCTTCAAAAGGACCAGAGCTTCCCTTTGGCCTGTGCTGGGTGTGAGGGGAGCTCTGCAGAGAGCAGCTCTGCGTCTCTCAGCTGGAGCAGGTTCACACCAGCTCCCTGTACAGTTTGATTTCATCAGCAGTGCAGAGAGGATCTTGCTTAGCAAGAAAGGCCTCTCCTGCAACCCTCCTGCTTTTGGCATCTCAGACAATTTGTGCCCAGTTCTAATTCTGGAAAGTCATTTGAATTCCTCCCCAATGAGTGCTTGCTAATTAAAGTTCTGTTCAACAATGGCATGCGTCAGCCAGCAGCATGAGCTGACAGTGATGGGGGTGGGTGGAGAGCACAATAGGAGGTGACAGGAGAAGCTGCTCCACTGAGGAGAGGAGGAGATGGATGGATTCTGGAGCAGAGGCATCAGGGGAGCACGAGAGCAGGGCAGCTGGGGGGAGAAAGAACTGCTTTAGAGCTGGGCCAGACAGCAAAGGCTTCCAGACTTGGTCCCAGTCGCCTGGTCCTGGTGGGGAGTGCCCTGAGAGCAGAGGGTTGTAACTCTGGAGTAAGAAGCTGCTATCACCTGGGAGACTGAGCTCCCTGGGGCTGTTTAGTCTTGAGAAGAGAAGACTGAGAGGGGATCTGATCAATGTCTATAAA
The DNA here is from genome assembly GCF_027791375.1 of Indicator indicator. Classification (NCBI taxonomy): domain Eukaryota; kingdom Metazoa; phylum Chordata; class Aves; order Piciformes; family Indicatoridae; genus Indicator; species Indicator indicator. The sequence goes on along the minus strand of NC_072038.1, from coordinate 12,054,514 downwards.
CATGTGAGGGGTGGGTGGCAGGAGGAGGGGGCCAGGCTCTTTTTGGTGGTACACAGCGATGGGACAAGGACCAATGGGTTCCAACCAGAACGTGGAAGGTTTCAGCTCCACATGAGGAGAAACTTCTTTGGAGTGAGGGTGACAGAGCCCTGGAACAGGCTCCCCAGGGGGATTGTGGAGTCTCCTTCTCTGGAGACTTTCCAAACCCACCTGGCTTCATTCCTGTGCAGACTATCCTAGGTGATCCTGCTCTGGCAGGGGGGTTGGACCTGATGATCCCTGGAGGTCCCTTCCAACCTCTGATATACTGTGAGATTGTGATCCCAGATCCTCCTTCACCAGCTGGAAGTGGATTGTACCAGTTCAGGACTAGAATGTTCTCAAGAGAGTGCTTGCTTCTAGGAATGGAACTTCTTTTTTCCACCCCAGCCTACATGCTTTTGAGGAGAATTCCTCACGTATCCCAGAATGGCCTAGGCTGGAAGAGACCTTGCAACTCATCTAATGCAACCCCCTTGCCATAAGCCATTTCCCTGCAGTTTCTAACAAAGCACAGGTCTCCTGTCTGACCTTGAGCACTGCCAGATTTCTAGGTGTGGGGTGGAAGCCTCCTAAAGGAATCATTGTTGGTAGTAGTTGAATTCCTTCCAGGTCAGCATTTCCAGGAATGCAGCCTTAGCTTTCTGTGTGCTGCAAGATGTTCCCAGCTCCCATCAGCAGCTGGGGCAGCTGCTCAGGTGCCAGCCTGTGACAGGAGCTCCTGGCATCAGCTTTCTGTGGTATCTCAGGGCTAAGAGGAGAGGCTTACCCAAAAGCTGATGGGCTTGTGTTGGTTGCTGGTGGCTTATTTGCCTTCCTTCCTCTTTACCTTCTCTACCTTTTCTCCCAGCAGTCTGTGTCCCCTCCAGGGTGCCTTCAAACAGCTGCTGTCTGGTGAGGCAGGCAGCTGGGAGCTGCCTTGGCTGTGCTCTTTCCAAACTGGGATGTTTTCACAGCAGTGTTGCTGTGAGGTGTGTGCTGCAGGCTCCTGTGGCCTCTGCCATCTCTCTGCAACCAGTGGTTCACCTTGGATTGCCATCAGCTAAGCAGGAGGAAGGATTTTCTTGCCCTTGTTAAGTGTGTTGTGCTTGTTTTGTACTGTAGCTGCTAACCTCCTGCCTGGATGAAAATGAGCATCAGCTAGGCTGCTTCCTTCTCATTTTAATCACAGTCCAGATTGCTTGGATCCTGCAGGACCCAAAGCTTTAGTTGAGAGTAGAATGTTAATCTTTATTTGAAAAAAAAAAAAAAGTAGATGTAATTTTGGGGTTTGTTGTATTTCCAATATCCAGCTTCTGAAAAGGGCCATTTCTCAAAGAGGGAGGCTGATTCCTCCTCCTCCTTCCTGGAGGCACAGAGCAGCAGCCTCCTTGCTGGGAGGGCTGCAGCACTCTGGCAGTTCTGAAGAACTCCAGTGCACACACTGGGCAGGATGTGTCCTGAAGCACAGAATGGTAGGGTTGGAAGGGACCTCCAGAGATCATCCAGTCCAGCCCCCTACCAGGGCAGGGCACACAGAACACAGCCAGGTGGGCTTGGAAAGGCTCCAGAGAAGGATACTCCACAACCTCTCTGGGCAGCCTGTTCCAGGGCTCAGCACCCTCACACCTCTGTCCCTGCCCATGGCAGGGAGGTTGGAACTGGATGACCTTTGAGGTCCCTTCCCACCCAACCCCTTCTACCATTCTATGATCCATACTTTGTGAAGGCTCAGGACAATTTTGCCTGCCCTAGGGCTCCATTTCCTCTCTGCTTTCTCTGCTGTTAATTCACAGCAGTGGTTCTCAACAGCAGGCACCTTGCAGTCACCAGGGGCAGTGCCCTGCTGCTGCACACGAGCTCCAGCAGCCCTGGTACCTGTGCAGCAGCTGCTGGGTCACCTGGGGTGCATTGCATAGCCTGACAGAGATCCCCTTTGCATTAACCCTATTTTAGTGCAGCCACTCAGCACAGATCAGCAGTGGGTTTTGAGGAGCTTGGGCCAATGTGCACTCTCCCAGGGGACTCCTTACCCTGCTTGGTGCTTTCACCTGCCTCCATTTCTTTTGCACCTGCAGTGACTTTTGCAGAGTTACCTCTTTCTTTACCTTGCCAAAGATAAATAATCACAACTGTTTGGCTAGCCAGGAGCTCTGTCTTTGCTGCTGAAAGGAAATGGGTTTAGGATATTGTAGATCTGTCTTTTTTTTTTTTTTTTTCTGTTCTTAAGGTGCTAGATGCAGACAGCTGCAGCCAAGATACATTATTTATGGAGTTTCATCAAAGACTGTAGCAATTCACAGAAGAAATGATAAATATGTAGAAATCCTAAGACTGATGGAGTTTATATAGGCTAAATCCTGTCTCTTTCAGACCTGATTTCTGACTGAGCTCCTTTACTCCAGGTAAGAGCTTAGCAGCCTCTCAAAGCAAGTCCTAGGACAGGCAACAAAGTTGCCCCTGGAGGGTGTGAAAAAACAAAGAACTAGGAAGTAGATCAACTTATGAATGATTCATGGAGAAAGGGAGCGGGGAGGAAGGGAAGATGATGTCTAGGGAAATGCAGTTCAAAGCATGAGAGCCTCCTGGCTGCCATGGGAGATGCCAAGAGACAGAAGTACCAATCCAGCACTGAAGGAAAGGAGTAAAGGGAACAGCAGTGGAAAAACAAGTAGAGAGGGAGTGAAAATGTGGAAGAGAGGCATTGAAACCCTATAGGGGTAGGTGGGACTTGGAAGCAGATAAAGCATGGATAGGATACTCAATGCAGTGCACACAAAGCCAGGAAGCAAAGGGAGCTGGGGGGGATCTCCAGAGGCTCACTGGGAGGTGACAAAGGTAGTCAGCGGGTTTTTAAAGCTTAGTTTTTCCTGGACAAGCAAAGAAAAGAGAGCATCAGTTCCCAGTGCTGCCTCTATGCCCTCCTCCAGTCAGAAGGGGAACCAAATGCATTCATTTTAGTGCAATTGCTGGTGAGCAGAGTGGGACTCTGCCTGCTGGGTAAGGCAGGGGATCCCTGTGAGCACAGAGCAGGTGCTGAGGCCCTTGCTCACCCTCAGCTGAGCACAGCCTCTGCCACTGGGTTGGGGTTGGCAGGCTGCATGCAGGCCAGGGCAGCTGGAAGCTGTTGGAGGGTGAATCCTATTGCCATGCACATCATTAGGAAACATCCATGTGGAATAAAGGTCCCATCTTTTCTGGGAGAGGAAGGGAGAACTTGTGACCATGCCTAGCATCTTTATTACCTCAGACATCCTTTCCCTCCTTCCTTCCTAGGAGTCAGAGCCTGAAAACCATTACAGAGCAGCTACCTTGCACTTAAAACCCACCTGGAATTTAAAAGCTACCTTGTCTTTAAAAACTGCTCTGTGTTACCTCCCTTGCACTTAAGCTGTGGGTTATCTCTCTCAGAGGCTGTAGGTGGCATGTTTTGAGGAACAGATTGTCTAGAGCTGTGTGCAACTGAAAATGGAAGGAGCCTGAGCTAAGTGCCTAATAGAGGGGGAAAATGACAGGGGAAAAAAAAAATGAATCCAATGTGCTTTTTGCTCTGCAAGCTGCACTGAGCTGTAATGGTGCAGTTCTACAATTAGCAGTTCCCAGGATCCTGAATTCTGGAGTTTTGGTAGCTTTACTAGGTGCCTACAGGTACAATTCTCTGTGCTTCACTGTGCCAAGCCATGATGCAGTTGCTCTCATGAGCCCTCTTCACCTCTGAGAACTGCAGGTAGCCCTTTCCTGCTTTAAGGAGTAAGGACCACAGTAGAGACAAAGGTGTGATGAGGGCAGGAAAGGAAAGGAGCCTTTGGAGAAGGAAATTCCAGGAAAATAGCTGTGTGATCTGGGGCTGAGGCAGCTCTGAGGGCCCATCACTGTGTGCAGCCCAGCACCCACCCCAGAGCAAGGTCTGTAATCTAAAGCAGCCTCACAGATGGCTCTGAGCTGGGCCTGGAGATCCACAGTGCCCTGAACAAAAGCAGCTGAACACCTCAGGCACTGCAGCACCACCTTTGTGCACTTTGGAGTTTTGGTTTACTTCCAGTCTCCAAAAAGGGAGGGACTCAGGACCTTGCCCCTTCCTCTGTGTAGCTCACAGCAGGGTCACATCCTGGACACCAGGAGCCCTATCCTTCTTTCTCCAGCACTTACAGTCATCAAGGTTGGGAAAGTCTTCTAAGATCATCAAGCCCAACCTTCTGCCCACCACCTCTGTGACCACTCCACCATGTCCCAAAGTGCCATGTCCCACCAGCCCAGGTTGCTCAAGGCCTCATCCAGCATCCACAACCTCCCTGGGAAACCTGTTCCAGTGTCTCCTCACCCTCACTGGAAAGAATTTCTTCCTGATCTCCAGTCTCAATCTGCCCTCCTCAAGCTTCAATCCACTGTCCCTCATCCTATCCCTGCAAGCCCTTGGCCAAAAATCCCTTCCTGGCTTTCTTGTAGGCAGAGGACTTCATCCTGCCCAGGCTTCTGCCTCCTGTAGATGCTGAGGTCTGTATGCAGTGGCTGTAAGAGCAGAGCTGACTTTGGGGTCACTTCACATGGGTGTGAATCACAATCAAGAGCTGAGAGAGTTCCCTGCTGCACTCTGCCTGCCCAGCCCTATCAGCCTCCAGAAAACCAGTGCTAGGAGGCAAAGTATCGCCCTGTGGTTTCTAGCTTGGGAGCACAGCAAATAGTTCTTAGAATTGTTGTTGAGATTGCCTGCTACAAACCCAGGAAGAGCTGATTTTGACTCTTTTAAATTGATTAATCAGAAATGAAGCTTTTGAGTTGTAGTCTGTGGAGGGCATGGTGTGAGGTTGCAGCACTGTAGCTGCCACAATCTTCTCTTGAGCTTGGGAGACATCTCACTTCTGCCTTTCATCTTAGGTCTGCCTTATGGATGGGAAGAAGCCTACACAGCAGATGGAATCAAGTATTTTATCAAGTGAGTAGCTTGGGGGGAATGGCTGAGAGCTGGAAGAAAAGCACATCAGGCAGAGGGGAATGGTTTGGAGCTGAGGAAGAAGTTCTTCAGTCTGAGGGTGGGGAGACACTGGCACAGGTTGCCCAGGGAGGTTGTGGATGTCCCCTCCCTGGAGGTGTTCCAGGCCAGGCTGGATGAGGCCTTGAGCAACCTGGGCTGGTGGGAGGTGTCCCTGCCCATGGCAGGGGGTTGGAACTGGATGAGCTTCAAGGTCCTCTCCAGCCCAACCCATTCTGTGACTCTCTGGATCTATGAAAATTTCTTTTCTCCCAAACCCTTGTAGAAGTGACCTGCAGAGCACTGCAGCCCCAGCCCTGGGGAGCCAGGAGGAGCAGGAACACTTCCCTTCCCTTTCCTTTCCTTTTTTTCTTCAGTCACACTGCTCCCTTGTCCTGGACTCACCCCTTGCTGCCTCCAGCTAACCTGCAGAGATTTCCAAAGCCACAGAGGATGCTGCTGCATTCCAGCTCTAATCAAAGGGCAGCTTTTGCTTTCAGACAGATGTAGGTTACTCCCTGGGATTTAGACCAAAAAAAATTGTAGAAAAATAACTGAGGAAATGTAAGTGAATTAAAAGCCAATTTCAGAGCAATGGAAATGAATCCAAGAGCAACTATTAAAACAGAGCACTGCTCCCTTGGTCTCCATCTGTTGCTACAGAAAGGCTTTGCAGGACAGCTGGAAGGTTACGGTGGATGCTGGATGCTATCCTGGGTAGGACACTTGCAGTACTCCAGGTTTAGAACCATTTAATTGGGAACTGAGCTTGAAGGTGGCATTAACTGGCCAGAAGAGCAAAGCCTAGCAGCAGAACAGAGGAAACCTCACATGCTTGAAACATCCCTTCCCTCTTTTCCTTTCTGCTGTCTGCTTCCCATCCAGGGCCTTCTCCTGCTGACTCAGCATTAAGCCAGGTCTGCTGAGCACCCCCCAGAAATGCCTTTGGAGCTGTGCACTTGGCTGCTGAGCTGTTGCAGATGGGACTGTAAGGTGCAGGCAGCCACAGCAGGCTCTCAGCTGGCCTGGGTGGTTTCAGAAAGCACCACAGCAGCTTGGAGTGGCTCAGGGTGGAAGGGACCTCAGAGATCATCTACTCCAACCCCCCTGCCATGGGCAGGGACACCTCTCAACTAGACCTGGCCTTAAACACCTGTAGGGAGAGGGGCATCAGATGGCTTACAAGCTCCCCCCCAGCTGCTGCCATGACATCTGCATGGAGGAGTTCCTATGAGGAGGCTTTGCCAGGAATTTTTGCACACCTGATCATTGGGTGGTGGTGACTCAGGAGTGTTCTTCCCTGCTCTTAAGCTGCTCCTAGAATTCCAGGTGACAGTGCCTCAGCTTTTCCATCCTTGTTGCCTCCTGCAGTCTAGCCTGTAAAGTTCTGCCTGCCAGTCTTCCCCTGCTGCAGGGGAGGAAGATCTCCCCATTGTGATTGCAGAGGAGGGTGGGAGCTCCCCCTCTGTGACAACTGCCTGCAAACTTGTTTCCTTCTTCACAGAGCCTCCACACTGAGGTGGTGTGAGGAGCTCACTGGAATGGGAGTAGCTGGGCAGTGCAGTAAGGCATCTTGGCCATCAGTTTTAACTTTTTTTCAGTTTCCTTCTTTTGCTTTCATCCCTGCTCCCAAAAGCCCTGCAGAGCCCAAGCCAGGCTCTCTGTGAGAGACAGCTCATGCTCCTTACTGCCCTTGGGGTGTCTGTGGAGTCAGTCTGGGAAAGGTAACTACACAGAGCTAGGGCTGGGTGAGTCCCTGCTTTCTGACACTGAGTGCTGGAGATTTCAAGATGAAAATTCTCCCCAAGACTGAAAATAGCCTTTCCTGGGAGGAACTTAGCTTGAGGTGCATCCTCTCAGCAGGGTTCAGTCTAATTGTTTCAGTGGGGGTTAGCAGAACGGTTGGCACTTCACAGCCCTGCTACTGGTGCTGTCACCTCATTGTTCTCTTTGGCTGGGAATGTCAAATCTCCTCATTCTGAGGGGCTTAAGAGTATTTCAGCACCAGCCCACTCCCACCTATGCCAACAGATTTAAAAAAAAAAAGTGTTAGAATTCCCCAAGTGTGGCCACAGTGACACTGAGCTCTGGGGGAATTGTTGCCTGACTCTGCAGCCAGGCTGGGAGCCTGCACAGAGGCTGCAGTGACTCTGTGTGAATCCCCAGGACTAAGGACAATCAAATAGGCTTTTAATTAGTGGCTGCCTTCAGTTCCCACATTTATTGGGCCATCAAGTAGGTGAGTCCATAAATCTATATGCTATAAATCTCCATGCAGTAAACACCCCAGAATGGAATCTTAATAGCACAGGAGCTTGAGACAGCTTGCTCTGAGATTTCCATAAATATCGCTGAAGGGGGTGTAGCAATCTGAAGTGCATGAGAAATCAGAGTTTAAAAGAAGCAAACCAGCTGGCTTGTGTTACACACTGCACTGAAACCCACTTCTGTGCATGACTGACAGGACCCAAAGATGCACAGGGCTGGAGGGGAGCTCTCACTATCTGCTGGGGAAAGCTGCACCTCCTCCAGGAGCCCTCACCTTAAAGCAGGTTTGGAAGTCACCTCTTGGAGGCAGGAAGTCATTTCAGGCTCTCAGGAACTGGTTTCCCATCAGCCAGGTTGCTAAGATCAGTCACAAAGTCCAGGCAAGTGTGAGCAAAAGCCACTTGTGTGTCACAAACCTGGGGGTGCTGTGCTGGGCAGTAAGGTCATGTGCAGAGGTCTGCCCCCAGGCAGCAAGGAGAGACTCTCTGAGCTGCACCTCAGTGTGCTCTGCAGAAAAAGCCATTTCCAGCCTCTCTGACCTGCACAGGAAGGACAACAATGACAGAAGGAGACTAGGAGTTGGAGATCAGCTTTGCTGCTGCTAGAACTCTGCTGGAAAGCAAAGGTTGGATTTGGCCCCAGGTGTGATTTTAAGACACCCTAGTGTGCTTCAGGGAGCAGGCACTCTTCTGTCTGGCATGGAGCATCACCATCAGTCAGTCATGGCCAGAACCAGAGCTATGCCCCATCCAATAATGTGCAGTGGGAACACATCACTGGTGGGCTCTTTCCTCACCAGCTTGGCTTTGGTGCTTCTCTCCCTGTTTGTATCAGTCAGGTTGGTGAAGAGCTGAGGGTTTGAGCTCATTTTATCCAGGTGACAATGGAATGTAGCCTGCTGGGCTTGTCACAGTCCACTGCAGTTCCCAAACCTTCCAATGAAATCATAGAGAGGTCTTGGTTGGAAGGGATGGGTGGAGGTCACCTCCTTCAACATCTGTTGAGAACTAAGTTCTCCAGAGCCCTGTCAAACCAAATCCTGAGTATATGCAGGGCCGCTTCCAGCCCCTCACATTCTGTGATCCTGTGAAGCCAGAGCAGTGCAGCAGTGCAGTCAGAAAGGCTATCCTAGCTCTGAGCAGATCTGGTGAATCAGTGACTTCTGGGTTTGATTTTCAAGTAGGAGAAGGAGTCTGCTGAGAGCTGCCCTCCCAGTGCAGCATCCTGTGCGCTGGTTTGGCACTGGTGCTGCAGAATCCCTTAGGAATAGACTCCAATCCCATAGCTGGGACACTAAGTTTTTTATTTCCCCGCTCCCCATTCTAGTTAATCTCTTCCATCCTCCCACTGAGTTCACCTTTAACATATGGCAGCTCTGTCTCCTGAGGCTGGCATCTAAAATTAGGTAGGGCCTTGCTGTGCTCCCTCCCACTGCCACCCACCCCTTGCATATGCAGGCAGTTGGTGAGGACCAGCTGTGGCTTTGCCCCCCCCAGGCACTGCCTGCTAGGATCCAGCTGTGCCCCATTGGCTGTTACTGCCTTCAGGAACCTTTAGCTTCACTTGCATTGGCCTGAAGGGCAACTGAGAAGTTCCCAACTGTTTTAAACTTTTGGGATCTTTGCCCCTCAGATGTCTTAGGGTCAATATAGTGCTAGGGTGAGAGGGGATGGATTGAAGTGGGAGGAGGGCAGATTGAGACCAGAGATGAGGAAAAAATCCTTGGCAGTGAGGGTGGGGAGGCAGTGGAACAGGTTGCCCAGGGAGGGCAGGGGTGCGCTCTGCCATTGCCCTCATCCTCTCGCTGGTGGCCCTTCCCCAGCCTTCCTGGGGACTCCCACTCAACACAAGCCAAATTCTGTCCCTCCTGTCCCAGGCAGCTCCACTGCCTGCTTTGTCACTCTGAAGCACACAACACTTCCATGTGAAACCTCTGCTTTGTAGGTAAGCTGCTACCAGAGAGCCCTAAATCCAGGAGTGATTCTTAGACAGACTGCTGCAGGCTACCCCTACATCCAGGATTGCTCTTTCCCCTTTTTTATTGACAGAATTGGGTGGGTTGGAAGGGACCCCAAAGATGCTCCAGTTCCAACCCCCCCTGCAATGGGCAGGGACACTTCCCACTAGAGCAGGTTGCTTGAGGCTTCATCCAGCCTGCCCTTGAACACCTCCAGCTATTTGGGCTTAGTGCTGGTGTTTGGGCTTAGTGCTGGTGTTTGGGTTTATTACTGATACTTGAGGTTACTGCAGATATTTGGTTTTGTTGTTGATGTTTGGGTTTACTGCTGGTACTTGGCTTTATTGCTGCTGTTTGGGTTTACTGCAAGTGTTTGGGTTTACTGCTGCTGTTTGGGTAGGTATTTGGGGTTGTGGCTGATCTTTGTGTTCACTGCAGCTCTCTGGCTTGTAGGGAATTCAGCTCCTCTGTCTTCCACTGAAATCATTTTGCATGACTGTAACGTAAAACAATCTCAGATGTAAAAGTGGGAACCTTGGCACTGGGTTTTATGATAACATGAGCTTGTAATACAAGAACGTTAAGACCTTAAGCTGCTTTTGCTTGGGCACTTGGGTGTTTGGTTGGTTGGTTGTTTGGTTTTTCCTGAGAGGTTGTTTGTTTTTTAATGTCAAGACCCAAACTGCAGAAACATTCTTCCAGCTTCCACAGATCCTGCATACTCTGCCCAGGTTCTGCCCTGCCACATCAGGCTGATGGTGAAGTTTCTTCTGGGAGAAAATACATGAAGCTGAAAGAATGTTTTTGGTTTTGTTTTTTTTTTTCTCTAGACCTCCAAATCCCTCTGACAGCAGTGAGCTCCTTTGTGTTACCCCTGCTGGGGCATTTCCTTCTTGCACCCTCATCAGCACAGCTCTGAGTCTCACCTGCCAGGCAGGAGCAGGGCTGGAAATGAGATGTTCAGACCCCTACTAAACTCTCCTTTGTGAGGGCAGGATTTGGCACATGTGGAGTAAATCATGGCCACCACTCTACACCTCCTGTCTTCCTGAGGCTGGACTGGGGGCTGGGCAGAGCCAGCAGCAGCAGAGCAGTGCTCAGCAGGGTGGCTGCCTCCTGACACTGCTCAGGGTTTAATCAGTTTCATCAAGGAATAAAGAGCAAGGGTGTCTGCTAGGGTGTCACTTTCTGTGCCTCAAGCTTTCATTCATACTCAAGCAAAATCTGTGACCCCACAGGGCAATGCAAAAACACTTCTGTGGCCTTAGGGCACTGGTCCAGGAGGTGACAAGTGCTCTTGATCCCACTGCAGTCAATAAAGGTTTAAGGTCACTGCCACCTTCCAGGACCTGCCCAGCATCTCCTGGGGTACTGTTAGGTGTCAGATGTTCCCAAATTCACAGATTGCATCGGGTTGGAAGGGAGCCTCCAAGCTCATCTTGTCCAACCCCAGTTCCAGTGTCTCCCCACCCTCACTGTGCAGAACTTCCTCCTGCTGTCCAACCTAACCCTGCCCTGCTCCAGTTTCAAACCATTGAAAGAGACAGAAGCAGCTGCTGATGTATTTCCAGCTCAGATGGCTCTGTTTCCTAACAATAAATCTGGCTCCCCTCTGAGAGCAGGGACTTGTTGGGAAACCTCAAAATCTTCCAATCTTGTTAATTGCTCTGAAAATGTGAAATTAATCTTTTGAGCAGGGAGCTGGGGGTGTTCAGTCTGGAGAGGGGGAAGCTGAGAGAGACCTCATTGCTCTCTACAGCTCCCTGAAAGGAGGCTGCAGGGAGCTGGGGGTTGGGCTCTGCTCCCCAGTGTCAGGTGATAGAAGGAAAGGCAATGGCCTGAAATTGTGCCAGGGGAGGGTTAGGTTGGAGAGGAGAAAAAATTTCTTTGCTGCAAGAGTGGTCAGGGATTGGCACAGACTGCCCAGGGAGGTGGTGGAGTCCCCATCCCTGAAGGGGTTCCAGAAACCTGTGGCCATGGCACTTGGGGACAGGGTTTGGTGGCCGTGATGGGGTTGGGTTGATGTTGGACTGGAGGATCTTAGAGGGCTTTTCCAACCCAAACAGTTCTGTGATCAGCAAATGGCAAAAAAGGATTTTATATTTCAAATTTCCAACTATCCCTTTGGTGTTCAAACCAAAGTTTCAGTAATGAAGCAGAACCCAGGGGCAAGTCTGAATTCCCTCTCACTTTTCTTGCTGGTCCCAGCACACAAACCAGAGAGGATGCAGTCCTAATGCAAGAATGTTCTGCAAACCACTAAATCTGGGATTATCTCTTGGGACTGATTATGTCAAAGCTCTTTAGCCACAGCACTTTTGGAGAGCTAAAAATATAGAGCCAAGGGGAGGGGGTTTCGGGGGTGGTTTATGCACTTATTCTGCACCTACATAATCTGTGTGTATTGTGTGTGTCTGCCTGCACCCTGAGCTGGGCTATCTGGACTTAGTGTTTATTTATAAGAGGTCTTTTCCTAGTAAGGATTTTGGCAGAGGGTTTAAAACCAACTCCCCCAGTAGGAGGGTTCAGGAGATAAAGTCTGGTGCAAGTTACAAAGATGTGAGTTCAGCTCAGGAGCGTTTGCAGCACCAATTAAGAGCTCTGCTTTGAAGAAGAGAGTAAGAAAATGGTCATTTCACCTTCACAAAACCTTTCTCTGTTCTCTAGCATGTACAGGACCCTCCCCCGCAAAGCCTGTTAGTTCCAAGCCTGGAAGTGCTTGAAGCCAGGCTGGATGGGGTCTTGAGCAGCCTGGGCTGGTGGGAGGTGTCCCTGCCCATGGCAGGGGATTGCAACTGGATGAGCTTGAAGGTCCCTTCCAACCCAAACTGTTCTGTGACACAAGAGCAAAATTTGGCCTCATGTATACTGGAAATAGCTGCAGACTAGTCCTGGCCTCTCTTACCTGTGACTAAACCATGTCAGTCCCTCAGCCACAGGGAGCTGTCACCCTGCTTTCAGGCTGCAGGCAGCCTGTGAGAAGCTGGGAGAGGAGCTGCTGGTCTCCCATGGTGCCTGTTCCACACACAGGATTCCTCAGCTACTTGTCATGAACTTAGATTACAAAATCCATCTTTGCACTGACTTGACTGCAAAAACTGTGAATTTATTAGCAAGATTTGTTGGGTTTTTTGAAGTGAAAAGAAGCTATTTCCTGTACCAAGAACACATTATTCCAGAAGGCAGAAGAGGCTGTGTCTTGCCCACACACAGTATGGTCCCATGCATGCTACCAGTCAGAAGGTGTACACTGTTCTCACCCCCAAACTGGGAGGCTGTTCCATTTCTCTGGCCTTACCAGCCTTGAGCAGCTTCTTTCCATTCATCTAGAAGCTTGAGCAGCTTGGGCTGTGTGCAAGTGCAGGGTTTCAGCCCTAAAAGGTCCTGCTGACTCCCTCTGTTCCATGGGTAAAGGCTGTGGAAGCAGGACTGGGTCCAGAGGACATGTGAGGAACATCCTTGTTTGGATTTACTCTGTGAAGAAAGGCTGAGAGCCCTGGGGCTGTTTAGCCTGGAGAAGAGAAGGCTGAGAGGGGGCCTGATCAATGTCTATCAATAGCTGAGGGGTGGGGGTCAGGATGGAGGTGCCAGGCTCTGGTTGGTGGTGCCCAGTGATAGGACAAGGAACAAAGGGTACCAGCTGGAACCGAGGAGGTTCCACCTCACCATGAGGAGACACTTCTGTGTGGTGAGGGTGATGGAGCCCTGGAGCAGGCTTCCCAGAGGGGTTGGGGAGTTTCCTTCTCTGGAGACTTTCAAACCCCATCTGGATGTGTTCCTGTGTGACCTGCCCTAGGTGATCCTGCTCTGGCAGGAGGGTTGGACTCAATCGCAACAGGTCCCTTCCAACCCCTACCACTCTGTGACTCCTCAGCCTTTGTCTCCAAGAAGAGGAGTGCCCCAGTGATGCTGGAGCACCAGTTCATGTCCTACCAGAGTGCATTTCCCCAGGCTGATGCCACAGTTGGTCAGCGTCCTCCTGGCCAGGATGCCTCAGGCTTTGGCTGCTGTGCTGGCAATGTTCATACCTCTTGCTGGAGTTCTGTAAGACTCTGCTGGGCTGCTCACTCTTGCTGGGTTAATTCTCTACAGCCCTGTGAATGACCAGGAAGTGTCACCAGCCTCTTCCAACAGCACTGTCCCTAGTGGCTGGGGAAATGGGACCTCCAGCCCCACTCCAGCACCCTCAAGGCTCCATTTGGTTGGTGAAAATCTGCTGGCTGTCAAGAAACAGAGAGTTCTGACCTGAAAGCATTGTCTGCTCGCTGCAGCCCTGGAGCACACCTGGCATGTCTTGGTTGGAGGCTGCTGAAGCTCTTTGGGGTTGCTAAAAGCATTTCTTGTGTCTTTTCAGCCACGTGACGCAGACAACCTCCTGGATCCATCCTGTCAGCAGCGCCCTGAGCTTCCTCTGCTCTGAGGAAGAGGAGGATGCAACCAGAGAGCTTCCTGGGGCCAAGAGCTGAGGAGCTGTGCTGCCAGGGAGTAGTCTGTGTAGTTCCCATTCCTTAGGACACACTTTTGCACCTAGCCACTTCCTAGTCTCGTGTGATAGCACCTGGCACCATTTCTCCCCTTCCAGCCAGAGGAGGTTCTGCCGGTTTGGGGCTGGGTGTGTTGCTGCCTGCTACAGAAGAGGCAGGAGCTGCAGAAGCCTCCCTTCAGCCCTGAACCTGTCCCAATTTGGTCTGCAGGGATCAGTCTTTCCCAGTCTTTTCCAGTCTTTTCATGGCTTCCCTGTTGGCTTAGCATCCCTGACCTGGAGTGGAGCTTTGACCAGCGTCAGAGTTAAGAGGGGACCCTTGGTGGGAATTCCAGGGAGGTGAATTCCAGGTAATGGTTCCCAGAACCATGGACTGAAAGCTGCAGGGTGAGGTGCTTGGGATTCACCCAGTGCTGCTGGTAGTGAGGGAGGGGCCTTGAACTGCTGAAGAGGGGTTTTGGTTTATCCTTTTATGGCAGAAATTTGCCGATAAGTTTTGCTAATTGAAACTCAGCAACTTATTACAAGACTTGGAGCCCTGGTGACATTTACAAGAAACACTTCTGGTGTTTGGTGGCTGAGCTGTGGAACACTGAGCCTTTGATAAGCTGTCAAGTGAAAAGAAACAGTTTTGGTAGAGGGACACCATCCTCTGTCAACAATGTGAGGCAAGAATGAGAATTCTTCTACTTTTGTGCTCTGCTGAACTCAGAGAGAGATGCATCAAATCCTTCAGGGGAAGCTGTGAAGTTTCAAGTACAATGAAACCTGTGAAACCACCTCCAGGATCAGCAGAAATCAGTCACCTCCTCAAAGCTGGTCTTTAAGTAGAACAAAATAATTTTGTAGGCATTGGTGATGATTTAAAGAGGAGAAAGAGAGTGCTGGGGGGTGCTGGTGCAAGCTGAGGAGCAGGGTTCCCTGCCCCCAGCAGCAGGGGGGGTTGTCAGTCTCATTGCTCACAGCACAAGGCATGCTCTCAGCTTTGTCAAACACAGAATCACAGAATGGGTTGGGTTGGAAGGGACCTGAAAGCTCATCCAGTTCCAGCCCCCTGCCATGGGCAGGGACACCTCCCTCAAGGTCTCGTCCAGCCTCCAATAGCAGTGCAGCAAAACTTTGGGAGCCTTGGTTCACTTCTGTGCTCCCGGGCCTTATGGCTTGTCCATACCTCCAGCTCCAAAAAGCATCAACCTGAGCTTCAGCTGCTGCAGAGGAGCCACAGCCACCCCAGCTCAAACAGACACCTGCCAGCCTGCCCAAGATGTTTAGCAGCTTAAAGACGTTGATGGAGTTAATGAGAATTAGGCACCTAACCTCCTTAGATGCTGCTATAAATGCTGCTGGGCATGGGTAGGTACCTAACTACCTTGGTAAGTCTCTGCCCTCACTGCTTGCAATGACAGCAAGACCAAAAATCAAACCCTGCTGGAGGGAGCCTAGCCTTTGACCTCTATAACCAGCTTTAACCAGCTGTAACCTTTCCCTGGGGATTGCTTTCATGGAACACTAAAGTGATCTCTTCCAGCTTGTCCCAGCATCTTTCTTGATGTCTTGATTCCATCCAAAGCCTGATGCTGATGCCTCCCTGATCCCTTCCACCCCCGGTGGCCTGAGCAAACCAGGAGCACTGAGCTCTGCAGGGCTGGTGGAGCTCCCAGTCCGAAATGCAGTTTCTAATCTCCAGACTGTGCCTCTGGGGACCCAGGCTGGGCACTGTAATTAGTCACTGTGGGGCTCTGTGGTGCAAGTCAGAGCCAGTGCTGCATAATTGATGGCATGGGATGAGCAGGAGCAGAGGAGCCCTGCCTGTCACTCAGCTCCTCTTATCCCTGCAAATTAGTTACAAAAGCCTGGTAGATAATCAAGATCCAGAGCAAGAGGAAACACTGGGCACACTGCTGAGAAGGAGCAGAGCTCTCCCTGCCAGGCTGTTCCCAGCCAGAGCTGCTTTGGGACACCGGTGCTGGGCTGCTCTGCTGCCCTTGGGGACACACCAAGACACCTGCTACGGTCCCGGGGAGCCCAGGGAGAGCAGCCATCCCCAGCTCCACATGGGTCCTGGCTGCTTTTTATCTTGCTCCCTCCTTCCTGATGTTTATTCATGAGCTGGGGTGCCGAGGAGATGAAAAGGCAGCTAGCAGGCTTCTCCCTGGAGCCGCCACTTGCAGTGGCAGCACGTTTGCAGGGAAGCCTCCCTGCTCCTCCGGGCTGACACGCCGGGGAACGCTGTGGCTCCTCTGCAGCCCCCAAGGCAGCCATCAGCCCTGACGCCGGGGCACCGGCAGAAGGCACTGAACCCAATCTGCTTGGTAGGATCCAGAGTCAGAGTGAAATCCTCCCTTTCTTGGAGAACCCAGAGGAATACTGGGATGGCTCTGCTCGGTGCCAGGCTGTTCTGCTGGGCTTCGTGGCAGCCACCTGAGCAGCTGTAGAGCAGTGTCTGGAACCCAAGGGGCAGGGCAATGTGGGCTGCTCCCACTCGGGTTGGAGCAGAGCAAAATTCCTGCTGCAGGGAACCTGGCTGGCAGCTTTGTGTTGCAACAGGCAATGGCAGCTGCTGGAGCAGAAATAACCCCAAGTCTGAACGAAAGCAAAGAGGCTTTGGGGAGGCACCAGCTCAGGAGAGCTGCTGCTATCCTGCCACAGCCTGGCTTCGTGCCCAGGGCTGGCCAGGAGCAGGCTGCCAGGGGGCTCAGGTCTGTGTGTGCAATGTCCCTTCACTGCCAGGGTGCTCAGGGCTCTCTGTACAATGTCCCTTCACTGCCAGGGTGCTCAGGGCACTCTGTGCAATGTCCCCTCACTGCTCAGGTCTCTATGTGCAATGTCCCCTCACTGCCACGGTGCTCAGGGCACTCTGTGCAATGTCCCCTCACTGCTCAGGGCACTCTGTGCAATGTCCCCTCACTGCTCAGGTCACTGTGTGCAATGTCCCCTCACTGAGAAGCAGCAGCTCCACCCCTGGAGCACCCCCAGCCTGCAAAAGAAAAGCTAAATCAGGCTGATTTTAAAAAACGATTTTATTTTTTCATTTTGAGGAGAACTGTTCTGAGCATTGGAAAGAAATCAGAGCTCCTGCCCAGTTACACAACTGCCAAGATTAAAGCGAATGTTTTCTCAGGCAGTCTGCAAAGTCTCCTCAGAGCTGCCTGTGCTGCTGCCTTCTCAGGAGGGGGCTGCACTCTGCATCCTCTGCATGAACCCAAAGTGCATCACTGTCTGTAACTGCAGTGTGTCAGAGCTACAGAATCCCCTCTGGTGAGCTCCACTGAGTATTTCACTCTGATGGAACTCACAGGCACCTCCAGGTGACAGCCAGCCCCACCTTTACAGTTCCTTTTCGTGAGGAGACAGTGGCATGGACCATGAGGGATCCTGACCCTGATGCCAAGAACACAGCAATCCCATGGATCCCTTGGATCTCAAAGCCCAGTCTGTGGCAGTGAGATCCAGCACCTGAGGCCCTGCAACAGCCCAGGGAGAGTGAACTGTCCTGGTGGAGATTACTCAGGAGCTACTTACTAATCTTAGCCTCTGACTGACTTCCAAAGGACCTCAGTGCAGCTCAGAGGTAAACTAGTTTCACCTTCTGGTAACTCGGAGTAACCAAAGTGTTTTCTTGCAGGACAGTGTCCTGTGCAGGTTGCTTGACCCACTCTGATGGGTGGGCATGGCCCAGCTCCCAGCAGGCATCCAGGACCAAACCCCCAGGGGTTCCAGGCAGCTCAGATTTCCTGATGGGCTATGATGAGGTTGTTTGTGCAGAAAACTGCCCAGCAGCCCTGCCAGGCTCAGCATTTGATCATACATTAATCTGAGTGCATCAAATGGGTGAGGAAACATCTCCATGCACACCTTCAAGAGCAGCAACAGCAATTCAAACTGTTTGCTCCATGCAGCAACAAGCCCCAGGTTCCTCTGCTTGCAGCCTTTGGTGATGACACCTGGAAAGAAAGGTGGCTGCAAATGGGATAGCTGTTAACTAGCTGCATGCCAGCGCCTTTGGAGCTTTCCTGGGAAACAAGAACATTGCAGAGGAGTAGCTGAGAGTTCCTAGAAGAAACAACAGCCCTCATAAGGTAAAGCCATCAGGCAGAGCTCCACTGGAGCCCTGGAATTCACATCAGCAGATGGCTTTGGATGTCTGTGCTTGGGAAGGAGACTAACTTCTTCCCTTAGGGAAGCGGGGGGGGATGGGGGGAAAGGAGAGAAAAGAAGAGGGAGGAAAAGGGAGAAAGGAGAGGGGGGAAGAGGGAAAAAGAAGAGGGGAGGAAGAGGGAAAAAGAAGAGGGCAGGAAGAGGGAAAAAGAAGAGGGCAGGAAGAGGGAAAAAGAAGAGGGGCAGGAAGAGGGAAAAAAGGGGGGAGGAAGAGGGAAAAAGAAGGGGGGATGAAGGGGGAAAAAGAAGAGGGGAGGAAGAGGGAAAAAGAAGGGGAAACAAGAAAAGGGGGAAAAGGGGAAAAGGGGGAGGAAGAAAAAAAAATTGGGTGGGAGAAGGAGGGGGAAAAGTGTTGTGGAGAAGACAGCACCTCCAAAGTACATTCGTTTCTGAGCCGAGGAGCTCGGTGCCGCTGAAGTGAAGGCAGCCGCCCGTGGCTTTCAGCCCAGCTCCTGCAGGCAGCCTGCAGACAAACTCCTCTCCTTTTCTGGCCAAGTGCTGAGGGCTGGGAGCGAAGCAGTGGCGAAGAGAGGATTGTTTTGGTGGCTGCCCTGTAGTCAGAGATCTTTAAGTGATAGAGGACTTCAAAATAATCCTGCACTGAATTTCTAGTGATTTTTAGGAGCTACAAATAACTTACTCCTTACAGAGACAAAAAACCTTCTCCCCCCACTCTTGTTTAACAACTTCCTAGCTCATGGAAGGGGGAACAAAGCTGGGGAGCTGAGGTGGTTCAACTACAAGGCTTGGAAAACAAAAACTGGTAGATGAGCTCTTCTCCTCCACCCAGGGTCACAAACCAGTGCCAACTGAGCAGCTTTGGCAGCCTTTGCATGCTTGATGTGACAGCCTGGAAAGGTAACCAGGCTGGCTGGAGCCCCACTGCCATGCACCCTGTGTCAGAGCAGACATTAATTGCACAGAGCATGGAGTTTTTCCTAGATTCCATGTGTCACAGCACTTGGTTTCCCCAGTGAAGCGTGGGCAGGACAGTCTTCCAACACCACTGCGAACATCTGCTCTGAGTTACCAAAATTCCAGCTGAAAAACAAATATTTCCACTCTAAATCAACCCAAACATTAGCCTGAGTGTTGTAACAGATGCAGAATGGTCCTGGCTGGCTCTGCCCTGCGGTTTGGCTCTCCTGGAAATTGCTGTGAATGTATTTATTTACACACTTCAAGAAACCCACTCTCGAAATGGCTCTTGAAGCTTGCTTGGAACACTCCTGATGTTAGCTCAGAGCTGACAGACTGTCTCATGAGCTGCAGATGCTACCCATTAGCTCAGCCCTGCTTGCAGCTTTCCAGATAAACCTGGTCTTGAGCAACCCTTGAGGTCCTCCTGCTTCAAGTGTTGTGAGCACTTCAGCACAGTGTTCCTAGAGATGATGCCTGAGGTTGTGCAAGGGGCAGCTTTTGCTTTGGTTTTTATTCATCCTCTTCTGATGTCCATTGGGGCTGGTTTTTTTTTTTTCTCCCCACATTGTTACTGCTGCTGTTCATCTGCAGTTTCCATGCCACAGCTGTTGAAGAATATTTTTGTTGTTCAGTGATCAGAATTTAAGTAGACATTTAAAAAAAACCCAATATTTCAAATGTTCTGCAAGTGTGAAGCTCTCTGAAACCTGATGATTGTCCCCTGGCTTGAGGTGGTCAAGGCCAGGCTGGATGAGGCCTCGAGCAGCCTGGGCTGGTGGGAGGTGTCCCTGCCCATGGCAGGGGGTTGGAACTGGGTGAGCTTTAAGGTCTTTTCCAACCCAACCCATTCTAGGGGCTAAATAAATCATAAGAGATATTGATTTGTCTGGAATAGAGAAATTAGGCTCATTAACCCTGAGACATGGAAGAAGGCTTTGTAGGAGCCCTCCTGGTTAATGGCCACCCCTTGTGAGGAAGATGTTGTGCTGGGGCAGGAGCTGCAGGGCTTTCAAGTGCTTAATTGCATTAGGCTGCATCTGAGCAGCTCTGCCTAAAGATGCTTCCCTGCTCTGAAATATTTCCTGAACTGAAGTAGGGTGCTGTAAATAACAACAAAACTTTGCGGGGGGGGAGGAGAGCAGACCTTTTGGGTTCTCCCTCCTTGCACAAAACAGACTTTGGGAGGAGGAACCAGGCTGTGTTTTGAGGGTGAGGTTTTGTAGTTGTTAATCATTGCATGTCTCAAAGGCTGGGAGGAAAAGGAGTGTGTGTGGACTAAATATAACCCTGCCTTTGAGGAGCTGGGGAAGGGGAGCTGCAGGCCACTCACCCAGCCCACAGGCAATGGGAACACATGGTCCAGCCACGGGGGGGGTGATGGCAAATGGAGCTCTTGGAAGAAGCAAGAGAGCCCAGCTCATGCTGGAGCTGATCGCCAGGCTGGGGGGACTTAGGAGGCTGTTAAAGGGAGCAGAAAGCATAGTGTGGGGGGATCAGCCAGAGGCACAGAACCACTGGATGGTTTGGGTTGGAAGAGACCTCTCAGATCATCCAGTCCCACATCAACCCAACACCACCATGGCCCCAAGAGCCATGGCCACAGTTTTCTGGAACCCCTCCAGGGATGGGGGCTCCACCATCTCCCTGGGCAGCCTGTGCCAATCCCTGACCACACTTGCAGCAAAGAAATTGCTCCTCATCTCCAACCTAACCTTCCCCTGGCACAATTTCAGAGCATTTCCTACCACCTGAGGTGTAACAGCTTAAAAAAAAAAAAAAAGAAAAAAAAAAGCAGAAGAGAAGAGGTTGCAGCCCTCTCCAGCAGCCTAGGAGTGTGTGTTCTGTGCAGGATGTCTGTTTGCAGCACCTTCTATATGCAGCAGGCTGTATCCCTTTTCTGCCATTATACATTTGCTTCATCTATATTGTTAATTAGACCTAATTTAGGCCTCCAAATCTCATTAAAATGCTGATTAGTGATGTTGGCAAGCAGCCATCTCAAAAGCCTCTGTTTCTTCCTTTGATAAGTTTACAACTGCTATAAAAACATAAAAAAAGAAATAAATAACTAAGCTCAGAGCCTTCTTTCTATTGCGAGTCACCAGGATGTGTTCTCCAGGTCAAAGCCATTTAAGGGAAGGAGCAGGAGAAGAACATCTTCAGTTCCTTGCTGTCAGATCGCTACAGAAATTGGAAATCTGTTTGTGCCCTTTGGTGCTTTAAAAACAACAAACCAAAGCCCCCCACCCAAAACAAACCCTGCCTGTGAAATGCTGGTTGTGAGCCTTGAAATAAAAACTAATCTGTAATTAATTGCCTTGCAGAGGGAATTTCCTCTACAAAGTAATTAACAAAAGATAATTTTTAAAAAGGTTTTAACAAGTGAATAAAAAACAATGCAAAGCTGATTTGATATTAAACTGCTTCTGCCTGATGATTGCAGGGTAGAGCTTAGAATCTAACAGCCTGGGTAGGAAAAGAGAAGGACAAGAATCTCCTCAGTCCTGATAGAATCAGTTCTGCATTTGAAAACAACAACAACAAAAGGGCAAAGGCAGAGTCAAGCAGCAAACAATAGCAGTGGCTCTCTGCTGTGTATGGAAGGGTTGTTATGATCCAGCTGCCAGCTCTCATTGTGCTCATCTCTATTAACTTAAACCTTGCACTTTAATGCATTTAAGCAACTTTGCATAGCTGAGCACTGTTTGAAACAGCAAACATTTGGGCGGGGCGGGGGGAGATCAGCAAGAGATTCTTCACAGTGAGGGTGAGGAGACACTGGAACAGGTTGCCCAGGGAGGCTGTGGATGTCCCTCCCTGGAGGTGTTCAGGACCAGGCTGGATGAGGCCTTGAGCAACCTGGGCTGGTGGGGGGTGTCCCTGCCCATGGCAGGGGGTTGGAACTGGGTGAGCTTTCAGGTCCCTTCCAACCCAACCCATTCTGTGAGTCTATGAATTCCAGCTGGAAGCATTGCTGTGTTAGTATCAGCAGCAGAACCTCTGCTGCTGCTGCGTGGAAAGTAGGAGTACCTTTGGGGAAAAAAAAATAGGAAGGGAAAAAACCAAACCAGCCTCATTTGCAAGACTTAATGAATATAAACCTCCAGGACAAAGTGCATGCAGGTGAATGATGCTGCTTTAAAGTGTGTGCAGTTACAGTGACTCTTTCACCAAGAAACAGAGCATGGCTTTCATGTCTCTATGTTTAGAAGCCTGATTATTCCCTGTGAGGATTTTGCCACTTTTCCACAGCCCAGGCTTTCTTCCAAAGGTAAGAGAGGTATACCACGTTTCTGGGCTGTTAATAATCTAATCCCATGGGATTAGTAATCAGTTTAGGTTTTCTGCAATTTATTTATTTTTTTAAGAGAGAAATCTGGGAGCAAAGAGGATGCCACAGAACTGCTCAGAGAAGCACAGGGCAGAAAGAAACCCTGAGCTCAGGGCAGCCTCACAAGGCTGAAGCCAAGGATTAGTGAGCTCAGGGACTTTCAGAGCTTCTCCTTTGGTTGAAGAACGTGGATTTCCAGCACCAAGCTCTCCAGATCCAGATCTGATAAGCCTGTGCATGCAGAGCACTTCAGGCTAAATTCTGCCTGACCTTTGCCAGCATCGTGCCTCTGGCAAGTTCTCTGAAAACAGCCACTTGAAGTCAGGGAAATCTAGGTCATCGACTTAATAGAAACTCTGAACAAGGAGGGGATGCTCAGCTCCTGCACCCTTCACTCCTCCCTCTGCTGCAGCTCTGCCTGGGGATGGGCTGTTTGATTCTGTGGGTGCTCTTCTATCTCCAGCAAAACCAATGCCAGCTCCCAAAATCAAACAGCCTGAGCATGTAAGAACAGCTATTTCTAACTGTCTGTCTGCAGCAGGCGAGCCCAAAGTGAGAAAAGAAGAGGAATGGGAAGGATCAAGTTGTTTCTCCCCTTGGCACTAGCTAGGAGTTGTCCTTATTCAGGGGAAGGTCTGACTGCAGCACAGGGACAGCTACTCCCTGACAGCTCCTCTCAGTCCAGTGCTGTCATCTGTCACCTCCTGGGTCTGAAGCACTGGCAGAGGCACCAATCTGGGCTTGAGAGGCTGGTTAATGCTTGATGAGGTTGAGGTTGCTTTAAAAAGCAGAGCAGAGTGTTTGTTCCCAAAACGTAGTCAGCACTGAGAGTAGCACTCGCTGGGTTCAAACCAGGTCAGCTGCCCAGGCAAGTCCATGCATTTGATCTACTGTCATGGTAGAGGCTGTCTGTAAACCTTGGCAGGGAAAATGATTCGTCTTTCAACTCATGGCATATAAGCACTGGCTAGCAAATACCTATTTTTCTGAGAACTTGGAATGCCTTTTGGAACCATCCCAGATTACTTCAGAGCAGTTCCTCTGCCATCACCCCAGAGCAGTTCCAAACCTGCCTCTCCCACATTCAACTAAACCTTAAAAAAACCCAAACAATTAAATAAATAATGAGAAAGCAGGGGGCAGATCATGGTTCATTCAACAAGCATTTTTCCTCTTGCAAGCAGCCAGAGCAGCTCGCTCAGCTGCACACCACGTGGACAATAAACACCAATTTTTAAGTAATTCAGCACTGCTGGTAGCAGCTTTCACTGGGAGAGCCAAGCCAAAGCTACTCCCAGAGCCTCTGCCATGGGGAAGGAGGTGGGGGACAGGCTTTGCTCCTTGCTGCTCCTCAGCCTGGCCTCCGAAAGCTGCTGCAGTTAGGGTGTGGATATCTGAACCTTCTCTGGTGGCTTCTATGTCATGAAACATAGCTGGGAATGGACCACTACCAGAGGCTGACCTCAGAGTGCTTCACTGTCAGGAGAAATCAGAACTAAACCAAAGGCTCAGTCTTGAGCCTCTTTGAGTTCTCTCCTCTGGCTTTTTTGTGTGCATCTCACTCAACCCTCTCAGCTACTGCTTTAGCTCCTACAGGGCTGGGGATCACTGTCAATACACCAGGAGGTGTTTAAGGTACTGTATACCACTTGTTTTTCCAATCTGTCCTGTGCCTTGACCCAAAAGCCTCTTTTCCTGCACCATTTATCTATCCTGCTACTTTTGCAATTCTTTTCTCCACATTTAAAAGCAAGCAACCCAACAGAGGAGCTCCACAACACTGGCAGTCCAGCTGTGGCCAGATGCATACCTGATCAGAGGAGGTTTTGCTCAGGTTCAAGAGATTTCTCTCAGTGCTGGCTCCTACTGAACCCTGAGGCAGGAGATGGTCAGAGTGAGGTATTTAACTGCATATGGGGCTGGAGATGCCAAGTTGATTGTGATCTCCCTGCCTTCCAGCACAGGAGAAGGTTTGGGTCCATCTCTCAGCAGTGACATTGATGCTGAGCCTGGACTATTGCACAGAATCACAAAACTCACAGCTGGGTATATGGAGAAAACACAAGCAGCACTCTGGAAGATACTGGTTAGAGGGATCCCTCAAGCAAAACATTCACTCACACTTTCTGTATGGGGAGGAGAACTTTTAATCTTACTTCCAGGAGGTATTTAAAAGCAAAAGTCCCAATCACCATCACAAACTATGGAAATGCAGTAAGAAAGAGAATAGGGTCGGGAGCAGAACAGTGCAGAAAAACCCTTTATTAGGAACTGTGCCCATTTTAATATTTTAGCTAAAGCAAACAGCATCTCCTTCGTAAAGCATGGGTACGTTTTGGGGGTGGGAAACAGGCCCGCCAGGCCCTGCCCTCCCCGTGCGGGAGCCCCAGCACCGGGACACAGCTGCAGAGCCTCAGCGGACCGGCTTCCACCGTAACCAACCGCGCTCCGCACCGCACCGCTCACCGGCGGCACGGGGCGGGGTGCGTGTGTCTGTGTGTGTGTGTGTCTGTGTGTCACAGCGAGTTCACGGGAGGTGACACCGGGAGGAAACAAAACACCGGCGGCGGCGCTGGCCCGGTGACAGGGATAGTACCGCGGAGCTCCCTACTGCAGTTTCCCCCCGCCCACACCGTTCTCCTCCCGGTGCTTCCTCCCTCCCGCAGCCGCCACTCCCCTCCCGCCGCCGTTCCCCTCAGCGTGAACCCTCAGCGGGACGCCCGCGGAGATCGGCACGGGGGGAGCACGCGGCCGCCCCACGCCCTGCCATTGGCCCGAAGTAGGTCATCCCGCGTGACGGGGCCGTGCGCGGGAGGGGTCGAGGCGGCGGCCGGCAGGGCGCAGGAGCGACCGAACGGCGTGGCCGAGCCTTCCGCAGCCCCACAGAGTAGCGAGCAGGCGTCAGGCCCGGCGTTGACGTGATCCCTGTCAAGCGTTAGCAACTTCGACGGTGCCACCGTCATCCCTCTGCAGGTGTCGGGGTGGTGGCCCCTATAGCGAATGGGGCACCGGGCGGGAAGGGCCCAGCAGGCCACGCCAGGGTGCTGGTGGCACAGCAGCCGCACCCCTCTGAAGCAGCTGGGCATGCGACAGGGTTGTGGGGAGCACTGTGTGTGCCTGCTCGTAGGACTCTACAGAATAGCCCCAAACTTCTCCATGTACCCGCTGCTGTGCGTTTACTGCTGTGTGTTTGTGCTCAGAGCACTGCCGGGAGCTCCAGCAGCCACACCAGCTTCGGTCAAGAGAAGGGCCACGAGCATGAGCAGAACCTCTCCTGTGAGGATAGACTGAAAGAGTTGGGGTTATTTGGTCTGGAGAAGAGAAGGCTCCAAGGAGACCTTATTGTGGCCTTCCAGTATCTTCAGGGACTTACAAGAAAGCTGGGGAGGGACATTTTAGGGTGTCAGGTAGTGATAGGACTAGGGGGAATGGAATAAAAATAGAAATGGGTAGATTGAGATTGGACATTAGGAAGAAATTCTTCTCCATGAGGGTGGTGAGACACTGGAACAGTTTTCCCAGGGAGGTGGTGGAAGCCTCATCCCTGGAGGTGTTTAAGGCCAGGCTGGATGTGGCTGTGAGAGCAACCTGATGTAGTGTGAGGTGTCCCTGCCCATGGCAGGGGGGTTGGAACTGGATGAGCCTTGAGGTCCCTTCCAGCCCTGACAATTCTATGATTCTATGATGGCCCCAGGGCAGTGGTCATTGCATGTTCCCCAGCCTGTCTTGTCTGTACAGCAGTGGCAGCTTGTGTTACCTCAGAGGTGTCTGATCCTGGTGTGCTTGGCTTGTGGATGGAAGGACCCCTTAAAGTATAAAGGTTTTTTGAGTCTAAGTTTGCCTTTCCCCAGTTTTCTGCAGGAGGCCAGGCTTTCCTGGCGAAGATGTCTTTGATGTTTACTACGTTTATAGGTTCTTAATCATCTAAGGCCATCTTTGCTAAGGAAAAGAATGAACATTAAAAATCTTGGAAAATGGTACATTACATGGTACTTGGTTGAAAACAAAATAGGATCTTTGGGCCATTTCTGATCACACTTCTGTGATGAAAACACCAGAGGCAGAAACATAAACATTGGCTGAGAGATTTTTTCAGTTGGGGACCAACCGAGGTATTTTCTATACAAAATCTAAGTAGCTGTCACAGTGCTTCATAAGCCATAAAATAAACATGTTGTGGGGGAATGCTAAGCTAAGGATACGTGCCAACAAATGGTATTTTGGTCGGATAATGCAGAAATTCAGTTTGTTTACCATGAGCAGTCTTGCCTGTGTTAGGGTCACCTGGTGTGTAGCCTGTGGGGTCTGCCAGTGGTTGAAACAGCATGAAGGACTTGGGGACCACCTTGGAAAAGTGTAGCCAGTAAAAATGGGGAACAGGTAGGTACAGACTGGTGTGCAGCAATGACCTGGTGTTCTGACAGCCTGGCCGTTCAGGCTGAGACCTGCCTGTGTGGTAAGGCTGGAGTTAAATTACTGTGCCTGTTGTAGCGTCAGACTGAAAACAGCTCAAGCACCATCCTTAGGTACTTTGATCAGCTTGTCTGGCTGGTCCCTGTGCAGAGAAGAGTTTTGGCTTCTGACCCAGCAAATTCCGAGCTCCTGCATGTTGAGGATGCAGAGTCTGTAACTGTATGCAGCCCTTAGTGTCTGTTTGCTTTGTTTTATTCCACTCTGGCACGGATCGACCCCTAATTTATCCTGTTGCACACCATGCAGTGAGAGTTTTCCTGTCCTTGTGTTGCACTGCAAATGCTGTTTCTTTCTGCTTGGTGTATTTTGTCTGTGATGGTCAATAACCATAAAAACCTAAGTAGTTCTGCTCAGGTTGAGCCTTCATCACATCCCAACTAACCTGTCAGTGGTGTTTGCCAATATCTCCATCACTTTTATATCTTCTGTTTACACTTCTTCGTTGCTTATCAGACCTCTTAAATCTTGTATTTTGTTCTTTATACTGCATATAAAAACATTCTGTACCACATCTGCATATGGATTGCCAGTTATTGCCCTAACCCTTATGTCACTCACTTTATACCTCTGTAATTAAAGGATTTCTTAACTAGCAATTTGGCTAGTTGCCAAGGTTGGTGTGTGCACAATCATTTAATCATCTAGTGCTTTTTTCTCATTAGGTGACTCAAAAACGATCCCATTCCTGCTCGAATCCTCTTCAGCCCTGAGGCACACCACTTGTGTGCACTGTGAAGGTTCTTCCAGCCCCTTGCTCCCTGGTGCCACGTTGCCTTCATGTTCTCTGTGGTTCTGGAGGGCCTGACAAGTGCCAGTCTTCATGTTTGGGTTGTGCCAGTGCAATTTTACTGATTTAAATGTACTTTGTACTTTGATTAGTTGCTTCTTTTAGCGTGATCATTTGAGTAGACACTGGGCAGTGAATATAACCACAGGCAGATAAATAAGGGGAGAACATAACTATTCAAGGCAGGCTTGTGTCCTTTGGGGAGCTTTTATTTCTAAATACTGGGCATTCCAACTAAACTTGTATGCACTTAATTTATCTATTTACTTAAAGTGAGCATTTATGATTATATTAATGGTAAAAGAACTGACTTCTGAAGAAAGAGTAAAGCTTTGTAAAGTGCCAGCTGAGGAGAAGGGAGGTACAAATTCCTGCACCATGAAGCGTGGAAGCAGGGGTGGAATGCCAAGCACCTGGAGGGTGGAAGGCACTACCTGAGGAGGGCGGTTCTTGAGCAGCCTATGCAGGCAGAGCTGCTGAAGGTGGCCGAAGGCTTGAGTGGGTAGAAAGTCAACCATCCTAAACGAGGATCTTGGGAAGTGTCGAGGAAAGCCCCTTCCGATCCCAAATCAGGACAAGCCAGCGGGAACCCAGCTAGCGGTGATGGATCTCACCTTGGTGGACGTCGGTCACTGGCAGAGCAGCAACTTGGTTATGGAAACGGGCTGGTGGCTCCCGAATTAACGCTTCTGTGCCCAGTAACGGCTCCTTTGGAAAAGGATGAAAACCCCACCGGCCTGCCCTGCCTCGGGGCTCCGAAGCAGGTCGCCGCCGCGACCTCAGCCCCGGTGCTCTCCGTTGGGCTGGGCACGACCCGCCGCCCCTCACACAGCGGCCAGGCCCGGCCTGGCTCCCTCGGGCCGCGCTGCCTGCTGGCCTCACGCTCGGATGCACCGAGCGAGGTCAAACATTCAAGCTCATTAACATTCCTCCCGGTTACCGAGGAGACAGCTCGCTAGTGCTACCCCCGCCGCCGGTAATGGCCGCCGGTAGCGGCCGGGGGGGGGAGCCCCCGCGGGGGCGCGGCGGGGGGCGGGGCCGGCCTCCTCTCCCCTCCCGCCAATGGCGGCGCCGCGCCGAACCTGACGTCACCGCCAGCAGCGCCTGCACATGGGCGCGCGGCCGGGGCGCGCGGCGCAGAGCGGGTGGCGGTGGCGGAGTTGCGTGGCCCAGGGGCCTCTCCCCGCTCCCCTGCTCCGGTGGCCTCCAGGTGCCCCTCGCCAGCGGGGCTCGGCTCGGTTCAGCGCCCTTGTCATCGCCTTTCTTAGCGGCGGCGCCTGCGAGAGGAAGGGGAAGGAACCGCTGCCGCGCAACTGTCCCGAAGCGAAGCTCACCATGTCGCGGCCGCTCCCGCTGAACCCCACCTTCCTACCTCCCACCTACGGGGTGCTGAAGTCCCTGCTGGAAAACCCGCTCAAGCTGCCGCTCGCTCACGAAGACGGTGAGGCTTCCCCGAGCAGCCCTCGCTCCTCCGGTTTCCCGGGGTGGCTGTGCCCCCCGCGGGCCTCCTCACAGCTCGGCCCGCTGAGTGTCGGCGCTCTGAAATGGCGGTCCCCGGCCTCCCGTCACCCCAGGGACCACTGCCTCGCTTTCCCTTTTTTTCCCTCCCTCCGATCCCTCAAGGCGATTAAGTAATGGGATGATTTCGGTGAGGGCATTAGCGGGGAGCGCTGGGCGCTGCCGGCCTGACCTAACGGGAGGCGCTCGCTTGGAAAAAGCCGCGGGGACGGCTCAGGCCGCCTGGAAAATAAATTAAAGGGCGCGATTTGCCCCGGCCGAGGGCTCGGCTTGAGGGGTGCGGACACCGTGGCGGCTAAACCCCTTCGGCTGGAACCGCGGTGCCGTCACAGGCTCCCCTTGGCGTCCCGGCCATCCCCTCCATCCTGCCCGCCCGTCAGAAATCGCCCTCCGGGACTCCTAGTCGTATATAGCTGAAAGATGTTCTAGCAGCAGGAAGTTCCAATTTTTCTGGAAAGCTAAGGTAGCAGGGACGTCACCGCCCCTTATATTTCGAACGAGTCAAGTGCACATCAAAAACACAACCCGGGGAAGGGTCCTGCCGGGGCTTTTCGTGCCCTCAGCTTTCCGAGGTGAATTCCCTGCGAGCGCACCCGCAGGATTTCCCGGGGTTGTTGTGTGCAGATAAAAAGAAAATGTTGGGAAAGCATGGTAGTTGACAGGAAGCCTTACTGGCTCAGATTCTTTCATATCTTGAAGAGAAATTAAGTATTTCCCTTCAAAAATGTTTTGAAATCACTGGGTGTTGGAAGAGCAAGTAGGAAGAATCATTTTAATTTCTGCTTTGCTTCTACGCTTGAGTGTTTCATTAGCTGTTTTGCACTTCAAAAGACATATTGTGTCAGTCTCCACTGGTGGTGTAAGTTACTAGCTCACAGCAATGTTTAAAAGTACTGAATTCGAGGACTGCCTTCCATAAGGACTGGCAAGAGAGGGGCTTTATGAGAAGATGATACATAACAGGGTTGGTAGGTTCAAACTTCTCAGCAGAACACAGAACGTCTTTCCTTGTGCTTCCACTGAAATACTCACTTCTAAGTCTATTGAGTACTTACTGAAGCTGATAATCAAAGCCATGCACACATTGGGTTTGTTAACTAAAAATAAAGTCTCAAAGCAGGGTTGCAATCTAGCAAAGGTGTGTGGTTGCTGTGACCCTTCTGTTGTCTAACAAATGGATTGCATCAAAGGAGTTATTTTTATGAAGACTATTCCTTTACAGCAAGAGAAATAGGTGAAGAAGTAGCTGGTGGTGTAGCTTAGCTCTTAACATGTCTTATGTGTTTTGTTTAAGCATTCGGGAAAGAAAAAGACAAAGAGAAGAAGCTAGATGATGACAGCAGCAGCGCCACGGTCCCTCAGTCAGCCTTCTTGGGCCCAACACTATGGGACAAGACACTGCCATACGATGGAGACACTTTCCAGTTGGAATACATGGACCTGGAAGAATTCCTCTCAGAAAATGGCATTCCACCCAGCCCGAACCAGCATGAGCATAGCCCACACCAGTCAGGTCTGCAGCAAGCTACCTCAGCATCACCTTCTGTCATGGACCTCAGCAGCAGGGCTTCTACTTCAGTCCATCCAGGCATGGTGTCGCAGAACTGCATGCAGAGCCCGGTCAGACCAGGTAAATCACCCCTCAGAGCTCCCCATGGATTTTGGCATGAGCCCTGCTTCCCCCTGCAAACCTTTGCCTCTCCCTGTGGGGTTGACAGGCAGCTTAGAGCTGGTAGGAGTCAGGTCACCCACCTTCCAAAATATAAAAATAACAGCTCCAGTAATTAAGTTGCTCCACTGGGATTTTTGTTTAAATTCTGTGAGGAAGCTGTGGGAATTCCAAGGAAATGTGCCTGTGCCTGTGCCATTCTTGTGCAAGGAATGGAATAGGAATGGGTGTTAAACGAGCAAGGAGAAGGGCTCCAAAAGGGAATATTCCTCTGGCCAGTATTTGAGGTGAGAACACAGGAGAGGGCAGATAATTTCTGTTTGAACTTTTGCCTGTAATCTCCTTTTCTATTAAGTAAAGTAAAATTTGCCATGGTACAGGGGTCAGGATCTAAATTTTGGAACTGTATTATAATCTTAGTGAAATGAGCATCAGCTCTGGCCTTAGTTGGTAGCTTGCATCCCATTGTCATCTTAAGCTGATTCAATGCGTGATGCTGGTGGAAGTCTTCTATTAATTTATTAGCACTTGAGATCATCTCTTTAGTGACATTGCATGAATCCAGAGTCACTGCTCTGGCTTGACACCAGCATGGTTGAGATCATGGTCAGTGGAACAGGGTCAGCACTGAAGTTTGGAAAACATGGAGCTTGGCCTTTTTGCTTTTAAAAAATATAACAACAACAAAAAGACCAAGTGTGAGTTATTTCTTGTGCTCTTCTGCTCACCCATGGTTTGCTAGAGCAAAGTGTGCTCTCGGGAGCAGGAAACCACTCCTCTCCCTTCTGCTTTATCATTTGCCATGCTCAGCGTGCGAAGTCATTGTCAGAATCATCTGATAAGGAAACAAAATAAATAAATAGAAGGACAAAAGTTGTGGAGCAGGATGAAATAAGAACATTACAGACTTATAAGACTTTTTCTCATGAAACAGGAATAAAACACCCCTCCAAAAAACCCCAAACCTGTCAGCAGACTCCTTGGCCGCTGGTCAGAAGCATGTGTTTAGTCATGGATTTCATTTACTTTTACTTGATGGGGATTTGGCTTGGCTTTGTGTTTCAGTTTCGAGGCATTTCATGGTTAACAAATAACTTACAAAGATTTCCAAAGTCAAAATCTACTTGGAGTTGGCAAGAGCAGAGAAGAAAACCCTTTGCTTTTCCTGAGCCAGTTTCAAAGCGGTGCCTATCTGCTACACCATTTTCTGTCGCACAGACACAGAAAATTAAAAGCAGAGAATCTGTCCTCATGTTTGCTTTTTTTTTTCCCTCAGCGGAGCCTGGTTAGGAGCCAGGCTTTTAACGATCACCTGTCAGAATTTATTTGTGATCAGCTGCCCCTGTGCCTTTTCAGCTCATTGATTCTGTTTGTTTGTTTGAGTTTTTTCCCAAGCTGTTTGCAGCTCGGGGTTGCAAATTTCTCTCATTAACAACTCCTCTGTGCTTTTTTTCCACTGTTGTACAAGAAGTCATATCTCTTGGAGCAGGATAAAGCATCTGAAGCTCAGGTGTTCCCCCATGCCTTAAGAATAATGCCATTTTGAGGTTAAATGTGTTTTTCAAAAGGGTCCTCATCCCATTTCTAATATTTTTCTCTACCACCCCTATTACAACTAGGCACAGAATGAAGCACTATGACTTAATTAACAGGAGTCTGGCTTATTGTCAGATTGTTGACATTTTTATGTGCTGTCACATAAAAAAGAATCTAATCTGCCAGCCTGTTCTGAAGAGATCATGTGAAGAGTTTAGCTTCTGAGCAAGTTTTCTGTAAGACAGTAGATACTTTAAGCAAATTTTTAACCAAAGTCAACCAAATCGTTGTAAGGTTCTCATAAAACTGCCAAGGCAAATGTGCTGCTTTGAAATTTGCAAGTTGGGCTTGCAGGTAAATGTTCACATCTTGACAGTGAAGCCTTTTGGTTGATATACTTCAAGACTCTTAAAATGCATGTTTTCAACTGTGCATGAAGAAAGATTATTTTAATTGGTGTGAGCTGCCGTTGCAGAGCATGCATGACTGTTGTGGCTTGTGTTGTAATAAACTCAAGAACAGATAGCACCAAGTATACAACCCCAGTACAAATTAATCCCATCTTACCTGCTGGCTAGGAAAACTGAATTTTTTAGAAGATAGTAATGGTAAAAATACTTCATTGAAGGCCTTTGGGTTACGTCTTGTAATGGAAGCCTGCCTGAGCGTGTGGGCTCTAGCTGAAGCAATGGTTAAATCCTTCCTGCTTGTGTCATATCATGTGCAGCTGCTCACAGCCCTGTACCTGCATGTCCCGTGGGCAGGGGAGGATGCACACATGCACGTGGAGCCCCAGGTGTGACTCATGATGGACATGGGGTGTCTTGGACCCAGAAGGTCTGTAGGAGAGCGGCTTAAGAAGATTTCATCCTGTGTGTGAAAGAAAAGCCTAGCAGTCTTTAGAAGCTGATGGCATTGCTCAAATCTGGATTTTGTAGCATCTCTGGAAGAGATAGAATCATAGAATTGTCTGGGTTGGAAGGGACCTCCAAAAGTCATCTAGTCCAACACCAAAAAGCTCCCTGTCTGGAAATCTGCATTGGTGCTCACTGAGAAGTGGCAGCAGGCTCAGCAAAGCTGAGCTGACCCTGACTCTTGACTTCCCCCTCTTTGATTTTTTTTTTTTGTTGTTTCTTTGTTTGGTAGTTTTTTGGTCTTTTGTTGTTGTTGTCCTTTGTTTGTGTGGGTTTTTTTTTTGTTTGTTTTTTTTCTGGTTTGCCTTTGTTGTTTCCTTAAAGGTAAAATCTTTCAACAACAAAAAGGTTCCTTATAAATGTGACTCCTGTATTTCCAACTGGATTGTGTGGATTGTGGGATGGAAAAATGGCTAGGCTCACCAGTTTATCATCTGTTCTCTGGATTCCAGCAAGGGATAAATCCAAACCCTGCTTTTCCCATGAATTTCAGTTCAGGGAATACACATATGGTAAATACTGGGTTTTGTTTGGAAGAGAAGGAGCACAGGGTAGTGGCTGTTCCAAGACAGAAGTCTGATGCATTTTTCTTCCACAGTACCAATTTTGTTAATTAAAAAAAAAAAAAAACAAAAACGTTTTGCTTTATTTTAGCATTGCAGACCATGTGTACACACATTTAAAACTCCTCTCTCTGGACTGGGCGCTGCTTAGTTGGTTGAGATCTGTAGTGTCCCTCATGGAAAAAAAATACTCAACAGGTTTTCTAAATACTGCTTTTCAAGTGACCTGGTACTGCAGTCACATCCTTGTGATTCTTCATCTGTTGCATACCTTGTGTTGCCTTTTGCCATTGTTGATTTTTTTTTTTGTTTGAATGTGAATCTCTGTTTCCTTGAAGGAAATTTGAAGTATTTGTAGCTGTTTGTATATGAAGAGAGGTTCATATTTTGCAGGTAACTAGTTGGTGGTTGCTTTTACCTGGCCCTTTTTGCTGTGTAGCACTTGTGTGGGTGAATGGGGCAGCTGCTGGAAAGGGTTTGCACGGAGTGAAGTTCAGAAGCGTCAGCTAAGGCTGGTGGCAAACACAAAATGAGAAGGTTTGGGAGGATTTTGGTGGTGTAGGTCTGAATTTTGTGTTTGCCACCAAAGCCTCAGAGGCAGGGTTGTGTCCCAGGGCTGCTGCTGACACGGTGACAGCCCCAAGGACTGGGTTGTGGGAGGCTTTCAGGAACTCCCTGGTTCCTTGCCGTCCTGTGACAGTGGTTTTCAGTCTGTGTTGCTGGCTGCTTTAGATTACTTGCAAAGGATTTGTCAAAGGTTATTTAGGGAAAGAAAAATCAAACTGCAGAAATGCACCTTTGCACAGTATCTGCAAGCCTTCAGTTTCAGTTGGAAGAAAAAAAAATGTTTAAGGGTGCATTAATGAAAAAGCTGAAAATTACAACCATGTGTAATGTACTTACACCTCCTACACCTCTCCCAAGAAGACACAGGTTTGTTTAAATTCCTTGTTAGATTTATTTAGAAGAAACTTCTTCACTGTGAAAGGGTCTCAAAGCCTGAAATGGGTTCCCCAGGGAGGTGGCCGAATCCCCATCCCTGGAGGTGTTTCAAAGCCACAGAGATGTGGTGCTGAGGGCCATGGTTTAGCACCAGACTTGGTAGAATTAGAGAGTGGTTGGACTGGATAATCTTGAAGCTCTTTTTCCAACCAAAACAATTCTAAGCTTCAGCTGAGATGTTTCACCTAGAGCTCAGGCTCATTACCTTCTGCGTGCACAGACACTGAGCTGTGATGATTGACACCAGGCCTGATGGGGGTAGGTTTCAGCCTTTGCTGTTGACTATTGTTTGTCATAGGCACAGCAGCCAGCTGGGAGAGGTTTGTTCTTGCTCCATCCAGCCTCTCCACTGCATACTGGGGATGACTTGGTGAAGGGGGCAGCCCACAGAAGGGTGTGTGCAACACTCCCTTTATTGCAGTCTTCCTTCCCCAGTGTTTCTTAACGTGACCTCCTCTTCCAGCACAGCCTTTGTAGTGTGAAGGGCAGCATTCCCAGCAGCCAGCTGCTACCTGGAATCCTCTCCCAAGCTTTAATCACTGTTTACAAGCAGTTACCAGGTGTTTCATGAGCCAGGCAGTGCAAGCCCCTTCTTTTAGCAGCCAAAGGACTTCACCTGCAGCCCCAAGAGGAGCTGGGAATCTCCTGACCTTTGGTCTCCCACGTGAACACATGGGAATGACCAGCTGAAGCCTCAGGCAAGCTGGTACCCAGAGCTGCTCTTCACATTGGCACTCACGTGAGGCCCTGGGTAGCTGCTGCCTGCATGACCATGTGCTTGAGGCACGTGGCTGTCCCTGTGCAGCTGCTCAGCATGACTCCTGCCAGAGCAGCAGGCATGCAGGGCTCCCTGCTCTGCCATCCCTGCCCAAGCCACAGCCCATGTGGAAGGCTCTGCTCCAGGCTGCTACTGCCAGGCGAGTGCAGTGGGCAGCACAGCCTCCCCAAACAGCTTTCTGGATCAAAGGAAGATGCAGAATCTGTTCAGGCAAAATATTAAAAATAGCCCTGTCACATGGTAAGAGGGGGAAAAAGTGCTGAACACTGGAATTGTTCATGCTAGGAGCAAGAACACTGCAGCTCCTTCAGGAGAGCTGATTTTAATATTCACTGTTAGATGGTGATTATTGGCTAAATAATTGCTTGGCTGCATGAAAGGACTTGAAGTCAGTTCTGAGTTCAAACAGTAAACAGCATGAAACATCTTGGGTTTGAGGCTGTGCTTTTAAAACAGCTAGCCTGACTCTTCAGTTCTGATTGGCAAGGGTACTTCCTACTCAGACATATCTACCCAGGGAAGTAAGGGCTGGCCAGTAGTAGGAAACGGACAGAAGGAGCAAGTAGGGGATTTTGTCCCCTTAGAATGAATTTTCAAGGGTATCTGAGAACTTGTTGAAGTTAACTAGAAAAAGTAGTGTCCCTCTCAGAGCCTTGCTTCCCATCTCAAAGATTATTGGAGAGTGATTGAATGCTCTGTAGTGCAGTGATTTGATTTTTAAGAAGCAAGTACACCCTGAAGCCTTTCATAAAACAATGTTAGAGTTATGAGAGGAGGCCATCAGGAGATGTGTGTGAAGAAGACATTGATACTGCATGATTAGATGAAGCCACTAGGGAACACATTAAATTGTTCAATCTCTCCATGTTTACACTGCAGCAGATTGGCAGTGGTGGGAGTTAGCAGTGGCCAGATTCTGCCCAATTAATCTCAGCAGCCAGTACTTTGCTCCTCATGTGGTCTTTCTGAATTCAGTACTGCTCAGCAGGCAAGCAGCTTGTTGACTGCTCTCCATCAGCTCCTAGGTGGAGCAGCAAAATGTCACCATTCACTCTCCTGTCATTCATCTTTCTGGGCCTTTATTTTTTAAGGGGGGGTAACAGCTCTTGGTGTGCCAGTGGAGTTTCCTTCGGGTGAAAGGGTGTAGTCGTCATCAGCAAACAGAACTTGAGAGCACTGTGAAACCAGGAGCCACCTTGGCTTGGCTGTACGCCACGGAGCTGATCAGTATTTATATCACCCAGGCATGATGCTAAGTTGCATTTTCTTTGGTAACAAATAAAATCCATATTCAGTATTTTTTCTGAATTCCACAGCAGATTGTGATGATCAGAAAAGAGTGTATTTCAGCTAAGGTGCATTCCAGAAAAAAACTGTGGTTTGATCTCTTCTACATGAAGTAGATAATGAAGGCTCTGCAAAAAGCCCATTTACTTCAACCTGCAATTCTACCCTGGGAGTAGAGAAAATGGGTGTGAAATGCAGGGCTGTCAAAATGAGAGCATGGCAAACAGATTGTGTAGCCTGTATCACCTCTTTTAATGAACAAATGGCACCAACCAATCTGCCTCTTCATCACAGAGCTCAATTTGCTCCTGAGAGCTTTAGAGCTGACAGGGGGAGAGCTGACAGTGGGGGGGGAAGGAGGGCAGCTTGTGCTACAGCTTTGCTTTTTTTTTTTTTTTTTTTTCCCTTCCCCCCCCCCCCCCCCCCCTCTCTTTTTTTTCCCTTTCTTTTCTGCTCAGGCTCTTCACAGCACTTCAGCTCTGCATCACTGAGGTGTTACTTGTCAGGTTTCAAATGAACACAAGTTACTGTTCAATCTTTCACTGTTCTGACACACTTGAAGCTGTTGTACAGTTATGCTTCCTTGGCCCATTCTCTGAACTAAATCCTGCCAGGGCTAGATTTGGCCCAGATTTTCATTGTGCACCATCCAACACCGTTGCTTAGCTGCTGATGTTGCATGCTCTTGCTTCAGGGTTCTCTTCTCTACTTGGAGAGAGAAACAGCTTTAGCTCTTCATCTTTCTGCTGATACTCTCCTGTTGATATTATTTGTCATGTCATAAAAACTGAGGATCTTGAAACTCTTTTTAGGTGTGTTTTGGTGTATGGCCTTTTGTAGGAGGAAATAAAGACTGGATTGTGTTAGAGTCCTAGAACCTGTGTGTGCTTATGAACCGGAACAGAAAGCTGGGTGATTGCTGAAGCCAAACCTGATAGGAACCCACAGATCCATGGATTTGCATGCATTTACTACAAGCAAGTCCTAGAGTGAACTCAGCAATAAGTCATCTGGAACAGAATCACAGAATTGCTTTGGTTGGAAAAGATGAGCTGGAGAGCCTCCCCTGTGGGGCCAGGCTGAGAGAGTTGGGGCTGTCCAGCCTGGAGAAAAGAAGGCTCCAGGGAGTCCCTAGAACAGCCTTCCAGTACCTGAAAGGGGTCTACAAAAGGGCTGGGGAGGGATTTTTTGGCAAGGGCTTATAGTGATAGGATGAGAGGCAATGAATTGAAGCTTGAGGAGAGCAGACTGAGACTGGAGATTAGGAAGAAATTTTTTACAGTGAGGGTGGGGAGACACTGGAATGGGTTGCCCATGGTAGTTCTGGATGCCTCCTCCCTGGAGGTGTTCAAGGCCAGGCCGGATGAGGCCTTGAGCAACCTGGGCTGGTGGGAGGAGTCCCTGCCCATGGCAGGGGGTTTGGACTGTGTGATCTTTCAGGTAACTGCCAACCCAACCCAATCTATGAATCATTGAGTCCAGCCATCAATTTCCTACCACCGTGGCCATTAACAAAGCATCACCCTTAGGTATGTAGGTGTGCAAGCAGAGAGGCAAAAGCAAAACAGTTTGTAAAACATTTGCTGAGGATAGAGAATTGGTTTTTAAAAAAACAGAAGATTTCTTTTCCAATTAGCCTTAGGGAGCTCAGCTTGCTATAAATTCTTTGTTCTGGAACATGGCTGTGGACAATAGGTCAAAGATTAAGTAATTCATTACAGAACTGGTTGGTAGTCTTGAATTTAGTAAACAAATGTCTGAACAGAGCTCTCCATCCATAGCAAGAGCCATTACTTTGGGTGGCAATGATTGCATCTTAATGGTTTTTTAAAATGCTGGCAAGGCTCCCCCACTTCAACTTAGTTCTTGTATGTGGACATTGTTGTGTTTGAGCTGACCTGGTAGCTCAGCAATCAGGGTAAGATGAAAGCACTCAAACCAGAAATTAAATGTAGCTGCTTAGGACTTGAGATTGTAAGGAGGCAAGGGAGGAAACTGTAGGTTGCATTTTGAAGTAGTGAGGGAACAATAAGGTGTAAGTTGTAAACACAAAGTGCTCTGCAGCCCTGGGTTGCAGGCAGCAATCAATACTGTTAGCACAGCCAGATTACTGAAATAGTGGCACTAAAGCTGCCACTTTAAGGAGGAGTACATTACTTAAGGCTGCAGAATATAAAACAGGCTCAGAAGGAGAGGGCTGCATTGAAAGGGAGGAGATGATTTCAAACAATTCAGCCATCTTCCCCAACTCACCATTTCACCCTTGGGCAGTGAGTTCTGTTCCAGCGAGGAGCCTGCTCCAAACCGGGCTCTGTGCTGAGCTCTGATGCTTAGCGAGTAGGAACTGGGCTCTCAAAACCAAACCCTTCTCCTCCACAGCACAGAGAGGGTTAAACTGCCTTCGTGTGGAGCACCCTGCAGCAATCAGCCACACCACTGCTGCCTCTCTTGGTGGCAATAGAGATGTTACTGACATCTGTGAGCCTATAGCTGTGGCCCCACTTGCAGCAGGGGCATGTGGCTGGCTGCTGTGTGTAACTCTTGCAGCTCTGCTGCATACTGTGAGAGAGGAGCTTTGGGCTGTGGGTTTGGCTCTGGTTTGCTAGGAAAACAGCCCATACCCAGTCGTGCTAGCTGGATATGTGTGTGGCTTCTTTCGTGCTCCTGCTCCATGAGTTTTTGAAGTGTGTTGGCTGATTTTAACCCAAGCGCAGCAAGCAAGTGGTGATTCTGAAACAATAATTGCATTCCTGAAATTTCATGGGAGCAGACGAGTGAATAGGCTGGGAATATGTTGCTGAGCCGGGAGAGCTGTCATGTAAATGTGCATTTTCTACATCAGAATTTACATAAGACCTTTAAAACACCTGATCTGTATGAAATGCTTCAGGGAAAGCCAACAGCCTTATAGACACTGACAGATGTGGATTCACTTGAAGAAACAAAGCTGCAAGGAACCAGGTTTCAGTGGTTTAGTGTCTGTTGGGTGAGTGGGGCACAAACTTCTTTTACACCATCGTTCTTCCTTTAAAATCCTCAGCTCCTGGAGCCTTGTGATTGAATGAGACTCACATGTTGGTTGAGAAAGCAGGGGGACTTTTTGCAAGGGCTTGTAGTGGCAGGATGGGAGGGAATGGATTGAAGCTGGAAGAGAGCAGATTTAGACTGGAGATTAGGAAGAAATTCTTGACAGTGAGGGTGGGGAGATACTGCAACAGGTTGCCCAGGGAGGTTGTGGATGCCTCCTTCCTGGAGGTGTTCAGGGCCAGGGTGGATGAGGCCCTGAGCAATCTGGGCTGGTGAGAAGTGATCCTGCCTGTGGCACAGGGTTGGAACTGGGTGATCTTTAAGGTTCCTTCCAACCCAAACCATTCTATGAATCTGTGAAAGTTACAAAACCAGCTGTAAGGCTTGTAGGCAGGATCTTGAAGGGGCTGAACGCAGGCAGTGGGACACTGCTGACCCTCTCCGAAGTCCTGCACAGTCACTTTCCCTGAAGATGTGCTGAACTTTTAGCAACCTTGCTACATCCTCTTCCTCCTTTGCAGCACAAGCACTCCAGGCTTGATACTGCCTTGTAGACAGCCAGCTCCAAATTTGAGGGCTGTTATCTTATCACAATGATTGCAGTATCACA
The DNA here is from genome assembly GCF_027791375.1 of Indicator indicator. Lineage (NCBI taxonomy): Eukaryota > Metazoa > Chordata > Aves > Piciformes > Indicatoridae > Indicator > Indicator indicator. The sequence continues at coordinate 12,014,245 of NC_072038.1, read as the reverse complement.
GGAGGGCAGGTGTCCAAGTGACCTTGTGTGTGCCTCTTGCCATTCATTCTCCATGGTGCGTTCTGGCCGGGGCACTGCACACAAAGCTGCCTTTGAGGGCTGCTCTCATCAGTGTAACTTTCCACTCTGCTCCCAGGGTCTGGGCTGGAGGTTGGTTAGAAGAGAATGAGAACCAGGGGAGAGTGAGAGTGGGCTAAAAATGCTGAGGGATCAAAGAGGAAAAGTAGGTCGTGGCAGGGTATGTGGTGGGAGGAGGACTAGGGGAGCCCAAGCTGGAGGAAGATTTGTTTTCCTATTGGCTTTTCAAAGTTGTGCAATTTAAGAATTGGATTAACCTGATCTGACTTTGTTTTTCTGCCAGATTAGATATGTTGAGTTTCTTGGCATTGTGAATGGTACAGTACATTGTGTGCTGTAAATATGGGTGTGTCAGAGTAAAGCTGCAATGACACAACAGGCTCCCAGCAGAGTGTAGCCTGCCCACTGGACTCCTGCTCCCCAGCATCCCCTTCCCTCTGCCCCTCAGCACACAGCCTTGGCAGGGCACTCACAGCTTCCTTAGAACTTCTCTACCTTCCTGTGTTGTTTCCAGCACAGCATCAAGACATTTTGATACCTTTGGTGGCAGGGAACACTTACCTGTTTGGAAGGGCTTGTAGTGATAGGAGGAGGGGCAGTGGTTTGAAACTGGAGCAGGGCAGGGTTAGGTTGGACATCAGGAGGAAGCTCTGCACAGTGAGGGTAGAGAGAGACTGGAACAGGCTGCCCAGGGAGGTGGTTGAGGTCCCATCCCTGGATACATTCAGGATCAGACTTGATGTGTCCCTGGGCAGCCTGCTCTGGTTGGAGGTGTCCCTGCTGAATGCAGGGAGGTTGGACAAGATGCTCTTTGAGGCTCCCTTCCAACCCAGTGCCATCTGTGAATCTGAGGCCCATTGGCTCTGGCAGTGGCACATGCCACAAAGTGTCTTCTACAAAAATAAGCTGTAGGAAAAGACAATCCAGAGCTCTTCCTGCTTTCTCAGGATTAAGCTGGAGAAAGTTTACTGAGAAATGTTGCAATTTTTTATTTGTTCTTTCTCTGCCCTTTATTTATTTTTCTTTTAAACTGTCTGAGACATTGCCTTGAGCTTAGCTTTGGAAGAGTGCAAACCCAGATACAGATCTGCAGTAGCTGTGAGTGCTGAGCAGGCTATTGATGGCAGAGGAACATTTTCACAGCACTAGAGATTTGCTCAGTGGGAGTCTTTCTTGTGTTCCATACATCCCCAGAGAATTTAATTTGGTGTCTCTGTTTTATGTGATGGGCTAGGGCTCCATGGAGTAGCCCAATTCTCTTTGCTCACTGCAGAGTGAGGGTGGAGGGTGGAGAGACTGCAGCTGGGCACCCAAAGTGTGGAAGCAGAATCCTGGTGATCACTGTTCTGGAGAAGAGTAAAGAGTGGTCAGACCTGCAGACTGCTAGTTAAGCCTGCTCTGGCAGGGGGGTTGGACTAGATGATCTCCAGAGGTCCCTTTCAACCTCTACCATTCTGTGACTTCAGGGGGTGAAACTATGAACACCTTAAGATACTGTTGTTTAATTCTCACTCTTGATTTTCAGGGCCCACAGCTACCCAAGCAAGTTCATAGATTCATAAAGTATGGGTTGGAAGTGACCTTAAAGATCATCCACTTCCAACTCCTGGCCATGGGCCGGGACACCTCCCACCAGCCCAGGTTGCTCAAGGCCTCATCCAGCCTGGCCTTGAATACCTCCAGGGAGGGGACATCCACAACCTGAATACCTCCATCTCTCTCAGCCTGTCCCTATAGGGCAGGTTCTCCATCCCTCTGAGCATCTTTGTGGCCTCTTCTAGACCCACTCCAGCAGTTCCATGTCCTCCTTGTGCTGAGGGCACCAGAACTGGACTCAGTGCTCCAGGTGGGGTCTCAGCAGAGCAGAGTAAAGGGGCAGAATCATGTCTCTCAATCTGCTGGCCAAGGTGCTTTTGCTACAGCCCAGCTTAGCTTTCTGGACTGCCAGCGACCATTGCTGCCTCATGGTGAATTTTTCATCAGCTGACACCCCAAGTCCTTCTCCTTGAGACCTCCTTGAAGTTAGTCACAAGGCATTGCCCACAGCATGGCCTTTGTCCCCCACTGCCTAGGGGCCTGCCCTCTCCTTGGTGCAGGTACATTGACACATGAGGTATTAATTCCCCTGCCTGTAGTGAAGATTATTTCTCTTGGAAGAGAAGAGCATGAATAATGTTAGGAGGTGAGATACCAGGATTGTGTCACACTCCTGGCTGGCTGCTGCTGCAGTGCCTTACTCTTGCTCACACTGGCAAAAAACAACGAGGCTTGTTCATTCCAGGAGGGATTTTCTGAAGTGGTGGAAGTCTGGTGGTTGAGCAACACACACTGAGTAAAACGGAGCAGGAGGGTGACCTGAACACCTGCATCACTCATCTGTGTGCTTAGATGTGAGAGCTGGAAGAGGGTGCAGCACATACCAGGTTAGCCCTTCACATCTCCCTTTTGAGGGGGATAAACCACAAGCCTTCAGTTACAGATGTTGGGCAGCTGTTGTTTGGTTGTCTTCTGGAAATACCTTAGCTGTTGGTGTCTCAGCACTTTAAAAATCAGGGCATGGCTTCTCCAGCCTCTGAGAGCTGATGCTCATGCATCTGCAGTCATGTGGCTGCTCTCAGAAAGGTTGATCTTTCTGCTGGACTGCAGTGGACTCCTCACCAGGGTTTAAGAAACCCTTCTCCTAACTTTCTTACCTGCTTAGTTTTCTCAGTGTGACACAGTTGAAGGCCCTGTTGAAGGTCATGGTAGCCTCTCTCCAGAAGCTGTTGTGAACACGTGAACCAAAGCCATTAGCCAAGTAGAAGGAAGGAACTGGAGGTGTAACTCTCAGCTCGTGTGTGTCTCTGATTTCACCAGCTGCTGCATGTGCCTGGCTCTTCCATTTCTTTCTGTTAGCAAGCAAACAAATCTCACTTTGCTGCTGCACTCTCGTGGCTGGTGCATCGGAGTTGCTCTTATCAGCAGCAGGGATGTACTTCAGAGGTCCTGCATGTGGAGGCTTTTCTTTCTTCTGCCACATGCAACATGCTCTCGGGGCTCACGTGCGCCTCTGGGGCTGGCCAGGGATGCTGTTTGTTTGTCCCTTCCTAAGTCAGTTACTAAAAACGTTCTTATCACTGCTATCAAGATGTAAAACCTCATCAGCGAGGCATCTTCTAATCCCATTAAACCCTGCACGTTTTTGGGATTGAATCCTTTGGCCAAATTCTGTCTCACTCCATGGAGGCCTCTCCCTCCATTGAGGCCTTGAGCAGCCTGGGCTGGTGGGAGGTGTCCCTGCCCATGGCAGGGAGTTGGAACTGGATGATCTTTAAGGTCCCTTCCAACACAACTCATTCTGTGAATGTGTATGTGTGCAGTGGTGCTACATGGTGGCTGTTGAGGTGTCAGCAGACTCCAAAACACTGGGGCTGTGCCACCCCATCACCCTCATGCCCTTCCTCTAGTGGGCCACGTCTTGAATGGTCTGAGTACCTCTGATTTTCCTGAGTATGGGAGTTGGAGTCAGCCAGCATTCTCCATTTTTCAGCTGTGGATGGGAAGTTCTCATTTTGTGATTTGGTGATGGGAAGTTCTCATTTTGATTGGAAAAGCCCTCCAAGATCAAGTCCAACCATCAACCCAACACCACCATGGCCATTAAACCATGTCCTTAAATGCCAAGGTTTCTTGATCCAGTGAAGCATTTACAGTGCCTTCTCCAAACCAAGTCCTCTGAGGGTCTGCATCCCTGAAGGAGCTGATGGTGTGCCCCTCAGAATCCAGGAGAAGGCCCAGTGCTCAGCACCGGTACCAGTTCACACCTGGCTAAACCACAGCACTGGCACCACCACTGTTTAAGCAAACCCCTTCCCTAAGTATTTTTGCTGCCCTTGGCTTATTGTTTCCCCTTGCTCAGGTTTTCCCAAAGCTGCTGGTGTGCACAGTGTGAGGCTCCCATTCAAGCACCAGAAGGAGCTCAGCCTGGCCTGCCGGGCTCCTCCGTCACGTGGCGGCAAATGTGTTCGCTCTGTTCTGCCAGACTGGGGCGAGCTGAGCAAAATACAGTCGAGCTCTGGGCTGCTGGCCAAGCTTTTATTTCACTTTGGAGCTTACAGCCACATATTTGCTGTTTGGCAGGACATCCACTGGGGTATATTTGGATAGTAATCTAGCATTGTTTTGCTGCCTTTTTTTTCTTTTTTGAACTTCTCTTTTGTTTGTGTGAGGTTTTTTTGAGTGCACACAGACAGTGTGCTCCCCACACTTACCCTGGCCAGGCCATCCCAGGTTTCTCAGCATGCACCATTATGTGTGTGCTCTCAGAACTCATAGCCATGACCTTTGATAAACATAAGTCAAAGCAATTAACTTTCTTTTATTGAAAACTTGTGGATGTCCTGCCCTTTGCCACTGATGTGCTGATAACAGAGCTGTGTTGTTACTCTTTCCAAGATCAAAAGCTTCACCAGGGTTTGATTGAAGTCCAATTATGGAAGGAAGTAGCTGTGCTGGGGCTCTGAAAATAGCAAGAATTGTTAAAATAATAGAGCATGTCCTTGTGTGTCTTTATAATATTTAAAACTTCTTTGAGGGGGAAGGGGGTGGCTTTCCTCTGGTTCTCAAATGAAAATATTAGCAAGTGTCTTGGGAAAACAGGAGTGTGCTGTTAGAGGAAAAAGCATTCCTCTCTGGATTTCTTACTTCAGTTCTGTTCTCCACCCCAGGCTTGCCTTCCTCTGAAGCTGTTTGCAGGCAGCCTGACTCATGCAGGAAAATAAAGCTGGATTTGATTTTTAACTGTATGGGAGGCTTTGGGTTTGGGGGGATAAACTTTATGATGCAAGCTTGTTTCTTCCTCTGTGAAACAAAAATGAGCTGTTCAAAATCCAGCCTGCTTTGGAAAATTGGCTCTGAGTTTGAACCCCCACCAGCTCTGAGGGCACCCTCCTGTGAAAAGGGAATTCAAAGAGACAGAGGGCTTGGGCAGGGGGTACAAGACATGACTGCAGGCAGGAGTGTTTGAGGAGCAGTTCATGTTACTTGATGAGGGACATCTCACAACCAGGGGAGCTGGAGTTTGATTGGCTTGTTTTACATGGACAGTGCTGAGCCTGCAAGTTGGGTTTTAGGGTGACGTTACCAGACACTTCAAACTGTGTTTGAGCAGATCAGTACTGGTGAAAGCTGGACTACTGCCCCCCAGATCTGAGCATTCTTCTTTAGGATAGAAATTTAGTTTCCTTCTCAGCCCTGCATCCTTAGGGAGAAGAGAACCTCGGAGAGAGTCCCCTGTGGTGAGACTCTTGGCTGGCATCAGCATCAGGGAGGGAGAGCTCGGTTCTTGGTTTTAAAAAACTTGGCTTTTTTTAAAATGTCCATTAGCAGTTGCAGTGTTAATTGAAACCTCAGGGTGAATAAATAGAAATGAAGATGAGTAATGAATAACTTGATGAAGCCCTGGGCAACCTGGTCTAGTTGGGGGTGTCCCTGCTGACTGTGGGGAGGTCAGACTAGATCACCTTTGGAGGTCTTCTGGCCCTTCTGGCCCTTCTGGCCTGGACCATTCTATGATTCTGTGATGGTTTTGCCCTGGTTGCTGTAGGAGCTGCTTTGGGGATGGTACAGTTGTGACTGGTTTGAACTCAGAGCAGGATTTTCCCAGGGTAAAATCTCACGTGCTTGCACACAGCTGATACAGGACAAGATAATCCCCATGTGAAAACCAGCCCCTCTCTACTTTCCTTTTAGCCAGATGGACTCAAAGTCACTAATTACTCGAGTCAAATCTTTGCATTATAGATAAATGCTATCAAGTAATAAGCCCAGAGGATTGTGCAGATCCAGTGAAGCCCTTTGATTTGTCACATGAGCCTTCAGGACTAGAATTTTCCTAACCCCTTACATTACTAGGACAGGATCTGTTACTTCTTCATTTGAACCTTGCTGTTACCTTGCAGAGGGAATTATTTAGTCTTTCTTCAGCCACTTAAACGTTTCTTTAAACCACTTCTCTATTCTGGCCACAAGAAGGTTTTCTGTATCTAACATCTATAAAATATTCTGCCTAGAACACTTCACTGCTCTTACTGGGTTTGGATGGATTTTTGGTACACAGACTGCTTCATTGCCTCCTGGAAATGCTAGGTATTCCAAAGCCTTGCTGAGGGGTACCCTGGGGGTCAGCTCAGAGATGTTTATACAGTCAGCAGCTTTAGCTGCTCTCAGAAACAGCCTTGCCTGATCTCTAGGAGCTGCTGAAACTCATCAAGCAGGTTTCTGCTAAGCAATTATCCAGTTAAGCAGAAAGAGGCAAGGTGTTTCTCCTGCATGTCTTTGATTTGCTGACTTTAACCCATTCTCTCCCAATCTTCAGCAATTGTGGATGTTCATGACTCTGAGATAGCAGCAGGAAGAGGATTGGAGAGGACCTTTGATCCTGCAAGTGCTGATCTGTGTTTTAGTGGTGTCCCTCAAGTGGGCAACACGTAGGTTCCAGTATAAATCTAGAGCCCTCTGCTTCCTAACTGAGTCCCACCCAGCATCCCTCACCTGGCTTTTTGGCTTGCATTTGAACAAAATCTTTAACAACAACAACAAAATCCCCCCTGCAACCAAGCCCCTCCTCGCTCCAAACCCAGCACTGAATGTTTCATTGCTGCCAGAACAAATTTGTTGATACCCAAACACTCCTACTGTGTCTTGGTTGGAAGACTTGAATTGCTTGCATAACAAGTGCTGCACATAACCTAAAAAAGCTCTTTCTATCAGGGCTCTGGGTTCCACTACATCTTATAAGGAGAAAGAAATGCTCAGACCATACCAGAGAGCTGTGCTGGCCACACCTGACTGTATTCTCCAGGGATTGTTAAGACAGGACATGTGCATGAATGGTTCAATGGCTCTCCATGTGTCTGTGTGGAATTCAGAGAGCTTGTCAAGTGGCAGGGCAGTTGTCATACAAATCATTTTGCATGGAATCACTGGGGTTAGTAAATGAGTCAATGGGATGAGGTGAAAAGATTTTCTCATTTCTAGTACAGAACAAGAGGATTAAGTGACTTTCCTGACTGCTAAAACCATAACTTGGTGCTTTCCTTTTTTCCTTTCTGCCCAAGGAATTGGTTTCATGAGCAGCAACATCTCCTTGGGTTCTTTGATGTGTAAGGAGGCTCCTGTAGCCTTCTTCAGGCAGGGAGTTAAGAGCTCCTTTCATTTACACTGTTAGCAAAATGTGTGGGTACCTCTCTGCCAGCGACTTCTGAAGCTGTCAGGAGGAGGCTAGGCAGAGGTGCACAGAACTCATTTCTCCAGGAAATTGAGCTGAAGAACAGCTGTCAAGTAGTGGGGCACTGAAATGAAGCTTGCAGAGTAACTGGAAGGCTGTTTGGTGTCTTCACTGTGTGCACAGCCTTTAGCCAGGCATACAGGAACAGTTCTTGCCCACAGGTTAGATCCATGCAGGCAGATTTCCATCTGCCCAGGAGCTGTCACTGCAGGAGTGAGGTGTAATTTGGTGACTGCATTGATTGTTCCAGCAGTGCCTGGAAATGCTTGGGAAGGAGCAGATGGAAATGCTCAGCAGCTGTGGCAGTGGCAGAGCTTGATCTGGTGGATGCTGAGTAGTCTGTGCAGTAACCCTTGAGTGCAGAGAGGGCTCTCCTGTCCTCTCTGAGTAGCCTGGGGGTGTAACTGAATATTTACTGTGCTGCATTGGGGGGTTATTTTTTGAAAGGAAGCTCTGTGAGTGCAGGAGGTGGAATGCATGTTAATAACAAGGATTTAATAAAGCCTTTCCATCACCAGCATTTGAGTTTTGCTCAGGCATCAAGCCTTCAAAGACTCAATCCAGGCAGCAAAATGGAGGCAAAGGAGGCAGGGCCAAATTCACAGGTTACTAAGCAAGGGAGCTGCAAGGCTGGGTGGCCACCTCATCCCTGGCAGCCAGGACAAGCCTTCTGAACCAGGTAAAGATAGGTTGAGACTTCTGCTTCAGTGAGTGCTTCTCCCAGGCTGCAGGGTAGGTGTGAGCAGAGGGTGGGCAGCAGCATCTTGCTGGGTGTGAGCTGTGTGGAATGTGTGTGCACACAGATGGCCTGGGCATGAGGAAGCAAGAGAAGAGGGGAGTTACTTCTGGTGAAGTGCACCAGAACACAGGCTTAGCTTCTGTAGGTAGAAGCATCTTTATCATGAGACCAGCCCTGGAGCACCATAAACCTGGTCAGTGCTGTTTGCTTTATTCCTTCTGCATTGGTAACAAGAGAACAAATAAAAAACTTCTGTGAGCTTTCCTGCATTAAAAAAAAAAAAAAAAAGTCTTTTCTGTGGCACCGCTCTATTTTGTGTGGTTTTTTTATATCCAACACACAGAATGCTTTGGAATGGAAGAAGAAAAGCTGCACAATATGACTTTAAGATAAAATAAGATGATCTCTGTGACAGAGACAGCAGAAATGATGTGATGTGACAGTTGCTGTAGCAACACCACCTACTTCATGAAAATCAGAGTTAACAGGAGTGTAAAAGGTAAAGCCCACATAGTTTTCCCAGCCTGTGAGTTGCTGCTGCCCTCAGCTTGCAGTGCTTGCCAGCTCTTCAGTGCTCTCCTTCCACCAGGGCACAGCCAGGCATTTTTCTGCAGGGCCAGCTCCTGCAGACCTGGTGCTGGGGGCTCAGCGTGGCAGTTCTGCAGGAGCCCTGATGGCTGCACCATCGTTGTCTGCGGGTGACCTGCTGAATAAGAGGGAAATGAAGGCTTGTTTCTTGCCCTGCCCTTCCCCCAGCCTTGGATAACAACGTCCTGTCTCACAGGTATCCTGTGGGGTGCCCAGGTTTGTAAGAAGGGAGCCAAGCAGTCAGTTTGGTTTGCTACCTGGGGTCAGCATGGGGAGGTTTCAGGTAAATTGTTAAGTGTTGTAGAGACTGAGGCTGGCAGAGCTAAGTCCATTGGCACTTCCCCCCTCCTAAACACCCTCACAACAGTGGTGTTCAGAGCAGAGATGTGTTGCCTCTGGAGGCAGCAGAACATGTTGGCTTTCATCAGGATGGTGCTCAGCTGGTTGTCTGCCTGCTGGCTCTGTGCCTGGGTGGGCAGAGGCTTCTACAGCATAGTCTGCATTCAGAGGGGAGAAAGGTCTCTGTTAAACCTTCTAGTCCCAGGACGGTTTGAAAGTTCTTTGGGATGCCTCCATTGGCAGCTGATGTTGAAATGTGCAGCTCTGGATACTGATACTGTAAATGAGGCTGCTCCTGGCTTGCATTTCATGACAGTTCCCAGGGCACGAGGTCCTCTGTGTGCATTTTTAACCTGCGGACACCCAAAGTGAGGGGAAAGAGCTTGAAAGAAGTGGCAGTGGAGTTAATCACAGAATGGCTCAAGCTGTAAGGGACCTCAGAGCTCATCTGCTCCAACCTCCCCACCATGGGCAGAGACACCTCTCAGATAGACTCAGCTGCTCAAGGTCTCATCCAGCCTGGCCTTCAACACCTTCAGGGAGGAGGCAGCCACACCCTCCTTGGGCAACCTGTTCCAGAGTCTCACCACCCTCCTACTGTAAGAACTTCTTCCTCAGCTCCAGTCTAACCCTGCTCTCCCTCAGCTTCAAACCATTCCCCATTGTCCTGTCTCTAGACATCCCCTGAAATATCTCTCTGCAGCCTTCCTGCAGGATCCCTTCAGGTACTGGAAGGCAGCTCTAAGGTCCCCCTGGAGACTTCTCCAGGCTGCACAATCCCAGCTCCCTCAGCCTGTCCTCATAGCAGAGGTGCTCCAGGCCTTGGATCATCTTTGTGGCCTCCTCTGGACTCACACCAACAGCTCTGTGTCCTTCTGATGCTGCAGACACCAGAGCTGGAGGCAGTACTTGAGGTGGGGGTCTCACAAGAGCTGTGGTTCCCTTCCTCTTCTGACCTGTTTGTCAGAATCCCTGAGCTTGATGCATTTGTGTCCTTCAGAAATGAAGATAAATGCATCACCAGAGCAGGAGACACAAACATACACCTCGTGCTTGCTCTGTGTGTGCTCACTGGGAACACAACTGGTGGTGGAAAAGCAAACCATACCTCTGCACTTACTGGGCTGCAAAAATCAAGCAGAGGTTTCCCCATTTTGCTGGTTTGGGGTTTTTGCTAGTTTGGGGTTTTTGCAGGTTTGGGGTTTTTACTGTTCTGGCTGGTTTGCTCTTCTGGGGTTTTGCTAATTTAAGGTTTTGCTGGTTTGGGGGTTTGCTCTTCTGGATTTGTTTATCCCTAAAACTTGTGTGTAAAAGCAAATGAGATCTGTAGTTTGCTACTGGATTGTAGCAAACTGAGCAGAAGTTTCCTCGTTTTGCTGGTTTGGGGTGTTTCTTTCTTTCCAAAACATGTTGGAGGGTCCTAATTTAAGGCAGAGAGGGGAAAAAAACCTGTCCTCAGTCTTACTTAGAAGGTTATGGGAACAATGTGTCCCCATTCTGGCATCTCCACTTCTTCAGCTGTGGTTGTGTTGTACAAACCTCTCCCTCTGAAGCAGCAAGGTAGTTTTGTCACATAAGAGTGTCTTTTGGTTTTGTGAACAAAGAGTGTCAAAAAGTATAAAGGCAGAAAGCCTAAAGCTGCTGCAGCAGCTGGTTCAGCTGTGTGTGTCCAGAGCAGATTTGCAGGTTGCTGTAACCCTGCCCAGTGACCCCTTTTTTTCCTGAGGGATCTCCGTGAGCAGCTGCTAGCATCTGCTTCCTGCCTCCCAGCCTGGCAGCCAGGGGACAGGGACCTGCTTCACGTGGCTGCTTCATGCCTGCTGAAATCTCCCTTGGCCGTGTTTTGATAACACACCCAGGCAAGGAGGGTCTGGGTAGCAGAACTGGGTAACAGGTAGGTGGGTCATGGGTGGCACGATGCTGTCAGGATGACACAGGGGCTGTCTGCAGGACCTGTTCCCTGCCTGCTGTCCTGCATGCCCAGCAGCCAGCCGGCCGGGGCAAGGGGACAGCAGCTCAGTCTGGAGTCTTGCAGAGCACACTGGCAGTGCCATGAGCTCATCTTGAGGACAAGTGTTGTCCTTTTGGAGCTGTTTTGAGTGGTGTTCCAGGTGAGGACATGGCAATGGGTGCTGTATGAGCTGTTACCTAAAGCAGAGGCTCTATCTAAGATCTGCTCCTTGAGATTGGGTTATTAAAGCTGGGTATGTAGTTGTCCAAGGGAGGAAAAATGGGTCATTTTTTTCTCCTTCAGAAGAGATTAACGATTCTGGTGCTTCTCTGGAACCTTCCCTTTAAGAAAAGAAGGAATTGTACTTTCTGAGGAGCCTTGCTGTATGTGAACTGTGAATTAGCACAAATACACAGAGATCATACAATTGTTTGGGTTGCAAAAGCCCTCTTGAGCCCAGCCATCAACCCAACACCACCATGGCCATTATGCATGTCCCCAAGTGCCATGATGTGCCAAAGGATGTCAGGAAGCTCCAATGCACCAGAGAATATCAGCATCCTGAAGAGTGCTTCTAAGCCAAGTATGAACTAGAGCTAAACATCTGTCTGAGCACCTGAGCCCTGCAACCTCTCATCAGGCCCTGGCCTCACTGAATGCCATCCTGACCCATCTTGTTAAGGAGAGCAGCACCCTCCCACACAATCAGAAAAGCATTTCAGAGGGATTTCTTGCTTTTCCAGAGTCTGAAAATCCTGTGCAGTGTCCTTGGAGCAGGATCAAACCTTCTGCTGCTGTAGCGCTTCGGCAAGGGAAACGCAGAGAACAGGAACAGCTGCTTCCAGGTATCTTGCAGGGCTTGGTTTGGGAGGGAATCAAAGATCGATTTCCTTTCAGAGCTGGGCCCTTGCTGAGCTAAGTGCTGCCTTCACACAGGCTGAAGAGGGGTGAGGCTTTCAGAGTAGGGACCTTGGGGAAGATCTAGCCTGAAGTCCAGTAGACATAATGGAAAAATGTTACCTGCTGGTGCTTCTTATTTGTTTATTTATGGCTTTTGGAGGGCAGAATGTTACTGGCACAGCAGGCATAGAATATTCCTTGCACACTGTGCTAACTACATGCAGGAGTTGCAAAGTCAAGCCCTCAGAAGTCTGCAGATGCTTGACTGAAAGCCACATGTGCAGCTTCAGATAGCCAGCCCCCCTCCCCTGACTACTTGCAGGCTTTCATTAGGTCCCACCTTTTTTTTTTCTCTTTTCCCTCTTTGAATGCAGAGCTCAGAGCAGCTCTGGGTTGAATCAGGGCAGCACCAGGAAGGAAGTGATTGTCTGTAGGATCTTGGATCTTGACCTCATTTGCTGCAGATGTGAGAGGATGCAGGGAAGGCAGGAGGAGAAGGGGAAATCTGGCAGGAAGGACAGAAGGATTTTGTCTGGAGAGCCTGGATTTTGCTATGGAGCTTCAGCACAACTTTGACCAAGTCATTCGATGACATGAGCTTCTCACACTGTGTGTCTGCATCCCTTTTGTCAAGAGCCCACTGACACCTTGGGTGGCCCTCACTCCTGCACCAGCAGCTGGTGAGAGCTGCTCTGAGACACAGAGTGCCTCTAACAGTGGCTAACCTGAGAGACTGGCTGCCTGCTCCTCATTTCCGTGTGAAGCAGGCAGGTGCTGTAGCTGTCAGTGCTGGAGGGAACTCCTGAAAAGTCTTCAGCTGTGTCTCTGCAGGAGGCTCTGGATTAATTTGTGACAAACAATGTATGGGGCCACTTGAGGAGATCCAAATGGGTGATGCACATGACTGCTGAGTGAGCAAATGTTCTGGGAAAAGTAGTGATAGGAACTAAAGGTTGTTGAAACTATGGCTGGGCTTCTCCAGCTGTTGCATTTCATGTTAAATGGAAAAGGCAACCTGGATATTCCCCTGCAACCCCCCTATAACAGGCACCTTGGAAATGAGTTGGAATGGACCTGTCAGCACCCTACACAGTCCAGCTGCCTGGGCTGAGGAGGGGATGCTTGCTCTAAGGAGCTGGAGAGGGACAGGGCACTTTGCCAGTGCTGATAGAAGAAGATCTGTGGCAGTGGGGAACCTGGAGCCATGTTTGTGCCATCAGCACAGGGCTCTCCTGAGTGTTCATCCCAGCTTTTGCTCAAGCAGCTTCTTCCAAGCTCTCCCTCTCTACTCTTTGGTTGCCAGCCTCCCTCATCCTCACCCTCCTCACCTTCTTGCCCCTTTCTTAGCTCTGAGTCCTAATCGGTTACTGAAATTCACAGAATCTCAGAATGCCAGGTTGGAAGGGAGCCCAGAGATCACCTGGCCCAACCTTTCTCGGTGATAGTGGAGTTGCAGTGAGCTGGCCCAGCACCCTGGCAAGCTGAGTATGAAAACTGCCCACTGCAGGGGAGATGAAAACTGCCCACTGCTTCCCCTGGGAGATTATTCCAGTGTCTGACTGTGCTCATGATGGCAAACTGCCCCATTCTCACCCAGCCTGAGCATGCAGGCAGTAGATGTTAAGAAGGCAAAGGAGCTTCCCTCCCTCCCAGAGCCCAGGCCACTAGCACAGGGAAGTGCAAAGCTTGCCAGACATTTTTAACAGGTTCAAAACAAAGTATTTTTGCTGGACCTTTTTCGGGAAACCTTAGAACCATTTTGGCAGCAACACCATTGATTGGAGCACACAAATCCAAACAGAAGGGTTGAAATCTGGCAAAGGGCTGAGGAACTGGAGACTGCATCCTCTAATGGGAAGTGTCAGACAATCTTAATAAGACTCCCAGTCCTGCCTGTAATAATAGTGGAGAGGCCCAGAGCGGGAGGCACACAATGCTGAGAGGGGAAGTGACAGCTCTGTTGTAATTAAATGCACAGGGTTTGTAAACAATGCTGAAGGCTTTCAAAAGTACACCTCCTAAAAACACTGCAGTGTGCCAGGCTGTTGGGGGTCTTTACGAGCAGGAACTATGTTGTGGTTGCACTGGATTAAAACCCTTCTTTCCTCAGGAAGTGTTTGCAGTCACCCCGTGTTCAGCAGAATCGAGTTGGTGTAAGAAAACAGAGGAATGGCTGTGCCAGGTTGGAGCATTGGGCAAAACAATCTCCTCTTGCCTCAGGAGAAGATCAAGCTCCTCTACTAGCTGCTTGCATCAGTACAGCCAGGGGTGAAGTGTCTTCTTCACCCCCAAGGCAGAGAGAGGGGTTGGGTTTGTCCTGCCCTGTGAGGGCTGGAGGGTCACACAGTGTGGGGTGTCATTCCCTTGAGTGCAGGTACAGATTATGGTCTTATGGTCCATGGACTCATTCTGGAAGACATTCAGATACTCATAGGAGGAAAATTAGATGATGTTTATAACATTGTAGCTGAGGAATTACAGTCTGGTGAGATGCTGTCCTTACATCATAGAATCCTAGAATGGCTCAGGTTGGAAGGCATCTCAGGGGTGATCTACTCCAACCTCCCTGCCCTGGGTTGGGACATCTCTCAACTAGACTCAGCTGCTCAAGGCCTCATCCAGCCTGGCCTTCAACACCCCCAGGGAGGAGACAGCCACAGCCTCCCTGGGCAGCCTGTGCCAGAGTCTCACCACCCTCATCCTGAAGAACTTCTTCTCCAGCTGCAGTCTAACCCTGCTCTGCCTCAGCTTCAAACCATTCCCCCTTGGCCTGTCTCCAGACACCCTCATGAAAAGTCCCTCTGCAGCCTTCCTGGAGGATGCCTTCAGGCAGCTCTAAGGTCCCCCTGGAATCTTCTCTTCTCCAGGCTGTGCAACCCCAGCTCCCTCAGCCTGTCCTCACAGCAGAGCTGCTCTAGCCCTTAAATCATCTTTGTGGCCTCTTCTGGAGTCAGTTCTAGGATGCTCCTCTTACTCCTCTTGAATTCCTGCCTGTGGGGATTTCTGCTGGTCTCAGTTCCTGCCCACTGCCTTGTGTTCTGCACTGAGGGAACTTTTGGTGGAGGTGGAAAGGATCAATGCAGACATGGATGACAGATCAGTCTGGGCCAGGCTGTGAGTTAGAGGAACAGAACTATCCCAAAGAGCTGGCCAGCACCCAGGTGGGTAGAGATTTGGAAACTGCATAGGCAGAGCAGTAGGGTGAGGAGCATCTGGCAGTGTAACTGCCCTGTGGTCTGGCTAACAGACCCAGAGTGCTTTCAGCTGACAGAAGGAAAAACTGTGAGCAAACACTGCTTTATCTCTGGGCTGCTAATAACTTGAACGAGAAACTCCTTTTTGCTTTCTTTCCAAGATGCGTGTAGAAAATAGGGGAAAATATTTTGATTAGAACATTTCCACTCCCTTCTCTTGTCTTTTCCCTCCTCGCTGTTCTCCAGCCAGCTGCTGAGCTGCTCAAGTGTGGAAGGGCTGAGTGAAAGGAGGGAGAGTTTCTGAAAATCAGGCACATTTCTGTGGAGCTGAGTGATTCAACACTGAGCTCCACGTAATTCAGCGGGGATCTCTTGCAGTACAAGCAAGAAGTCTGTGCAGCTGAAGAGGTTCTTTCCATCTGAAGTCTTCTGGGCACAGCTGGGGTGTTCCCGAGGAGGAAGTTAAGGGTCAGGTTATGGTGCTTTTGCTCCCCACGATATCAGCTCAGCATTTTGGGTTTCTAGGTGCATGAAAACACTGTTGTGCTCTTGAATTGTGAATTTTAATCACTGCAAGCAATTAAAAGCTGCTGGGTTGGTTGTTTTCTCTCACCAGCCGTTTGGTGACCTAGATGACACAAGTGGATGGCCTGAGTCCATCTCTCTCTTTGAACAAGGAACTGCACTGAAATATTGCCATTACGTTGGACTTCCTTGCTGGCAGTCTCTGCTGGGAGGAGGACGAGGACTGGAAGGGTTAGAACAGCCACATTTCTTTCAAGTCCTTGCTGGAAAATGTTTTGCTCTTGCTAATATCTGCCAGAGCAACACCAGGAGCATTAGCCAAGGCAAGATGCTGGGGCAGCTGTGCCTGATGGGGTTGTCACAGCCTGCAGCTTCCTTTGCCAGGAGGCACCAGGAGCTGCCTGTCCTGGCACACTCAGTGTGGCTTGAGTGGAGTTCCACAAGCAGGGAGGCCTCCAGACAAAGGCCAGTGTTGACATAATTGTGGTCTCTCCAGGCCATGCTTGAGACACATCCCCAGGGTGGTATGAGGGGAAGTTTCCATTAACCATTGTTCCCAGCTTGCATCCACCACCACCGTGGAGCTGTGCAGCTGGGTTTCCAAAAGAGCTCAATGCTCAAGAGCTCTCATTTCAGCAGCTTAAACAGAGGGGCCAAGTTCTTTCCAGAACACTTGGCAATCCTCGGCCCCCATTGAGAACAAAGCTAAGCATATGAAACAGTGCAGCCTTGGCCTCTGTTGTGCCTGCAGGCTGTTGGAATAACACAGGGACTGGCAACAAAGGCAGCTGGCTCCCGAGCCCCAGCAGCCAGGGGCTTTACCTCTGCTGGTGCTGGAGGCTTCCTCCTTGGCCGATTCCTTGTGCATCACAGCCTCCGACCAGCTCTTTCTCTGGCTGTTTTGACAGCTGTGGAGCTTGCTGGTGTGAGGATTAGTGGGCTGCTGGGCACATGACGTTCAGCTTGCTGTTCTTATTTGACCTACCTCTGATTGCGAGGAATTTAGTGCATAAAAATAACACCCTGCACAGATTTGGCAGGAGGCTGCACAGCTCAAGTGCTGGGCACCCACGGGGAGAGGGGCTGGGAGAGCCCTGTAACGTGAGGCCGCTTACTGTAGCCCTGCAGCAATGGCAGTGCCAAGGCTAGCACAGCCCCTGCCATCCTCTTGGCTTACCATGAGCCCCAGCACCACATAGACGTGATGGCCACTAGCCAGTGAGCTAATGAGGACAGGTTCCTGGCTCGTGTCGTGGGCAGAACTTGATGGAGTGAATCAAATGAGACCAAGAGCCAGGAGTTGGACAAGGAAGTACAAGTTTTTCTGCCTGGGGTTTTAGACACCCTCATTAACTGTGGTGTTCTCAGTGGAGCTCCTGATCATTTGCTGGAGCATGACAGAACAGAGAGCCAAGCTGCAGGCGCTGATAGAGGTGTGCACATAGGAGTATCTCCCAGGGCTTCAGGCTCCTGGCTGCTGATGTTCAGTTGTGCACATGAGTTTAGGCTTTACTTTGGTGAACAGCATTCTCCTTGAGTGAGCTTTGCTTTGGTACTGGGACATCTTAACGTTTGCTGAAGGAGGGGAGAACTTTGTAGACCAGGGGAAGTGAAAGAGATTCTTTCCAGTGAGGGTGGGGAGATACTGCAACAGGTTGCCCAGGGAGGTTGTGGATGCCCTCTCCCTGGAGGTGTTCAAGGCCAGGTTGGACGAGGCCTTGAGTAACCTGGGCTGGTGGGAGATGTCCCTGCCCATGGCAGGGGTTGGAAATGGATGATCTTGAAGGTCCTTTGCAACCCAACCCACTCTGTGAATCCATGAAATGTGTGACAGAGGGAACAAGGCAGGATCTTGATCGCTCTGGGTTCCTCTCCTAGATCACCTTGGAGATGCACTGCTCTTTATTTTGCTGTTGCTTTGGCAAGCTGCAATGCCTCAATATTTCCCCTGTTTAAAAGAAGCATTTTTGCTCTTTCTTTTTCAGAGATGTTGTAGAATTTCTTGAGGCCAGTGGTTGGGAAGCTCTTGGCATTGTGTAATGTGGCACATTCCTGATCAGTGATAAACTGATACCCTCTATCCAGAGTTTCAGCAGTCGCTACTTACAGGCTCTTTTGTGGCAATTAGAAAGCTGGGGCAGGTTTCAGAATCAGTTTTGACTTCCAGAACCACTCCTCATCCTCACTGTAGCCATGTCCTGAGCTAATGTCTGCCTTTTTATCTGTATTACAGAATTGGTGAGATCTATCTGTGCGTTAAAAACCTATCTGGCTGCTCTGCTACAAGCACACTCACATCAGAGGAAGCTTTCCTGCGTTTAATCCTTTAAATAAGCCTGTTTCTGCCAGCCCATGGAGCCGAAATGAGATTAGCCACCCATTTAAAGCAGGGCTCCGAGCTCGCCTCGGCGCGCTGAGACGGGGCTGGCTTCAGAGTCGCTCCTGGCCTGGCTGTGCCCCCAGCAGCGTCCGACACCCCCCGGGTAACGGCAGCTGGCTCCGGGCCGAGCAGAACCTCCCCGCTCGCTCCTGGGCGCTGCTTCGGCTGGAGGTGGCGGGGCGGGGGCAGGCGGAACGTGGGGCCGTGCCGCACGCCGTGGCGGCTGGAGGCGGCGGCCAGGGGCGCCCTCGGGCGGGCAAAGAGCGGCCAGCCGCAGCCTGCCCGTGCCGCTGCCTGCTCCTGCTGCTGCAGCCTGCCCCTGCTGCTGCAGCCTGCCCCTGCTGCTGCTGCCTGCCGCTGCTGCTGCTGCTGCCTGCCGCTGCTGCCGCTGCAGCCTCCTGTGCCGCTGCAGCCTCCTGTGCCGCTGCAGCCTCCTGTGCCGCTGCAGCCTCCTGTGCCGCTGCAGCCTCCTGTGCCGCTGCCCTAGCGGTGCTGCCGCCTCTGTCAATGCTTTCATGGTGCCCTAACGGTGCCTGCTGCCTCAGCCCCTGTGGCCAGCACCGAGCAGACCGCAGTTACTGACTTATTATTAAGGAGGCCCTTCAGGAAACGTCCAATTTCCATCACCGAGGCTTTTGGCAGCGCCGTGCCGGGCCCGGAGGCAGGGGAGCATGCGCTCTGCTGCTGATGCAGCACAGGCTGTGCAGGATCCTTCCCTCTCGCTCCCTCTCTTATAGGTGTATACATTCTGTACTAACTTCGATCCTCCACTTCTCCCAGGGCCTTCCTAGCGCTTTCTGGAAGCTGATTTTTATCAGCAGTGGTTTAAAATAGGAGTTCCAAAAGCCAGTCCCTCTGTTACCCAGCCTGGCTTTGTGCAGTGCAATTCCCCTGTGCACCTTCTCTGCAGCCTCAATATTGTTGCAGTGATCTTCTAGATTAAAATAAGACCTACATTGTTAGCACTGGCCTTGGAGTTAGCAATGGCATCTCATGTTTACCCTTTTACACCCCAAATATTGCAGATGAGGGCACAAATAAGGAAATATTATGCAGTTACAGGATGTTTTGGTAAGTTCTTATGAAAGCCACTGTGTCTCTAATGTCAAAGTGAATTAGCTGATAGCCAAAACTATAAAAGAGTATCTGCTTCAATCAGCCCTCCCTCTGAAGTCTGTGAGGCTTGGACTTCTGAGGCATGTGAAAAACTTCTGAAAGTTCTGCCCCCAGGGATAGTCCCTATTAGGCAGCTGACTTTAGGATCCTATATTTGGAACCTTTGGTTGAGATTTTAAATTGGACTTTTAGTGGGAATGGTGCCCAGCTCTGTGCTGTCACGTCTTGGAAGGTCTTACCTACAGTTAAAACCAGGGGGGTGCCGTTCTTGCCTGGGGAGAGGCTCCTCTCTCTGAGGTTTTTTTGTACCATAAAAGAGCAATGTGACATAAGTCAGCCTTCTTTGTTTGCTGCAGAGCACCTTTAGGTAGCTTTTCACATTGCTTCTTTCAGATTTGTAGGTTCATGGCTTGGCTTGGAAAAGACCTTGAAGATTGTCCAGTTCCAAGGCCCTGCCATGGGCAGGGACGGACACCTCCCACCAGCCCAGGCTGCTCAAGGCCTCATCCAGCCTGGCCTTGAACACCTCCAGGCTTGAAGCCTCCACAGCCTCCCTCGGCAACCTGTTCCAGTGTCTCCACACCCTTCACTGTCTTCTGGAGTATCACTGGCAGGATTTATGGACAGCAGCAGTTGCTTGGCAGAGTGCTTCAGCACAGCTTGAAAGTGCAGGTTGCTGAGACATTGTCCTCTGGCAAGTACTGCACATTAACTGTAAACTCAGTGTGCTCTCAGAGGGACAGGAGAAGAACTCTGTGTATGAGACAGCTGGGGAGGTGGACAAAGCTGAGTGAAATGACACCACCTGGGGGTTGTTTCTGAGGGTGTGATCCTAATGAAGGGGCATGGGTTGGAGCATTGCGACTTCTTCCTGCAGCCTAGTGCAGGAAGGACTGGGGGGGCGTCTTATGTGGCCATCCAAGCTGAGCAACCAGAACTGGCAACCAGCTCTGAAAATAGCAGCATGAGCATGTCTGGATCTGGATGTGCATCCTACAGAATTTAGCAACCCCAGGTTTACAGTGAAAGCTTCAAGGATTATTGCTTCCAAAGTCTTTAGGGGTCTTGTAAAATCATCCTCAGTGATCTGATGTACGTGCTTCCTTCTAAGAGAGCCAAATTTGTCCTTTGTTCCTGTAGGTCAGATCTTGCCAGCAAACCGAAACACACCAAGTCCCATTGATCCTGAGACTATCCAAGTTCCTGTTGGCTACGAACCTGACCCTGCAGATCTTGCTCTTTCCAGCATTCCCGGCCAGGAGATGTTCGACCCTCGCAAGCGCAAGTTCTCTGAAGAAGAGCTGAAGCCGCAGCCCATGATTAAGAAGGCTCGGAAAGTCTTCATCCCAGATGACCTGAAGGTAAGTTGGAGCTGGTGACCAGGTTCTTCCTGCAGGCTCTGTGGCAGTTCACTCTCTGAGATACAGTTTGAGCACAAATCTGCTTTCTTAGGTGAGCTAAATCTGCCAGCCCAGTCGGGGCTGTGTCGTGGAGCAAAGCTGTGCAGGGTTCTGAATGAGGCTGTGAGGGGAGGATGTCTTTTATTAGTTACACAACAGTTGAAATTCATGAGATCAATATTCATTTCCTCTGCATGCCAGAGACTTCCTGTGTGACCTTGGACAGCCTTACTTTGTCCCATATTCCCCACTTATGAAACAGTCTGCTTGTGTTTCCTTTTCCTCCATCCTTTGTCTCACCAGCAAGGGCTGAATTCCCCAAGGAAGGCTCCATCTCTTCTAGGGCCCATGGAGGTCCCTGACATTGACATCATGAAGTAGGTTGAGTCTTTTTTGGAAGCTGCTTTAGCTCTGTGGCCAATAATGAATGGGAACTCTCCTAGGTGAAAGAATCTCAACTAGTTATAGGAAAACAGAACAAAATTAATCTGCCAAGAACTGATTTAATACAATATTTAAAAATCTAATTAATGCAATACTTAGAGCAGCCTTGTCCATGCCTCTCACTGCTGCTGAGATGCAGGGAGTGAAGAGCATGAAGAGAGGAGAACAAATTGATCAACTGATGGAGCTTATCACACAACTGTGAAAACGGCCATGATTTGCAAAATTCTGTTCCCACTTTGTTGTTTCCAAGAGGATCTTTTTTATCAGATGAAGTCAGGACCCAATCTCATTCTTCTGCTGCTGCTGCCCAAGACACAGACTGCAGCCCTGGTTGTGCAATTTAGAGGCTGTGCTGCCCTCTACTTCCAGCAGACTGCCAGCATTAGGGAAAGAAGCTGCTGCTGTCCTCTGATTCCATCCCTGAGGACATTAAAGTGCACCTTAAAAGCACAGAGATCACAATTCCAGCAGTGTTTAGGTGGTGTGTTGCTGTCACTTGGGCTGCAGAACCCTCAGCATGGGGTTAGAAGGTTTCTCTGTCCTGTGCCATCACTTACCAGGGCAGATTTTACTGATGGCATGGCAGGGAGGCCACCCTGAGGAGAGGTGTTTGATACCATGATCCAGTAGTGTGCCAAGAAGGGGTTGTGGAGTCTCCTTCTCTGGAGAGATTCCAAACCCACCTGGACATTGGGATCCTGGGCAAGCTGCTGTGGGTGCCCTGCTTTAGCAGGGGGTTGGACTGGATGATCTCAGAGGTCCCTTCCAGCCCCCACCATTGTGGGATTCTGTGATACAGCAGTGGCTGTGTGGGTGTCAGGAGGCAGGAGTGTGCTCCTTAGTGCCATTGATGATATTTCCCAGGTGTCTTTACTCATCAAAGCAAACCTTGCTGAGGATGCTGCTGGACTGCTCCATGCCAGAGGTGGACAATGCCAGTGTTCTGCATGTAGTAGTGGGACACAAAAGTTTTTAGCCTAAGAGTAGAGAAGTTCAGGGCCTTGTGTCTCCCTGAGATAATCCCATCAGGTGCCCTTGACTCATTGCAGAGTGCTTGACCCAAGTGCTGCTTCTGCCCTGGCATGTGGAGCTGGGTGCTGGGGGAGGGTAAGCAGATTAGAGCAGTCAATCGTCTCTGGGTTGCATGTGATTGTGAAATGCCAGCCTTACCTCTTCCAGGCCTGGATTAAGGGATTTGCCATAGCAATTTGTTAAAATAAAGAGGGATGAAGCCTAGGTGGCACACTAATAAATTGCTTAAAGCTGATTTTTATGGAGGGGAATGAGATGGGAAATTATAAACAAGATTTGGGTCACAGCTTTTTGCTGCAGGCTTGTTTGTAAGAGGATTTCTGGGGGTCCTGTCTGTGTACAGGTGAAGAGCAGTATAGAGACACACTGGCTCCAGACCAGCATTGCTGCATGCCTCCTTAAGATAAACTGTTCTAAAGTGGCTCTGGAGCACTTGTAGCAGTTGTTTTGCTCTTGCTTTGCTTTGTGCAAGCAGCAGGAGAAGGTACAGAGCAGCAGCAGGAGGCCTGGTGTGGTTCATAGATTCATAGAATGGGTTGGGTTGGAAGGGACTTTAAAGCCCATCCAGTTCCAACCCCTGCCATGGGCAGGGACATCTCCCACCAGCCCAGGTTACTCAAGGCCTCGTTCAACCTGGCCTTGAACACCTCTAGGGAGGGACATCCACAACCTCCCTGGGCAACCTGTGCCAGTGTCTTCTCACCCTCACTGCCAAGAATTTCTTCCTCATCACCAGTTTCAATCTTCCCTCTTCCAACATCAATCCATTCCCTCTCATCATATCACTACAAGTAACAAAGTCCCTCCTCAAGCTCCGATCCATTCCCTCTCACCCTAGCACTATGAGGCCTCATCCAAAGCCCCTTCCTAGCTTTCTGGTGGGCCTCTTCTACCCCTTCCTGGCTGGTGCGCAGGTGCAGGTGGGGGTCAGTGGCTGGGGGTCGGTAGCTGGGGTCGGTGGCTGGGGTCGGTGGCTGGGGGTCAGTAGCTGGGGTCGGTGGCTGGGGCTCAGTAGCTGGGGTCAGTGTCTGGGGGTCGGTGGCTGGGGTCGGTGGCTGGGGGTGAGTAGCTGGGGTCAATGTCTGGGGGTCGGTGGCTGGGGTCGGTGGCTGGGGCTCAGTAGCTGGGGTCAATGTCTGGGGGTCGGTGGCTGGGGCTCAGTAGCTGGGGTCAGTGTCTGGGGGTCGGTGTCTGGGGTCGGTGGCTGGGGGTCAGTAGCTGGGGTCAGTGTCTGGGGGTCGGTGGCTGGGGTCGGTGGCTGGGGGTCGGTAGCTGGGGTCAATGTCTGGGGGTCGGTGGCTGGGGTTGGTCACTGGGGGTCGGTGGCTGGGGCTCAGTAGCTGGGGTCAGTGTCTGGGGGTGAGTAGCTGGGGTCAGTGTCTGGGGGTCGGTGGCTGGGGCTCAGTAGCTGGGGTCAGTGTCTGGGGGTCAGTGTCTGGGGATCGGTGGCTGGGGTCAGTGGCTGGGGTCAATGTCTGGGGGTCAGTGGCTGGGGTTGGTGGCTGGAGCTCAGTAGCTGGGGTCAGTGTCTGGGGGTCGGTGGCTGGGGTCAGTGTCTGGGGTTGGTGGCTGGGGTCAGTGTCTGGGGGTCGGTGGCTGGGGTCAGTGTCTGGGGTTGGTGGCTGGGGTCAGTGGCTGGGGGTTGGTGGCTGGGGTTGGTGACTGGGGTCAGTGGCTGGGGTCGGTGGCTGGGGTTGGTGGCTGGGGTCGGTGTCTGGGGGTCGGTGTCTGGGGGTCGGTGGCTGGGGTCGGTGGCTGGGGTCAGTGTCTGGGGTCAGTGTCTGGGGGTTGGTGGCTGGGGGTCGGTGGCTGGGGTCGGTGGCTGGGGTCAGTGGCTGGGGGTCGGTGGCTGGGGTCGGTGGCTGGGGTCGGTGTCTGGGGGTCGGTGTCTGGGGTCGGTGTCTGGGGTTGGTGTCTGGGGGTTGGTGGCTGGGGTCGGTGGCTGGGGTCAGTGTCTGGGATTGGTGGCTGGGGTCAGTGGCTGGGGTCGGTGGCTGGGGTCGGTGGCAGCCCCGTGCCCAGCAGCTGTGGTCGGTGTCCCGGCAGGACGACAAGTACTGGGCGCGGCGCAGAAAGAACAACATGGCAGCCAAGCGGTCGCGCGACGCGCGGCGCCTGAAGGAGAACCAGATCGCCATCCGCGCCTCCTTCCTGGAGAAGGAGAACTCGGCCCTGCGCCAGGAGGTGGCCGACCTGCGCAAGGAGCTGGGCAAGTGCAAGAACGTCCTGGCCAAGTACGAGGCACGCCACGGCCCCCTGTGAGCGGCGGTGGCGGCAGGAGGCCGGGGCTGGGGCTGGGCGGGGGGTGCCGGGGCGGGGGGGTTGGTTCTCTTGCGGTTCCGTTCGGTTATGGTTGTTTTATTCTTTTCTCTTGGTGTTTGGGTCGCGTTCCGTGGCGGGTTGGCACTGGCTGGCTGGACAATGTGTTTCCTGTCTGAGAGCACCACGCCCAGACCAACCCTTCTGCCTTCAGCACTTTACTGAGAAGCAGAAACAAAAACGACTTTACCCTGAGGGGTTGTTCGGGGGGGTGTGTGTGTGACACTGTGTGGCACGTGTGTGGCATGTGTGTGACACCTCTGTACGAGTGTGTGTGACATGTCTGTACAGGTGCATGACACCTCTGTACGTGTGTGTGACACGTCTGTATGTGTGTGTGCCACACCTGTGTGTGTGTGAGAGGCACGTGTGACATGTGTGCGCCACATCTGTACGTGTGTGTGTGCCTGTGGGACATGTGACATGTCTGTACATTGTGTGCCTGTGTCTATGCCACGTGTGACACTTGTGTGATGTGTGTGCCGTGTATCTGTGTGTGTGCAGGCATGTGTGCCACATCTGTGCCACGTCTGTGTGTGTGTGTGCCTGTGTGTGTGTGTACAGAGGTGTGTGCCACTCGTGTGCCGCATCTGTGCACATGCCACACGTGACACATCTGCACATCTGTTGTGTGTGCTACGTGTGTGCCACGTCTGTACATGTCTGCGTGTGTGCCCCCATCTCAGCACTTCCCATTGTTACCAAGCCCTCTCCAAAGGGTGCCACATTTTGACCTGGACTGTTGAGACCCCACCCTAGGAAAGCTTTTTAGTAGGGGTTTTATTTTTTCCTTTGTTTGATTTCTTTCAGTGCTGCTTCAGAGTAGGGGGTTTTACGTTCCTGTAACCAGTTCCATCCTCCTGATTTACTTGGAAAGATCCCAGTATATAAACAAAAAAAAAAAAAAAAAAAAAGGGGAAAAAAAAGAGAAAAAAGAAAAAAAAAAAGTAGGTCTGAGTTGTCTTTTTGGAGAGTTCCAAGCTCTTGTTTTCTGTCTGAGCAGAGCAGTCACCATGCTCCTCAAGTGCACAAATCACGTAGTGTTCCACTGCAGCTCTATTAATTTATAGATTGCTTTTGTTGTGTTTTAAGTTCTGGTGATAATTGTCTGCAGATTTCAAGTGCTGGTAGCCTGAGTTAGCTCTGCTCATGGTAGATCCCATAACAGCTTCTCTGTAGCTCTTAAGGTTCCTTTGATTTCCACAGACCCCAGGCAGGTAAGAGTCCCTCTCCCCCCACCTTGCACTTCCCGTACCTGAAGCAATAATCCTGTCACTAGCGCTTGCTGTCAGGGGGGCCCTCCTGGGGGCTGCGTGTCCCCACCCAGCAGCTGCTCCCCCAGCCCCTTGCAAGGCAAAGGAGACCTTGCTGTCAGCATGCTGAGTGTGGCCGTGTGTGGGGAGTGGCCCTGTGGGGAAGGAGGCTGGGTGTCCTCACCCAGCAGCAGCCCCCTGACTCCCTCAGACCCTTGCAAGGCAAAGCAGCTCTTGCTGTCAGCATGCTGAGCATGGCCCTGCGTAGGGAGTGCCACTGTGGGGAGCAGGATTGCTGCTGAGAGCAGAGCTGTCAGTGTGGCTCTGCTGGCCACGTCAGGAGGGGCTTTGCTCTTTCCACTTGGTCACACACTGCTCCCATCCCGTTTTTGTGAGTAGAGGTGAAATGAACACCTGACATCCTCCTGGGTTTCCCCCCTCCCCACCATGTTTTGTAATATATTTTCTGTGGGTTCTCTCTTGCTGTTTTCCAGCCTCACTCCCTCCTGGGTTAGGCGAAGTCGCTGATTTGCAGGAGCCCCTTTGGGTGGTTGTTTTTTGTTTGTTTTATCCCTTAGTGGTTGTGGTTCTGAGTGTGACACCAGCTGATGGCTCTGAACTTTCATTGTTTTAATCTCTCTAGTTGCTTCTGAACGTGGATGTTCTGATTTAAAGTGGACTTGTGGAAAAAAATAATAATGAATGTAAAGAGACACTGGGGGAGCTCAGAAAAGGGGATGGTGTTGTCACGGACTGTGGTGAAACCAAGGGGTTTACTGGAGACCAAAAGGTGACAGAGAGGTTTATCAAGTGTGTAAAGTTTATATACAGAAGAATTCTAGCACCTTGCTTTTGTACAGTATTTTTCAAGGACAAATACTGACAGAGTATTTTGAGAGACAGAGAGAGAAAGATATATATATATAGCAAAAAAAAAAAAAAAAAAAAGCTATTTCGTGTTTAATCTAGCAAAGATCTATATTCTCCTTTGGTGTACAGAGAGGAAATGCTTTGGGCTTTGTTGGTTGCTTTTTATTTTTTTTTAATTTTTTTTTTTTTTTTTTGAGTTTTTAACTCTTGAATATTTTGAAGCCTTTGCTGCTGGCACATCGGCTCTGTGCTTTACAGGTGGCTTGGGTTTTATTCCTGGAAAAAAAATAAACAAAAAATAAAGAGACTTTGCTATTTTCCAGCAGAAACTGTTTAATAAGGACGAAACACAAGGTGTATTTTAGTCACCTCTTGCATTTTGGTAAAGGCACAGAAATCATCTGAAAAACAAAACCAAACCCCCCTTGTAATCATTTCTTGGCTGCTGCTGCTGCTGCTAGAGTCTGCCTCCAGCTGGCGTTTCTTGAACCCCTGGCTCTGGTCACCTGTGGAGTTGTTTGTGCTGCAGATGGTTGTTAAGAGGTGAGGGCAGCCTGGTGCTAGACATCTTGCTCGGAGTTTTCTGGGTGTTTTGGTGTTGTTTCCCCACACAAAGCTCACTCATTCCATGAGATTGGGAGGCAGCCTTCGGGAGGCTGTCACAAAGCACCCAGCGCCTTGTGCAGCTTTACAGACCCCCAGCACTTTGCCAGTATTCCTCCTGAAACATCCCAGGCTTGTCAGCATCTCTTAGGAGGCAGCACTGGCCCTCAGCAGAGTGGATTTCCATGAGCTGCAGCAGCTCACAGCCTGGGAAGTGCTTTGCTAAAGGTCAGCATGGGCAGGGAAGAGACACCAAGGGTATGTGGCTGGAGTCCTGCTGCAGCCACCACGGAAACAGCATCAGCTCTTCCCTTTGGAAGAGGGGCCTGGTGGCAGGGCTCAGGTGGCCACTGCTGTGGGTGCTTGTAGCAGCAGCACAGCAAATCATCACAGCTTACAGTGCCCCTCAGCAGGGTTGCTCTGGAGGTGCTGAGTGTGCAGCAGTGGTGTGCAGGAGGTCAGCCTTAGGGCCAGCGGCAGTCACATGGTGACCACAAAACCTTCTTTAGAATGTAAAAGGTAGCTTGGAGCAGGGTGAGAGGAAATCCTTTAGTTTCTTTGGGGCAGGGAAGGGGTGGGAGATGCTAGTTTTTGTAGGCTGGGTATCACAGATTTATTAAGTCTCAGCCACAGAGGAGCACAGAGGTTCTCCAGCAGCCCAGAAGCTGCTCAGATGCCTCCTGGTCCCTTCCTGCTGTGCGGGAGGGTGGTGGAGCAAGCGTGAGGCTGGGGTTGGAGCTGTGCTGGAGTGAGTGGGGAGGGCTGCCCAGCTCAGCCAGCCTGGGGGGCTGAAAAATCAGGCACAAGACAGGGGTAAAACCTGGCTAAAAGCCCAGGTTGTGTCTCTGACTGAAAGCTGAGCTTCTGCTCAGGTCCCAGGGCTGGCTCAGCTGGGCTCAGCACACCTCTGAGGGCTTGGCTGCTCATGAAGGAGCTTTGTAGGTATAAGAAATTGTAATTTTATAAAAAATAGAAATATATATATTTGCAGAACGATGACTGAATAATTCACTGCCCTCTCCTACACCATAAAGCATTGGTAAAATGCTGCTTGTCTTGGGTTTTATGTCTTTTTTTGGTTTTGTTTGGGGTTTTCTTCCTTCTGAATTGTTTCTTTTTACAAACCAATGTCCTTTGGAAATAAACCCAACTGGAGCACCCTGGGGCTCTCCATGGGGAAAGCTCTGTGGCAAAGGAGGGGAGGAACAGAGATTGCTTTATCTTTTTAGCTGAGTGGTGCTGAAGTTAGCACCATGGAAATGAAATTCTGACTTGAACCCACAAAAGCAAGAAATTCAGACCAAAAGGAGGAGGGCACCTGAGCTGGGCCCCCTGCCCTGCTGTGCCCTCAGCTCTGAATCTCTGCCCTCTGTGGGTTTGTAACAGCCCCTGGGCAGTGCTTTCACACTTGGGTTTTTTGTCTTGGGGTTTTTTTTGTTTTGTTTTGGGGGTTTTTTTCCATGTAATTTCCACTCCAGCTGTGCAGTTTGGGTTTATTTCTTTGACTTTTTCATTATCTGTGAAGAAAATTGTGAGGAAAGGAAGCGATTCAGCCATGGTGTTCCTGGCAACACCTCCAGGCAGCAGCTGGGTGAAACACACAAAAAAGTCTGGTGGCAGGGCTCAAGCTGAGCTGTGGGACGTGGCATGGATTGCATCCTGTGTGCTCTTCAGCCCAAATCTCTCTTTTTTTTGTTTTTGTTTTATTTGGTTTGGTTTTTGGTTGGGTTTTTTTTTTTGGTTTTATGTTGGGGTTTTTTGGGTTTGGGTTTTTGTCTGTTATTCTTAATGTTTAATAAACTTTTAAATTTTTCTTCTCTCACGTGTGTCCTTGCTTTGCTGTCTCAGGGCTTTGGGGAGGGACTGGGGAGGCGGCAGGGAGATAATTGCTGCTCACTGACTGGTTTGGGAGTAGCCTCCAGTGTCCCGGTGAGGGGACAGACCTTGGGTCATGGAGGGTGCAAAAGTCCCTGTGCTTGCCACGGGTGAGGCTGCACCTTGAATCCTGGGGTCAGTTTGGAGCCCCTCACTCCAAGGAGGACATTGAGAGCTGGAGCAGGTCCAAAGAAGGGCAGCAAAGCTGGGGAAGGGTCTGGAGAACAGGGCTGGGGAGGAGCAGCTGAGGGAGCTGGGGGTGTTGAGCCTGGAGAAGAGGAGGCTGAAGGGAGACCTCATTGCTCTCTATAGCTCCCTGAGAGCTGGCTGCGATGAGGGGGACTGCCCACAGCCAGTCTGCCCCTGCCAAAATCAACCTTAAATTGTTCTTACAGATAGTAACCAGTACTCGTCACCGTGCCCGGGATGGGTGCGATCCTGCTCCCTGCCGGCCTCTCTGACCTGACATGGCCCCTGCAGTGGGAACGCCGGGGGAGAAAGGGAGCGATGCCCCCTGCCAGCAAGGGGGCGATGGCAGCTGCCAGACAGGGAGCGATGCCCGCTGCCAGCAAGGGGGCGATGGCAGCTGCCAGACAGGGAGCGATGCCCGCTGCCAGCAAGGGGGCGATGCCCGCTGCCCCCCGCCGCGGGCCGTCGCTGCCCCTCATTCTGCCGCCAGGGGTCGCGCGAGAGCCGCGCTGTGCTCGGAGCCGCCCTGCTGCAGCTCCGGCAGCTCCGCACCGCCCTCCGCCCGCTTAGCAGCCTCTGGACCCCGCTCAGATGGGGGTTGCCCAGCCCTGGGTGAGGGGCTGTAGGGGCAAAATGCCACCAGGGAGCCGAGGGCGAAGGCAGTGCCCACCACGACCACAGCAGGGCTCTGCCAGAACACCGCCGGGTGAGACACGGGGAGCTGTAACCCCTGGGGTGCAGAGGCAACATCTGTCTGCGGTGCTTCAGCATCAGAATTGATTCTTGGCCTTAGCAAGACGGTGCTCAAAGATTTTGCTCAGTCTAAACCCAATTTTAGCAGAAAGTATGGGAACTGGTCCCACTTGTACATAGCAAATCAACAGCCAGCTTTCACCTGGGGCTGCTGGAAGGACCCAAAGGGAACTGCTAACAAAGCCTTTGGCCCCATGACCTCCTGCCTCTCACCTGTCTCTCAGTCACTTTTGCCTCTCCTTCTCTGCAGCCTTCAGCCAGAAACCACCCCCAGGAGAAGACTCCTTCCCCTGCTCAGCCCCACTGCTGTGTCTGAGCCCTGCAGATGAGCAGAGAGCACCCAGTCCGGAGGCTGTGAAGGGCCGGGGTGGCACATGTGACAGTGGTGCAGGCAGGAGAGGCAGTGCTGCCCATGCTGGGGAGGGAGCTGTAGCCCTGCCCTGGTGTCATAGCCCCATTTGCCCCCTGCCCTGCCCAGTGGGGTGGGGCTGGAGGAGTCAAGAAGCAGCAGCTGGGGTTGCAAAGGCAAAGCCCTGGGTCTGTGGCCACCAGAGCTGCAAATAAACAAAGCCTGAGGGGGAAAGGTTAGGGAGGCAAAGCTGCAGCCCAGCCCTGCTGTCAGCCCAGGTCCTGCCCAGGGCACTGCTGGTTTGCAGCATCCTGCTGCATGTTCCTATGCGAGGGGGCAGAGCAGCTCCTCCAACACAGCAGTGATGAACAAAGGCCTCCTGCCTGCCCGGGCACCCATCTGTGCTGGCTGGTGTCACCCTGTGCCAGCCTGGGGTGAGTGCTGGCATATCTCTGGCTCTGAGTCACAGGGCAAGGGGCCTCGCCCCGCTTATGCCACTGAGGACTGACCTTAGCCCTTACTGGGACATCAGTGACCTTCTGGGACGTTATTTACTCCGTGGTGAGCACTTCTGGCCAGCCAGACGCAAGCATGTGCCCGGTGGGATGCCAGGCTGGGCTGTAGGGGATTGCCCTGGGAGTGCTGTGGGAAGAAAGCACAGATGGGGATGGGGAGAGTGCATTAAAATGCTTTTAAAAACCCCAAAGCAAAGCAAACCAGAATAAAATCACTGGAAAAAAAAAAAAAAACAGAAAACCCCAGCAGCAACCAGCTGTGGGCACACAGCCCCTCACTGAGGCCTGGCACAGCATTACCTTGCCCAGCCCCAGGCTAATCCTCACTGCCACCCCTTCACACAGCTTTTCCTTTCCTGTCCAGTCCCTCAGGGACTTTCCTCCTTCCAGGATGGTGCTGTGCCCCAGGAGGGGCTGATTTCTCCTCCACACTCCTCTCAGCTCTGATGGCTCTGGGGCAAGTCCTCTGCCAGCCCCAGGCTTGCTCTCCCCCTCTCCTGAAGCACGAGATCATAGCTCCTGCTTCTGCCTTCCCTTCCTTCTGCACTGGCACTAACTTCTCATGTCCCAGGGGCACATCACCAGCCTGAAGCCCTTCTGGAGCATCTCACTGGCTCTGCTAAATGAGGTGGCTCTGAAGAAAGCTTGGAAGCAGTGACCTTGGTAAATGCTGGGGAGCAGAAAGCAGGGGGAGATGTGATGGTCCCCAGCAAGAGAGAAGCTGCCTGCAAAGTCTCTGCTATAAGCCCACAGTACAGGGAGTAGCAGGGCGTAAGTTACAGCCCAGGGAATTCTGCTTGGACAGCACAAAGGAGCCCAGGAGGGCAGAAGATGAAACCCTGCACAGAACTGCCCAGGAGGGCTGTGTAGTCCTCATGGCCAGAGGCTCCTCAGAACAAGCAGCTCAGGAGTGGCAGGGAGGCTTCTCCTGCCTGCAGGCAGAGCATGGGCTAAGGATATCTGAGGGTCCCTCCAAGCTTCGTGCTCAGTGGTTCAGCAGAAGGCTGATTAAGATGCTCATCACCAACATCAGCTCCAAGACAAAAGCCATTCTCAGTCAGCCCAACATGGCCATGCAGAAAGAGACATTTGGTAACCTCTCAGCTCCCTTCCAGAGCTGATCCTGGGCTTCCCAAAGGGCTGGGTTCTCATCTGAGGAGATGGTTGAGCTCCCACAGCTCTGATCTGAGTCCTTTAGCACTGCTGGTGCTCCTCAAGCATTGCTGGTGGAAGCCAAACGTCCTGAACCTGCAGCTCTCCATCCAGACATGCTGTGGGCTGCTCCCAGCCTCTGCTGGAGATGAGGCTGAGCTGTGGCTGACCATGGCACGAAGCTGCTCACTCTGCTTCCTGCTCACTGCCTGCACACCACAGCCCTGTGCCACTCCGGGCAGCAAACACAACACCCCAGGAGGCCAGGAGACACCAAAGCCTCTCTGCTAGCAGCTGCTCACCCGCGGGAAGACTGAAGGGAGCTTCTCAAAGGCGCCTGAAGGATCTGGGCACACAAATCCCCCCGCAGCAGGGCTCAGGCTGCTAGGCAACAAAGACATCTTGAGCAGATCCTGCTGGGAGCACAGGAGCCTCATTAGCGCCAGTGATGTAACCTCTGTTACAAAACTGCTGCTGGCTTCACTGCTGGCCTCCTGCCAGAGGATTTGGGTTCCTCAGCTCCTCCTTAGCAAAAAGTGCCCTGGTGCCACCCAGGGAGCAGGCACTGCCACCCGGCCTGCTGGCAGCTGGGCTCACCACAGAGGGAGGGAGGGAGGGAGTGTGGTGGGAAAAGAAGGCACCAGAGAGCCACTCAGTCCGTAAGGAAATCAAAGCACCACCCAAAGGGGAGTCTGCAGCCTCTCCCTGCTGCTCCCCCCACAGCCTGCACCTGGCAGCCTGAGCTGCTCCCTGAGCTCAGGCTGGCTGTGGTGCAGAAGCTCTGAAGATGCTTCACCTCAGACACCTCTGGGCTGGATTTTCAGGAGAGGCTGCAAAGAACATTCCCAAACTCGGCACTGAACAGCCTGGGGTTGCTTAGTCCCAGGCACTGCAGGGCTGCTGTGCCACAACCCCCCAGCCCTGCCCTGACCCCAAACTAACAGCACCCAAAGGCTTCCTGAGAGCCACTGAGGTGCACTCTGGGTGGCTTCCATCCCTTCCTTGTCCAGACAATGCCAGTGCTGAGTGAGGAGTGAAACACTTGGAAGCAGGAGGACAGGGAGCAGCCCATGGCCCAGGCCAGCACCCTGCTCAGCACCCTGGGAAGGCAGAAGGGCTGGCAGTGCCCAGGGCAGGGCCTGCCTCACCCTCCTGCTCCCTCTTTTGTTCACTATTTTTAGCTTTAATCTTCTGACACCTGCTGATGGTGAAGCAATTAGTGAGCAGAGACCAACATCCTGCGCTCTTAAAAATAGCGGAGCATGGAGCAAAGCCTGAGCCAAGCACATGACCTGCCCATGCAGAGCCTCCCCAGACAACACATGGGCCAACAGCCAGCCCTAAATAAAGCCTTCTGGAGGTGACTCCAAAGGGTTCCAAACAAGTGGCAGGGTCCTGAGGGTGAGGGACATTTAAAGCAAGAAGCTTCATAGAAAAAACTCAATGCAGAACTTGAGTATCTTCTTGAACTTGCTCCTTCCAGCCCCAAGACAACCACACTTCATCAAGCAGCAGCTCTAACTAGGCTGTGAGTCCTGTGTGACTGCCACAGCTCTCATCTCAGGACCTCTGAAACCACCCGAAGAACCAGACTGCAACCAGACACCTGCCACAGCAGTAACTCAGAGCAGCCTCACTCCATCCAGGGCACTGCTGGGCCATGGCACAACCAGAACCCTGCATGCTTGGTGCTCCCAATCAGGCAAACCCCAACTAATTAGAACAAAAAAAATATTCATGGAGCCACCTTCTCTGCCTGCTAACATGGATCTGCACTTCAAGTAACCTGCAGCTTTTGGTAAACCACAATAACCAACAGCTTCAGAGGCTCTGAGGTGTCTCCTTTCCACACCATGGTTCAAGACAGACTTGGAGGCTGCCAAAACCACCTTCAGCCTCCTTCCAAAGGTCTTTGTTACTCACCTGGCACTGGAAGGCAGCACCACAGCTCTCACCATAAGCAGGAGGTGAGGAGGGGTATGGGGAAGGCAGAGCTGGGAGAGGAGTTCAGTGCTGCACTTCTGTGACTGCTTTCACAGAAACAGAAATGAATCCTTGCTTTGTGCACCCCTTGGTGCTGCTGAGTTAAACCCAAACCCATACAAGGTGCACTCCAGGACCAACCCCCAGATGAACCCCTCCAGGTAAGGAAGTTAGGTTTAGGTGGACACAAGATTGTGGTGGAACAATGCCCTAACATTCTGTCATTCGCCTTTCCTGCCTAATTCCAGTTGCAACCTTTCCTGCTCGAGCTGCCTGAGCCAGTTCAGCTCTGCCTCCCTCCTCTGCTCTGCCTCCCTCCTCTGCTCTGCCTCTCTGGTGTTGACAGCTCCATGCTGCCTCAGTGTTGGGAGAGGAAAACAACCAAGCAGCAAGCAAGAGAAGCTTCCAAATTGCACAAAATGTTTATTGTTAGTCTGGTACATTCAAGATCATATTGACTAGAAGACAGCAATTCAAAAGGTTTCTGGTTTTTAGTGAATTGAAATTTTCATTGTTCATTTAAAAAACCAAACCCAACCCCTTTCAAACACTGCAAAACCACAACAACAAAAACAAGCAATGTCATGAAAAAAAAAAAAACAACAAAACAAACAAAACCCCTAATTTCAAATTAAAACAGAGAGAAGGAACAGGCCCAGGCTGGACTAAGAAAAACCCTTCAGGGGTATTTTAGTGGTTTTGAAGTTACTGCATTGAAACAAAACTTAGGAACTCACCAAAAAGTGGAAAAGATTCAGCCAGACAGAATGTTAAGAAACTGGAGCCATGCAGCTGTGGGAGACTGCTGGACTGGGACTGCCCTGCCCAGACGTTGCATTTGCTGCCTCTCTGGGGCAGTTCCCTGCTGGGGTGGTACTGTTTCTCCTGTCACCACCCAGCCACTCCTCAGTGCCTTGAATGTAAATCTGTCCCTCAGGGTGGATTTGCTAAAAGGAAGAAGTTCTTCAGTGTGAGGGTGGTGAGACTCTGGCACAGGCTGCCCAGGGAGGCTGTGGCTGTCTCCTCCCTGGGGTGCTCAAGGCCAGGCTGGATGAGGCCTTGAGCAGCTGAGTCTGGCTGAGAGGTGTCCCTGCCCATGGTGGGGAGGTTGGAGCAGCTGAGCTCTGAGGTCCCTTCCACACTCAGCCATTCTGGGACTCAATGCCCTGGGGCAAACCTGGCTGTGGTACCAAACATGGATGCCTTGAGGAACATCCCTACCTTGCTGCTCCTGCTTTGACGACAGGCAACATCCAGAACACATCTGAAGAAGGCAACAGGTTTGGGTTTGGTTGGTCAATACTGACAGGAAAAAGTGAGGGAATCAGGAGAAGGATCAAAGTCAATCTTAATGTAAGACATCCAGCAGGTGGTGGGCAGGAGGCAGGGCTGGGCAGGCAGTGCTGCACTGTCTCCTCTGCAGTGCCCCTGCAATGCCCCTGCTCTGCAGCCAGGCCCTGGGCTTGTCCCTCTGGGAAGACAGCAACACAACTGAACCCAGCTGGGCCCTGTGCTGATCCCATGATGACCAAGGACACCACTTCAGGCTCTTCAGGAAGAGTGCTGTGAAGAATCCTGAATTCCAAGTGGTCAGCAGCTGCTGCTCTGACCAAGAGTTCCTAACAGCCCAAGCCCAAGCAGATCCCAAGGGGAACAAGGGCAAGGAAATGGCTGGGGATAGGTTCTGTTAAATCCCTTTGGAAACCCAAGCCTCAATATCACAGCACCAACACCTGGAGAAGATGACTGTGGTTTGGACCTTCATTACCACACTTGAGCTTCAAGCTGCTGCAAGCAGCAGTGGTAATGAAGATCCAAGCTGCTGCCAGGCTGGGCAGCATGGAGAACGTGGAGGAAAAGTTCACATCAAGTAGGTTCCTTTAAAGCACTTC
Source organism: Indicator indicator (assembly GCF_027791375.1). Classification (NCBI taxonomy): domain Eukaryota; kingdom Metazoa; phylum Chordata; class Aves; order Piciformes; family Indicatoridae; genus Indicator; species Indicator indicator. The sequence goes on along the minus strand of NC_072038.1, from coordinate 11,978,536 downwards.
ATGTCCATCAGAGATAAAACCAACTGAAGGTGCTGCTGGGGTGGTGCCAGGCAGGAGCAGAACACTGACACTGTTAAAAATCCCAACCTGGTTCTGCTGAGTTGAGTTCAAAGTGGTTATTTTGATGACTTTTGCAATACAAGGGCTGGAAGAGGTCCAAGGGTCACTTGTCAGGAGAGTGTGTGGAATGTAATCAGGTCTGGCAAGACCTTGCAACATGAGGAGCTGCATAGCTGACACTTGTCTGTTACCAGTTCAGCAAAGGTAACCTTTGAAGTTTACAAAAACACCCAAAGTTCCTAGAAAAGTCACAAGATGATGGGTGGGGAACAGGAGATGGTTCACCTGTGACCCATGTAGGCCATGGAAAGGTGACAGACACCAATCTCAGCTCAGGACCCACCTCTGCACTGCCTTCACCTTCTCAGCCACTAAGTTAGAAAAATTCACAGAGTTAAAAACTGTTAAAATGAAACTGGAAATACAAAACTTCTTTGTAAACATCAGGTAGCCACTTCTGCTACCACGGAATGGACTCTGGGGATGCAGCACAGGAGCCAGCCAGAGGCTGAGCAGCTGCAGGACACACAAACCATCAGTGCACAGCAGCTGTGCTCAGAGAAGTGCCAAGCTCAGCGCAGGGACCTCCCCCAGCTCCTCAGCTCAGCACTGCTGCAGAGGCCAAGCCCAGGGCAGGGCTCCCCTCTGCCTCACAGGTGACGAATGATGTCTGCAGGACTCCTGTACAGATACTTCCAGATGGCATAGTAGTGGACAGCAGCTGCTGTGGCCACGAAGAGGTGCCAGATGGCATGGGCAAAGGGGATGACTCCATCACTCTTGAAGAACACCACCCCCAGGCAATAGATCAAACCTCCCCAGGCCACCTCCTGCAGGCCATCCGTGTTGGTCTGTGAAGGAACACGGAAGAGAGGGTCAGGGAGGAGTGAGGAGGGAGGGAGGGAGGGCAGAAGGATTTTATGTGCACAGAACACAAAGTGGTTTCCCCCCAAGAACAGAAGGCTGCCAGCTCAGAACATGCTGCCCAGGACAGATGGATGAAAAGACCACAGATAGTAACAGAGTCACAGAATGGGTTGGGTTGGAAGGGACCTTACAGGTCACCCAGTTCCTCTTCCCTGGCAGGGACACCTCCCACCAGCCCAGGCTGCTCAGGGCCTCATCCAGCCTGGCCTTGAACACCTCCAGCCAGGAGGTTCCACAGCCTCCCTGGGCAACATGTTCCAGTGTCTCCTCACCATCACTGTGAAGAATTTCTTCCCCATCTCCAGTCTCAATCTGTCCTCCTCAAGCTTCAATCCATTCCCTCTTGTCCTATCACAAGCCCTTGTGAAGAGTACTACAGGAGTGGGAAGAAGCTGTCCCTGCCCATGGCAGGGGTTGCAATGAGATGACCTTTAAGGTCCCTTCCAAGCCAGCCCAGCCTGTGACTCTGTGAATCATGCCCAGTGTCCTCTTCAGAGCTGAGGGTTGGAACCTAAGCCCTTTGGTACCTGCAGCCCAGAGTCAGCACCACAAGGTAGGACTCAGGGCAATGCAAACTTGAGCTGCCTGTTTTTGGTTCTCCTGCAGAGAGCATTTCCGGTTACAGAGGACTAAAATTAGCATCATTTGAGAAGCAGAGGAAGGGAAGCTGCTCCTAAAGGGAAGGTTTGTGTGCCTGCACTGCTAGCAGCCACATTCCTTACCATGGATGTCACCACCAGAGCAGGAGAAAATCCCATGGCCAAGTAGAAAAAGAGCTCGACGATCTTATACCTAAAAAGGAAGGACTGGAGTCAGTCAAGGAGGTGGCCAGGAGGACAAACATTGCCTTCAGGAGGCAAGGGAAGCTGCTGAACCTCCTGTTGGCTTGTGTCCCATTCCAAAGGCAGCCAAGCAACCCATGTGCTATGACAAAACCCCAGCTGCTCTTTAGCCCTGTGCTCTCCTCCTCTGCATCATGCATCCAGGCATGGAGAAGGAAGCACTGAGGCAGCTGAAGAGGTTCTTGACTGAACCTCAGCACATCCCCAAATCCAAAGAGTTGTGTCTTGCTCCCTGAGCACAAGAATCAGAATGGTTTGGCCTGGAAGGGAGCTTAAAGATCAGTGAGAGGAAGGTTAAAAATGCAGATCTCAGACTCTAGGACTCACATCTCCAAACTACCTCAAGAAATGTGTTTGGTTTTCTCTGCATTTCACAGGCTGAGGGAGCTGGGGATGTCCAGTCTGGAGGAGAGAAGGCTCCAGGGAGACCTTAGAGCAGCCTTCAGTACCTGGAGGGGGCTACAAGAAGGCTGCAGAGGGACTGCCTGCAAAGGCCTGCAGGGACAGGACCAGGGGCAATGGTTTGAAATCAGTGCAGAGCAGATTGAGATTGGATGTGAGGAACAAGGTCTGCATCAGGTTGCCCAGGGAGATGGCTGAGGCCCCATCCCTGGAGATATTCAAGGTCAAGCTGGACAAGGTTCTGAGCAACCTGCTCCAGTGGAGGATGTCCCTGCTGACTGCAGAGGGGTGGACTGGATGAGCTTTGGAGGTCCCTTCCAACCCAAGCCCTTCTATGGGAAGGTAGCAGGAGTCAGCATGCAGCAGTTTCTATAAACCAGATGATGTTGTACAGCTTAAATCAGGGGCAGGAGAAAGTCAACATTTCTCACCCTGCCCACAGCCAGCAAAAGCTGCAGTGGACACCTCCCTGCCCCCCCTTTAAGAGAAGGCAATAATGCAGCCCACAGCCATCTCCTGCCAGGGTGGCTGCAGCTCTCTGCTGCCAAGAGCTAAGTCTGCACCATTCTCATCACACTCCCACTGCTTCAGAGCCCTCATCTCCTGGGTAGGAGCACCCAGAAAGCAATAAAGCCCCCATCTCTTAATGTCAGTTGAAAGTCAGATGCAAGGAACCATTCTTACTTTTCATGGTAGAGGAAGACATAAATGGTGCCCCCAGCAGCCATCAGCCAGATAAACCAACGCATGTGAGACGCCAGAGGGCCCAGCTCACGCAGATTTAACCTGGAGAGACAAGATTCCAACAGACAAGAAGTGCTGAGTGACTGCAGCACACTGACAGGAGTGGCAGGGATGGATAAAAATAGCCAGAGCTAGAACTTGAGCATGGTGAGGGAGAGGACACTGGGACACATTCCAGAGAGAGGCAGAAGGTGTCTGAACTGCTGTGAGGAGAGCACAAACTGGGGCCAGAGAGATGATCCAAGGGCTGGAGCAGCCCTGCTGTGAGGCCAGGCTGAAGGAGCTGGGGGTGTGCAGCCTGGAAGAGAGAAGACTCCAGGGGGATGTTAGAGCTGCCTGCCAGGACCTGAAGGGATCCTCCAGGAAGGCTGCAGAGGACTCTTACTGAGGACAAGGGAGAATGGTTTGAAGCTGAGGCAGAGCAGGGTTAGAGTGGAGCTGAGGAAGTTCTTCAGTAGGAGGGTGGTGAGACTCTGGCACAGGCTGCCCAGGGAGGCTGTGGCTGCCCCCTGCCTGGGGGTGTTCTTCAAAGCCAGGCTGGATGAGGCCTTGAGCAGCCTGGGCTGGTGGGAGGTGTCCCTGCCCATGGCAGGGGAGTTGGAGCAGATGAGCTGAGGTCCCTTCCAACCTGAGCCATTCTGGGATGATTCTATAAAAGAGAAAATTTCTCTCTGCTGTTTCCTAATGTCCCTTTCTGCTCAGCAAACCCCAGGAGATTCCATTATGTTGCTTTTCAGGAGGCACCACGTGGTCTACTGCATCTAAGATGATGCTTACAGACTTTGGAAAGCTGCAAGGACAAAATGTTTGCATGGGGAAGAGCTTTGATGGTGAAGCTGTGCTTCAGATCTCTTACCATGGTGCATAGGATGCTGCAATGAAGATGTAGATCATCATTCTGTCACACATGTGAAAGCAATGCTCCATTGTCCTGGTGAGAGAGAGAGAACAAGTCACCAGGAGAGATTTTGGTACCATCTCAGCTTCCTGACATGCTGCAGAGTGTGTGTGGAGTGCTGGGGAGGGATCTCCTGGTGCCAGGAGAGCTTGAGAGGTTGCCTCTCAGTGCTGCTGAGGGTTTGGAAGCTCAGCTCTGCTGAGCAGAGCCTTGATCCCTGAGGTCCTTTCCAACCTAAGCCATTCTGTGATTCCTTGTGAAAGGAGATGGAAGTCTGTGTGCCTCTGAGCCTGGCTCACAGTCTCCCCCAGAGTCACAGGTGGATTTTTTCCCTGATTCAGCACACGGAACCTCTCCAACCCTCTGCAAAAGCATCTTCATGACCACTTGAGAAACAGAGCAGAAAACCATCAGAGAAGAGAGAGAGAAAGCAGCCCACCCAAGAGCCAGAGTGGTACCTGAGGTGGCTCTTCTTCCAGGAGACGATGTGGAACACTGTGGAGACGCTGAAGAGGGCGCAGAGCCCCAGGCCGTACATCCAGGCTGTCAGCTGCTGCCAGCCGTCGTCCGACAGCCGGTGCAGGAGGGCACTGCCCACGATGGCAGGCACAATCAGCAGCTGGGAACAAAAGGGGCTGCTTAGGGCTGCCCTGCCTGCCAGCACAGCACCACCCACAGCACAGCACTGGCAGGGAGAGGAAGCTGCAGGTAGCCAGGGAAGAGCAGAGGTGGGGCAGTGGCTGGCATGGTGCTGCGCAGAGCGGGTCTGGCACTCGGGTTGTGTTGGCACACAGGGCTCCAGCACCAGGGCTAGACCCATTTGTGGTATCTCTCCTCACATGGCCCTGGGCAGGGTTACCACCACCTCCAGCCAAGGCACAAAATGTCAAAGCCCTGCACAGGTTCCCTTCCAGGCCCTGCTGGTGTGTCTGAAGATATTAATGAGCTGATCTGGATTGGAAAAGAGCTTCAGAGGTGGAATCCTTCCCAACTGGAGCCAAGCCTCACAGGCTGAACAAGCAGGCTGGGAACAGGCAAGGTGTAACCAAATCCAGCAGCTCTGCTTTGCATTAGAGGTTAGATAGCCCAGGGTGCAAAGCTCTGCTCTAGCCTGCACTGTTTTGTACAGAGGAGGAGAAACAGAGGCTCTGATCACAACTAGAGTGCAGAACATGCAGAGGCCACCAACTGAAGCTGGAAAGCAGCTGATTAATCCAGAGAGCTAAAAAAGCAGGAGAGAAAGTGGCTTTCACCTCTGGGTTTTGAAGCACACCAACTGCAGCTTTGTTACTGCTGGGTTTTGTTGGACGAGTTCCTGTGTGACCTGCTCTAGGTGATGCTGCTCTGCCAGGATGGTTGGACTTCCCTTCCAACCCAACCCATCCTATGATCAATGTTAGCACCTCCACACCTGCTAAATGAGAAATGGGACTGGTGGGGAGGCTACAGAACAAGAGAACAGGCAAGAGGCTCACCAAGAAGTGCCAGCACAAAAGGAGAGCAGCAAGTTACAAAGCCCTCTGCAATAAGGAGGAAGGCAAAGGACTGAACTGTGTTTATTTACAGCTAGGAGGAGACTTGGACACCACCCCTGTGGGATGTGTTTTGGGAAGCTGACTGCCACAAGCCCTGCTGGCACTGCAGGAAGCCTGGAGGCACACAGACAGATGCTGGAACAGCAAGCTGGGAACCTGCTCAGCCATGCTTCAGGGCACTTACATTCTGGTTACCAACCCAACACAAACTACCTGCTCTCTTCTGCCTGTCTGGGGCTGCTCAGCTTACTGGCAGGTGGGGCAGAATTTCAGCCCTACCCTTCACATCTTCCTGTAGCCAACCAGTGCCACAGGGAGGTTTGAAACTCTGTTAAAATGCTGCTCATGTGTAACACTGCTGCCAAATGAAGTTCTTTCCTTTGCACACAAGGCAACAATGGCCTTGGTGCCCAGGCTGCTGGTGCCATCCCCTGGAGAGGGCAACACTGCCAGCACAAACACAGCACCCCCACACACTTCCTCTTTGCAAAGGGAAACAAAGGAAGATCAACAGAGCAGGCCAGACCACACCTGACACTCAGAGGGAACCATGGTGTCCATCTCTAGCTGCCTGCTGCAGGAGCAGAGCCCTGGAGCCAAGCACAGCACCTCCTCAGTGCTGCTCAGTGACCTGCTCCAGCAAGCAGACAGCACTGTGGAGGGAGCAGCTTTCAGGCAGCTGGGGCTGTGCAAGACACAGGACAGAGAAACTGCTCATGGCAGTCAGGTAGGATGCAGACATTTTCATCCTAAGAGCCTCTCTGAAATGTTGACAGTCCCTCCTGCCATGCTCAGAGGGCTGCTAAGTGCTCCAAGCCTCATTAAAATCCCCTACCTCTACCCGTTTCTTCTTTTCCCCTGTGCACTGCACAAACCATGGCTGGAACAGAGAGACTGTGACTTGTTTTAGGCACAGCTCCTCCTTCTAAGGCAGCTGGAAGAAACTTTCAGAGCAAGCAGTGCCTGGATTCTGAGGGTTTAATCCATCAGAGGGTATCTTTTGTCTGCTCAGCCTCATGTACCCTGGGAAGTTTGATGAAGCCAGAGCCACCCCTCCCCTTAGCTTAGCTCACCTTCTAGCCCAAATTCTTACAGCTCCTGCTTCTCTCAGAGTTTCCTTCCTGTTCTTCTAAACAGGGAGCAGCTTTTTCTGTCTCTGTATTCAACTGCCTAGGGGCCCTTCCTGTCTCCTCCTGTCTACAGAAGTCAGAGCTTCAGCTAAAGCCAACAAAGAAAAGTGAAGACACCAAGAGGCTTCAGCAGTGAGCATGCTGAAGGCACCTGACTGTGCTCCACAAAGTCACCACTCCAGGACTGTAGCTAAAGGCCAGGCAGGGGATTCTGCATCCCCATTTACTGCTGGGGCTTTGGCTGCTTGGCTTTGGTTTTCACACCACTGCCTCAAGTGACTATGGTGTGTTTTTAAATCAAAAGGCAGATGGGATCCCTAGTGGTGAGGAATAATATCCAAGGTGGCTGCTCTGAGTGATGAATAAAGCTCTGAAAAGCAGTATCTGGAGAAGCACTGCTAGGCTGCTTTGCAGAAATGACATAAGCCTCTAACTGAAAACTCAACATTGCCCAAAGACTCAACCACCTGACTGCTCTGCAAACCAGAGGAGAAGCAAGCCATGCTCCCAGCTTCTGCACTCTGCTTCCCCACATTAGAGTCTTACTGGAAGGCTTTAAATGTTGATTCAAGTTATTTATGGCATGGAATTTTACACAAGGAGCACCAACCCCTCTTTTATGCTCCACTGTCTCCCAGAGGGGATGTTACTCTGGCACATGGACAAGCTGCTGACAGGTCATGGTATGTGCTGGCACACAGCTTGGCTGCTCAGAAAATAATCACATAATGGGTTGGGTTGGAAGGGACCTTAAAGATCATCTGGTTCCAACCCCCCTGCCATGGGCAGGGTCTTAGACAGCTTCAGCAGAACCTGCAGCACCCCAGAACACACTGACAGGACACCTTGGCTGGGGCACCTGCTGCCAAAAGGCAGGCATAGGCCATGCCTGTTTTGCAGCTAGATGGAGGCTGGGATTGCTAAGGAGGGCAGCAACCTCTGCCAGAGATTTTGAAATCCAGCTTTTTGGCCAGAGCAAACAAGATTTCCACAAGGATTAGGAGATAAAGGACATATTTGTGCTAACTAGCAGAATGTTGCTTCATTCTCTGGGCAAATAAGGAGATATTTACACAATGCTGAGCAGGAGACCTTTGCCTTAAAACCCCAGAAGCTTCAGTGAGCTTTTCTATACATGAAGCAAGGGGATTCTGTTTTCCCCAGCAACACAGAGCTCTATGCTGGCTATGTACAAAATAAACACCCAGGATCCTTCAGCACAGAGCTGCTCTAGGGCTCAGGAGTCCCAGGCACTACCTTGAGCCTTCGTATCTGCAGCTCACTCAGACACACTGCAGATAAGGGACTGAGGACTAAGCCAAACATACTTCAGATGTTTGGAGTTAAACAAGGGACTGAGGAGAAGCACAAGCTGCTTCCAGAAAAGGGCAAATGCTATCTTAAGAACCAACCAAACACATTTTTAAGTCCTTTTCGAAGTGCCAGACAGCAAGTCAAACTTCCCAACCACTTACAAAGAAAGGAACCACTTTCCTTGTTCTGTACACCTCTTATGTCCTAGTCCAGAATGGGCCTTACACTGTGAGAAGCAGGAGCAGGACTTGCAGTAGGGCTGTCAGCACCATTCAGTGCCTCTTCCAAAGCAGCAGATTGCTGGTAGAATCAGTTTATAGATATTAAACACCAGAACTAAGCCATGCCAGCTCTTCCAGCTGGTAGCCATGGGGTGCTTATGGGAAGCCTTCCCCTTCTAACCTCATGAAATCTTTCTTGGGCTTGCAGGTGACAGTTTGCACAATATTAAGACAGCACACCCCTGGGAAATCTGCCTTGCAAGACTAGCAGAGACACAGAGTCACTGTACCATGATCATCCTCTGAGTGGGACAGGAAGAAAGACATCTAGTTATAGGCATGGAACTTACTGTGGTAGAAAGGAATCTTACAAAGCATCTGGGAGCCCCTAGGGATTCAGAAGTGGGATTAGCAATTACCAACCACCTAATTAACCTTCCTTTTCTGGCCTGTTATGGCTGAAGCTTATATAACAAAACCAGAGAGGCTGCAAATCTGAATCCACTGAGAGAAAGGGGAGCACTGAGCTGTCCAAACCCACCCAAAGCTGAGGTTTTCAAAGCAGAGAGCAAAGTACTTACTGCATGTGTGTAGCAGTTAGCAGCATGCTCGTAGCAGGTGGGCTTGTAGCGGCTGTTTGCTGGAGCTGGGTGGTTCATGAACCTGTGGGACAGTGCAAAGGCATTCTTAGGAAATTCCTAAAGCACCTCTGTGGAGTGTCATGAAGGAGCAGCTCCAGCCTAGCAGCATTAAAAGTTGTAAATGCAGACACAGTGGAAGCAAACTGCCAGTTCTCCCAACAGCAGCAGCTGCTCAATGCCCTCCTGTGACTGCCTGCCACGGGGGGTGGGTGCTGCTCATGCACACAGAGCTCAGACCCCCTCCTTTCCAGCAGCTCGGCTGGCTGCAGAATGAACCATTGCCTGTTGCAGTTACACACTAGGGACTCAGGCTGCTCAGGAAACAGAGGCTTCAGCAGAGCTGCCAAGGGTTATTCTCCTCTGAAGGAGTTCTTGAAACTACAGCATTCACAGATGGATAGAATGGGTTGGAAGGGACCTTCCAGATCTTAAGCATCACCGAGTTCCAGCCGTGGCAGGGACACCTCCTGGGAACTGTTCATAACCCAGTTTTAGAACACCCTGGAATAAAGCAATCTGGACCTTGTCTTTTCAGTTCCTACAGCAGGGAGCATCTGTGTTTGGAGCATCCCCTGCTTTGGCAGGGAAGCTGGACCAGGGGATCCACTCAGGTCCCTTCCAACCCCTACCATTCTGTGATTAGGTGGTTTGCATTTTTCTCTAGGGCTAATCCTACATTCTGTCTGTACCTAAGAGCCCAACTCCACAGGGCTGAAAGGAGACTCTAATGGTTAACTCTGAAGAAGAAAAATGCCAAGAGCTTTACCATGATGTTCCACCTTTTCCTCTAAGGACGTTCAAACGTTGCCTAACCAAGAGTTGGGGCACCCAGACACAGCCCACACAAACCAACCCAAGTGCGATGAAACTTGAGCAAGTCTGGGAAGAACTTGCCAATGCAAATGTTGCATTAAAGTATGGAAGCCAAGCCTGGATTTGTGCCTGGCATTGGCCCAACCAACATGCAGGACCTTGCACTTTGACTTGGTGAATCTCCTGCAGCTGGCACTGGCTCACTTCTCAAGCCTGTCAAGATCCTTGCCCTCAGGTTAAGTCCAGCAGACTACACAGCTTGGTGTCATTGGCAAACCTGATAATTTATATAAAGCTTGTCAGACAAACTTTGATCCCTTTGAGCCCAAAGCAGTCCTATTTTTATGACATCCATAAAATATTGGCTGATACCAAAGCAGGGAAAAACAACCAACAAACCAAACCTGAGTCTTGCAGTTTGAGCAAGCAGTTCCAGACTTCTGGGCTACCAGACACTTGAGGTTTTCTTGACTGATCCACGAAAATTCAACAGATAAAAGAGGACAGTGTCATGATCTCTCTCCATGTTGTGGCAAGAAACAGCTTCAGTTGTTACCAATACAAAGGGTAACAAAAATGAGGATTTCATTCACAGCCCCCAAGTGGAAATGGTTCAGGAACAATTGGAACAATTCCTGGGGGTTAATACCTTACTAAAAAACGGCAATTCTTTTGTCACTAACAAATTACTCCTTGCTCTCATCTCCAGGAACATGAGGACATTGTAGCCACACACACAGAACACTGGGAAAAGGAGTTTGTTGCCCAGTGTGCCCAGGTCTTCAACAGCTCCTGAAGGCCAGCTCAGCATCCTCCCCAGACGGAACATTCAGTTTGCTCAGTTCTGCTTCCAAGTTAGGAAAACACGCGAAGATAAAAGCATCTGCTGGCTCAGCCAGTGACCAGGGTTAGGCTGCCCTTGCCCAGCTCCTTCAATTCAAAGTCATGGGAAACTTTTCACTGATCACACCTAGAATATTCTCGCATTTCTCCAAAGGCCATGGCAGTGCCTTGGAAAGTCTCTCAAATAAAAAAAAAGCCCCAAACTGAACAAACCAAACAAAAAATAAAGCCCAAAAGGCCATGGGAGTGCCTTGGAAAGTCTCACAAGGGAAAAAAAAAAGCATAAACAGAACAAACCAACCCAAAACCACAGCCCCAAAAGGACTGAGTTTCTCCTCAGTACTAGCTTTGTCATTTCTGTTGTTCCAAATTCCTAGAGAAGATACTATCATCTAAAACCTATAAATAATTGAAGGCAGCCTGCTAATGGCACCTTCTAGTATCCATTAGAGGGCTACTTTTTCTTTCCTTTTCCTTTTTCAGTTCTATTTCTTGAGTAGAAAAGACCCTGGATCATTCTAAAGCAGTCAGAACAGAGCCTGGGGTGATGTTAGATTTTAGACAGAATTATGAGCAAACACTTCAGAAGAGTCTGGTTCTCATTAGGAGCTGTTAAACAGTGTTAGAAGCAGTAAAACAGAACACAAAGACACTAACAAAGCTCTCTTTGCTCTCTTATCTACACAGAGAGTTGGGGTTTTTCATCCTTTGTTTGTGCCAGCACAGGAATGATGCAAATATTTGTTCATCTGTGTGGTAACTTCAAGCTGGCAAAACACAATCACAGAATGCTTTTGGTTGGAAGGGACCTTAAAGATCATTCAGTTCCAACTCTCCCGTCACGGGCAGGGACCTGTCCCACTAGACCAGAGGTTGCTCAAGGTCTCATCCAACCTGGCTCCCAGCACCTCCAGGCAGGATGCAGGCTTCAGAGAACTTCACACTTGCAGAAGACTGGAAATATTGATTCTTGTTTAAATATCTCCTTGAGTTCTGATCACTGAACACCACAAATGGTTTGCAACAGCTGTGGCACGGAAAGCTGGGCTCCCACCACAGCTGAAATTTGCTTTTCTTCCACCAAGTCCTAGCAGAACCCACCATTAGTGACACTTTACCCATCCTCATGTTTGCAATAACACCACCACTAGTGTGTAAGGGCAGGAGAGGAAGGGTTTGACTTTACTTCTATCTTACAGGAGGTCCCAACAGCCCAGCACCTCACTGCTGTCCTTACAGGAGGTCCCAACAGCCCAGCACCTCACTGCTGTCCTTACAGGAGGTCCCAACAGCCCAGCACCTCACTGCTGTCCACCCCACACCTCTCCTTGCTGAAAGGTATCCCCTGCAACAGGCTGTAGGAGCCAGGCAGCAAATGCTGGAGCACTTGGCTCAGGTCACTGCTCACAGACCAAACCTGCAGTTATTCCCTAAGGCCTTTTTACATGGCTATTTATAAACATTACCAGGAACAACAGGAGAGGAAGGATCGTTCAGAAAGTGGATGAAGAGGGCAATAATTCCAGCTAAGGGCTGGTTCTTGTTCATTTCATTTCCAGTTTGACAGTTTGTGTTTATAATGCCTTCAGAAACAGACCTGAAATCTGGAAACAGCTGCCCTGGGATGCTGCAGGGATTGTTCCAAGCTGGGAAAAATTGTTTTGACTTACAGTGTTAAAAAAATCAATCAGATACTCCTGTAGGTCCCTATGCTTATGAGGTTGTGATAGGAAAGCAGAAGAATGTGGCTGCTGACTTACTCACAGTCTAGAGGAAAAACCAGCTCTGTTCTTTCTTACAGACAAACAAACCACACACACCCCACCAACACATGCCTTTGGTTTCCTGCCACACAGGAACATTGTTTTCCCCTCCTCTCTACAGGTTGTTTGCCTCTGAAAAAGAGCATAGTGAGGAACACAAACTCACCTTCCTAAAAGGAGAAACTCAATATACAGCATTCAGAGGCTGTTTGCCCCTAAATGCTCCCATAGCACAGCCACTCAGGTTATCACCACAAGCAGGGCAGCCTGGTAAGGTCCCACTGAGCTGGACTGCAGCTTGCAGGGAGCATCTCTAACAAATCTCTAATGTCTTCTTTAGCTCTACTGAGCCATTTAATGAGAGGAGGCACAGCACCACCTCACACTACCACATGCCTCCATTTAAGGAACTGACAACCTTTAACACAAAATATTCACTCTGTCAATATCCAGATGGGAAATTTCTGCAATTACCAGACCAATGAGTATGTGCAGCCAGCCAGCAGAGCAGAAAGCTTTTGCACTGAACTGAGCCATCAGCTCATTTTCACAACTGAAAGGCATTCTCAAAGCTCAAGAACTACTTGAGGTCCAAGCTTTGTAATTCCACAGCACACAAACAACTTCTTTTGATGAGCACATTCCCAATATATGTGGAAAAGGGGGATTGAGAAAGAGGGATGACAGTTCAAAACCAGAGAGGAGGAACTCATCCTCCTCCCTTTGCACTTTGATCTTGAGAACACTCCAAATATTTAAAATGCTGAACACTGAGATTGATCCCTTCTCTGTGAGACCCCTGGCCTCATGTTCCTGCTCATTTCCAAGAAGGAGCTGCCCTATCTTTCCTGCTCATGAGATCACAGCATTTGGGAGACAAAGCGGGAAGAAAAATCTGAGGGTTCCTCATGCTTTGTCTCTGTATGCAAACCCATCTTAGAAAACTAAAGGACAAAGCCACCAAGCTGTTGCAGGGAGCTGCACGGCGTTTGGCTGCTGTCACAACAAGCTTACACCCCAGGCTGCAGAAGGGAAAAGCACTTCTCAGACCCTGCCTTCTCCATCATTCCCATCTGCTGAATGAACTACCCTCTGAAGCATGAAGTAAACTGTCAGTGAAAAACGGCAAGGGCTGATAATAGCCTCAGAGATTCGGATTTTTTAGTCCCTTCAGGAAGTGCATTTCCTTTATTCAGCTCAAAAGGCCTCATGCTTCCTTTTACCAGCTTAAAAGCACATTACTTTTTTTTTTTTTTTTAAACCTTCATTTCTTGTGCTTTCCAGCAGCAGGAGAGGCCATTTAGCTGTAATAAGCCACAAAATAACAGCATCTGAGAAACTGCAACAAGGTGGGGACAGCTCCACAAAGCCAGCAGAAGCACACATCAACCAGGGCTCCAGATATTCAGGCACAGAAGCAATTTTTATGTGATCTGGGCTCTTTGTTTTGAAGAGGGAAAAACAAAACATCACAAGCAGGTCAAAACACATCAATGCTGCATTTTCACGATGGCAACTGAGGTGAGAATTTTGAGGAGAAACAAAGAGGTTTACAAAGAAGCCTGATTTCTTTGAGCAAACTGGCAAGCATTTTTCCTCTTTAGGAATTCAGTCCATGCTGTGAAAAACAGAGTCAGGGCTAGGCACTTTCCCTCCTGCATGAGAAAATCCCTGGTTGTGGTTTGTAGCTGTTCACATCACCTTTACTATGACTGAACAACTGAGTCACAGCAACAATTCAGATCAGTCCAGCAATGGAGCACTTCTTTGGGAAGCCCACTGAAACCACACACTGTATAAAGCTTCTTACAGCACAACACTGAAGATGAAATGAGACCTGCAATTCTCTGAGAATCCATTAACAGTTGTGCTATCATACAAAGATTATGGAAAAAGAAAAAAAGGTGTTTGTGCAACCCAAAAGACTCTTCAACCTTCCAGCAGGTACAAAAGGCAGAATTTTAGGTGGAGTGGGGAGCAAACAGAAGTCACACCAAGTGCTGCAGCGTATCTGAGCTCAGGGGCAAGGTATCTACATGTGGACTGGTACAGAAACCTGCTCTGACCACATTCAGCTTTTCCCCCCTTTCAGTTTTATTTTCATTTTTAGTACATTAGGCTTTGGTTTCCTGAGCAACTTGGTGCAGGGAGAGCAGGGCAGCACTGGAGCACTGTACCTGCTGAACGAACCCATCATAGCAACTGGTCTTACCTGAGAGGCAGACTGGCACTCAACAGCTATCAGTCCCACATGTGGACTCTGAGCAATTCAGCACCTACAGCCCACCCAGACCCACGAACCTCCATCGCTCTGTTACCAACCACCCCCCAAGAACAGCAGCAGCATCCTCAAGCCGCCCTTAGACACCTCAACAAAGAACACCAGCGCTGTGCTGGGAAGCAGGGAGCCGAGCAGCCGCTGGGTGCCTTGTCCGGCCCGGTCCAGCCCGGCCCGGCCCGACGCTGCCCGTGGCGCGGCTCGGCTCCGGAGCCACAGGTCGGGCATCGTGGGAGGCACGGCCGGATCCGGGGAAGGCAGCGGGATCGGGGCTGTGACACACGGCCGGATGCATGAACCTTCGCCCATTTAAGAGGGGAAGAAAGAAGGAAAAACAGACAAATAAACGCCATGCGGATCGCCTCCCGCCTGGACGGGTTTGCCCTCCCCGACCGGCTCGGGCGATGCCGCGGGCCCTCGGCAGCGAGGGCGCCTGAGCAGCGGCGGGGGAACAGGCGACACGGGGCGGGAGGGATCGATCAATCTCGGCTACCCCCACCCCAGCCCTCAACGCCGCCCCGAGCCCCCACCCCGGCGTGCCCGCTCGCCCGTGCGGCAGGGGCGGCCAGGGGTCCTACTCTCCTGAGGCAGCCCGGGGACAGCGGCGGTGTCCCTGCCGGGGAAAGGGGCGAGCTCACCTCCTGAACCTCTCCGGGAGCCGCCGCATGGGTCCGGGCCGCCCGCCCCGGCTGGGCTGCGGGCGGGGGGTCGGGACGGGAGGCTGCAGGCGGCTCCTGAGGCGGCGAGGGCCGGAGTCCGGGCCCTCATTGGCGTGCGAGCCGCCTCGGCGCCGTCCGTCGGTGAGGCGCGGGAGCCGGGCTGGCGGCTGCGGGCCGCCGCTTTAACCGGCCCCTCGGCTGCTCCCAGCCCGCCCGGCCCGCGCTTCCCTCCGCCCCTGCCCGCCCACAGCGGCCGGGCCCGCCGCGGCCCGCCCCCGGCACGGCAATGGCGGGAGGATGCGGGGCGGATGGCGGCGCCAGGCGGCCTGGTGTCGGGGGGGATCCATCCTTGGCGAGGGGAGGCCGCGGCGGCCACCGCTCCGCCGGGAGATGGGAGGCGGGGATCGGGTAGGGAAGCGCCGGGAGGGGGCCGGTAGCCGCGGCCTGGCCGCGGGGTCACGCCGAGGATGGCCCAGGCTGAGCTGGGGTCGCAGGGTCGGCCCCGGAAGACAATAGGAGGGGTCGGGGATTGAGCGATGCCCGAGGGCCGCAGCTGATCCGCCCCGGGAGCAGCCCCGAGTGATAGGAGAGCGCCGCTGAATCCCCATTGTGTGTCGGTATGCAGCCAAGCGAGCAGCCGGCGAGGATGGGTGGCTTCAGCCTGCCTGCTTTTAGGCTCTGGAAGATAAAAGAGCCCCTCCAGCAGGGCTCTGGCATGGCCTGGCCGGGGCGCGGGGCTCCCAGCGGTGCCCCAGCGCCGGCGTGGCACAGGAGAGCACGGCCCAGCGCTGCTCTGGCACAGCCTGTCCCGTAAAGCTGTGTGCGATGGTTTCCTCGGCTCCAAATCAAGGTTACGGTGGCAAGACGACTGGTGATAACCTGGTGAGCCATCTTCCTAGCTCCCTCGGCTCTAAAGCAGAATCTTATCTCCTCAGACCAAACCCTTCCAAGCCAGGGTTGTTTGAGTGAGGGAAGAGGCCGTGGCAAGGGTGTTCCTGGCAGATTAATGTGGTGTTGCCTTGCAGCGGACACATTGGGGCATGAATTAGGAGAACATTAAGTTCCAGTCGAGCCTCTGTCTTCTAATCTAAGATCTTGTTTACAGTGGGATTTTAAATGGTTCCAGCCCTCAATAAAAGCGATTAGCACGGGCACAGCAGTGCAAACCATCTGTTCAGACAAAGAAACTGTATCTGGTATCTGCAGCTTTTGTGGTAGGACTGAGACGGAAGGGATCTGCTGGCCACTGCTGCCATGGTTTGGAAGTCACCTCTGCCAGGTAACACCTCCACCACAGGCAGCACCAGGACTTGGCTGTCCACCAGCCTAGATCTGACTTTCCATGGCCCTCAGTGTCTTTCACCGACTGCTCCTCTGTGCCAGTAGCCAGCAAACAACGAGGTGCTAACAGCTTTGTAAACTGCCACGGCAGGATTCACCCCTCAGCTCCTTAGCTTCAGGATGGATACGCTCTGCTTGCTTGGATTGTGCTCTCTTGCTGCAAGGATGGCCAGGCCAGAAGACTGCAGAGGGTTGCTCAAAGGGAGAGTAGAGCTTGTGGTGGGAAGGTGAACTCCTGCAGTGTAGAGGCAAGCTAGGTCCCTGGGGAATGCTTCCATTCATCTCAGCAAGGTTTCACTGTTAATAAACTGGAACAGTCTGTCACCTAATTGAACTGCCACTGCTCATCAAGTTTCATATTGCTTATGTTACCTATTAATCCAAAAAGAGCTAGTTTCGAGGACACCACTGGAGAACCCAGCCACACACACATGGCTGAACATCTGAACTCAGTAGTATCCCAAGGGCATGGCTTTATGTGGAGGTAGAACATGTGGCAGTGCACCTGCCTACCCCCTCAGTACCACACACCCATCCTTGCCTCCCTTTCTGACTGCCCCAGTAATTTGCTCTCTCAAGCTGTGAGTGTTCAGGGCCATGACATTTATGAACACCATGGCTGGAAGGCTGACTCTGTCTGCTTCTGCTAAAATGTTGGACTGACTCCTAGAAAATCCATCTGCTGAGACCAGTGCACAGAATCACTGCATCCAATCTCCATCTTCTTTCACTCTCTGCTCCTCTGACTCTCTTCCATCTCTTCCCAAGCCACTCTCATTTCCATTTCATTCCCTGCTACCTTTCACAGAATCATAGAATTGTTAGGGTTGGAAGGGACCTCAAGGATCATCCAGTTCCAAACCCCCTGCCATGGGCAGGGACACCTCACACTACATCAGGTTTCCCAGAGCCACATCCAGCCTGGCCTTAAAAAAAATTCCAGGGATGAGGCTTCCACCACCTCCCTGGGCAACTTGTGCCAGTGTCTCACCACCCTCATGGGGAAGAATTTCTTCCTAACATCTAATCAGAACCTCCTCTCCTCTAGCATGGATCCATTTCCCCCTGTCCTATCACTACCTGACACCCTAAAAAATCCCTCACCAGCTTTCCTGTAGCCCCTTTCAGATATTGGAGAGCCACAATAAGGTCTCCTCAGAGCCTTCTTGTTTGATCTAGACTCCCAACAGAGTTTTCTCCTCACCATTTCCAAAGCCTGCTTCCCCACCTGTGTTCTGTGGTCACAACTCACACACATTGGAGACCTTCAAACACAACAGTTGGTGTAGCTCCCTGTTCTTGGAGCATCAAAGACTTACAGATTCAAGGTACAGTTAAAAATAAAATAATAAATCCCTGTTTCAAACTTGCTTCTTTTGAATCAAAACAAGAAGATTCAAATCATGAAGCCTGACTGAGTGGGACCAGGCCAAGAAGGCCACCAACCATCATGGGATGAGAGTGGAAGATTTTGAACTGAGTATCTGTCTCATAAAGAAAATTCCTCAGCATATAGATCTTGTCCTGACCTATAACACATTTCTAGGACCAGTGACTCTTGTTGAGCTCATCTCTGTAATTGCTTTTTGTGATCTAATGAATCAGAATGCCTTAAAAAAAAAAAAAAGTCACAATAAAAGAAACCTCTTATTATGGACCAAGCAACCATTAAAGCTGTGTTGGCATTAAGGATACAAAATTGAGGAAGCAAAAATCTCATTAGGTTTATTACTCTTATTTACAGTGCGTGAAGGAAAGAAAAAGCCTTCAGATACCAAATTTGATTTTAAAACAAATGTTGTTTAGAGTAGGAGAAGTCCTGGTGAACTCAGCCAAGAATGTGCTTCAGTAGATGAGTCAGGGTTAGAAGAAGATGGAAGAACTTCCCCTGCTGAATGCATCCCTGCTGTGGGGCACTATCAGGTAGTGCCTTTGCCTAGAGCAATCCATGGAATAGCCAAGGGCTGGTTGAGAAGAAATTGAAGCTCTCATTTTGTCACTGAGAATTTAGTTCTGATTACCAAAGAGACTTTAGTTCTGCTGAGGGCTGTGAGGTGCTGTAAAAAGCCCCAAATGAACTAAGCAATCCCAGCTTGGTACCCAACAGACACCCATTTGACCCCTAATTGAAGGGGTTTTCAGAGCAGATCTGTTATTGCAACTCCTGGCACCCTCAGCAGTGAAGGCAATGACCACAGGAGCTCTGTGGTTTGCCCTTCTTATTTCTAGGTCAGGTTTTAACCCTGCAGACTCGCCTGTGGTCCTTCACAGCCACTGCTTGTCTAGGGATGGAGAAGTTTGTGCTCCTGGAGTGTTTATGAGTGTTGTAGTGACACACAGACACAGAGGCACATGGAATTCCTGAATCACACAGCAACTACTTGGATGACATTATTCAAAGAGAGACCCAAAAGTAGGATCTGCAGTTCTCAGTGCATTGGGTTACACAAATCTATCAACTGGAGAGGCAGGACTTGCTGCGAGCTTCCTTTCCCCTCCCCAAGATGAAAACCCAAGTGCCAAATGAAATGTCAGCGCTGAACAAAATTCTGCCAGGAGGCTATGTTAGCAAAACTAAACCTCTCACACCACAGCTGAGTTTCCTCCAGCTGCTAAGGCACAGACAAGTCCTCACTGTAAGCCCACACAAGAACCACTCTCCTGATCAGTTAAGTAACAGAAAGCAAACACTCACAAGCAGCTCCGTAGCTGCCCAAACAGCTGCATGAGTGACAAGACAATGCTGATGGTCCCAGCTACTTACTTTCTGGAGGTGCCAGTGGTGGCAGACTGGCTTTGGAGGCAGCAGGGCACACACTGCAGCTCAGGAAGCTCAGAGCCAATTTAATGCAGCAGAGGAGCAGGCAGGCAGGCAGCACTGAGCCCTTAATGAGGCAAGGGAAACAAGTCTGACAGGTGAGACTCCACTCCCAAACAACACAGCAGAGGAAGTGAAGCATTTCTGGTAAATAAGGGTGGAGAAAAACTCCTTCCTGTCTCCTTTTGACTTCATGAGAAGCAGAATATGAGGGGTTAGCCTTCCTCTCATAGGGGTGTACGTGGTGATGAAGGAAGGTGATGGTTTCAGCAGGGCTTGGTTTAGAAGCTTCAGAGGCAAAGCTTTTCTTTCCCCTTCCTTAGATTCACAGAACAAATTCCAAAGGGTGGTTGTGACCACCTTGTTGTGGCTATCAGAGAAATGCACTCTGAAAAAGACCTTGGCTGGGAAAACCACTTCCAGCTGCAGCTTTGCAAGGAAGTTCTGTTTCTTCTTCAGGTTTCTAACAGCAAAATCAGTTTTGCCATAATGTGGATTGCAAGAGTAGAAGGGCAATAGGTCCCAGGTGAGCCCAAGATAAAATGCTCCACTGTGGGCACAACTCAAGCTGAAGTGCAAGCTGTGGGTGCTGTGGAGCACTGAGGGGAAAGCTTGAGGTGTGCTGCTTCTTAGCATGGCCCCAAACACATCTCTGTGGCACAGCCCAAGTGGGGAAATCAACCCAGAGCCCTCTGGAAAAGGGCTTGGGCTTTCTTAGCATGTCTGAGGACACCTGGCAGCAGAGTTCTGCTCTGGGTCTGAACCAGGAGGAGGGTCCTGCAGGCAGCATGGATAGATTTTTCTTGCTGCAAACTGACCTAGTTTTCTGCTTTTTTCTAGCCCTTTTGGAGCGTGGCATGAAGGAGAAGCATCTCTTGCTGAATGCACGTCAATGTCTTGTGAAATGAACACCTCTCCCTCCCTCAGCCTTCCCCACTCTAATTAATAAGGTCATCCCACTGAAGGCAGGTTTATAAATAGCTTCCCAAATATGAATGGAATTAGCTCTGGCCTGGACAGCTCTCCCTGGGTGACACAGGTATCCAGGGAGGGCTGGCTCCTTGGCATATCCAGCTGCTTGCAGCGGAAATGGTGAAAGAGAAGCATTTGGCTGATGTCACAGGCAGCATTAAACCTGAAATGGGATTGCAACATCACCTGGGAATGTCAGAGAGAGGACTCAGTACTAGTGAAACAAGTGACCTTAGAGGGATGTGCCTTGTACTACATTAGATTAGAGCAGATAATGAAATTCCAGATTCTGCTGAGGGCTTCTCTTCTGTCAGTCTTTCTGAGAAAAGTGTCTCTGCCACAGCCAGAAACCTACAGGATTTTGTGGGGACAATAAACAGTTACCCTGGGGAGTAAAACAAGAGTCCTTCAAGTCAATAGGAGTCTGTACTATGAGAGCAGTGAATGAGAAATGGTCTTAGAGGTCTCCTCTAGCTGAAATAATTCTATGAATCTGTAAGACCCCCTGGCGTGAATGAGAAATGGTCTTAGAGGTCTCCTCTAGCTGAAATAATTCTATGAATCTGTAAGACCCCCTGGCATGCCTGAGCCTAAAAGCACATCTAATCCACCAGTGGTTGAGCCTTTCCAAAGCACTGATGTCCTGCCCTTGTTTTGGTTAGCAAATTTGGGTTCATCTGGAGCCATGAAGTCCCTGAAGTCTGTTTCAATCAGTAACCTTTTCTGGTAGGCTCACATTGATTCATCTGTTACAAGGAGAACTTTCTGCTGGAGTGAAAACTCCAGTTTCTGCCTGTGGTGTGTGAGGTATCCCAGCTCTGCTTAATAAAGGAGTGGACACAAGGGCAGGAGGTGCTTTGCATAAGAGCCCAGATCACATCTTTAGAGGAGGAGGAGGGAAGAGCAGCAGCGCTCCTCAGCCTCCTTACTGGCCTTGCACCAGCTGCACAACTTCTGAGTCATCAGATGAATCAAGTCTGTTAACGACTGCAGAGAACTTTCACTTCAGGAAAGTACAGAGATCCCCTGCTCAGATCCTGGCTCTGAGGTGGTTCCTTTGGGCAGCTTTAGCCATGGAGGTAGCAGAATTCCAGCCTTGGTTAGAAATAATCAAGGTCAGAGATTTTTTTGTTGTTGTTGTTCTTGATTTTGGCAATTACACCACAAAAATAAAAGATGATCAGGGATTTTTTAACCTGCTGGTTATGGTCTAGGGGCCCATTGCCCTTGGAATATCTCTTGGTTCCTCCAACAGAAATCACAGCTTCACAGGTTGGAAGGGGCTCTCCAAGCTCATCTTGTCCAACCCCCCTGCAGTCAGCAGGGACAGCTCCAACTAGAGCAGGCTGCCCAGGACCACAGTCTGTGTGCATTTCAGCTAGCAGGCAAGTAGGAGATTACTGAAAGTCAATATAAAAGGAAAATTCACTCATCAGGAGGACTCTATACAAAGGCCAAATCAGGACAGCCTGGCTCAGCAGCTGAGCAGCTGCCCTTGCCTTCAGGTTCAGGTTGGACCATAGTGCCAAGAACCCCTGAAAACCCACAGCTCAGTTTCTTGAATAAAAGGGATAACAGCAATGAGATTCTGTGCTGTAGCCTACCTTGAGGCAGGCTACAACAGAGAGCAAAGAGCTACCTAAGCTGTATCAAAACAACACATATGCTCAGTGCCAGCAGGTCCTGGAAGACCCAAGTCTCCCACCAGATCCTCCAGTACTCCTGGGCTCTCATTGTCCCCTGCAGATGTTGGATTTTGACATCCACACCAAGCCTCCAAAAGCAGAGGCATTTTGAGGGTACTTTGTTTTAGCAACAGGTTACCCATGCAGGACTAATTCTTTCTCTTTGGCCACAATATTTTGTAGAGGCATAAAATTTTGCCTTTTCAAAAGTGCATTTTAAAAGTTTGCCCTTGTACCAAAGCCAGAAGAAATCAGTTCCATGTTTCAATCCCTTGCCACAGGCAGATGGGATCATCTTGAATCAATGTTTCTGACATTGACATGGGAAAAAAACCAAAATTCCAGCTTGGAAGGGACCCCAAGGCTCATCTGGTCCAACCTTGCACGGTGATAGTGGAGTTGCAAAGAGCTGGCCCAGCACCCTGGCAAGCTGAGTATGAAAAGTGCCCAATGCAGGGGACTCCATTGGGAGATGATTCCAATGTCTGTGAAAAATTTTCTTCTCCTTTTATCCTCCTTTTCTCTTCCCACCACTGGGTTTTTGCTTGGTGAATGTCTCTGCTCCTCCTAATCCCTCATTTCTGACATCACAATCAATGAAGTGAAATAAGCTCTTACTTAATGAGTCTGACATAAAATCCATTGAAGTTAAGGGAAAGCCTCTCATTGTTTCCTATCAGCTCTAGGTCAAGCCTGAAGTGAAGAGAGGGGGTGGAATGTAGCCCATGGTTTGTCACCTGAGAGCAAATGATTTCCACATCCCTTTGGTACTGCTTGGAGATTTGAAACATTTAGCAAAGGAAATCAAATTGATGTCCTGTCAGTGCTTAAAGGGCTGAGATTTTCCTCCCACTGGGTTGGCACTGATTTGGAGATTGTTAAGGTTAAGATTGTTTTAATTGTCATGGTTCCCCCCTCTCTGGAGGTGTTCAAGGCCAGGCTGGATGAGACCTTGAGCATCCTGGGCTGGTGGGAGGTGTCCCTGCCCATGGCAGGGGGTTGGGACTGGGTGAGCTTTAAGGTCCCTTCCAACCCAACCCACCCTTCCAAACCAAATCTATGAATCTGTGATGCTATTTTTTTTCCTGGTTGTATTTTGGCTATCTCTGAATAGGTTAGAAAAAAAACAATTAGGAGATAAAGATCAAGACAAATAGATGCCAATTAAATGGAAGAGCTGCCTGAGTGCCCTGCCTGGCTCATGAAACACCAGCTCAGCCCCATGGCAGGGCTTGGAGCCCGGGATTCAAGCAGCCTCTGAACTCTCTTTGCTCTTCCTTCCTGCCAGCAGTGCGTGGAGCTTGCTCACAAAGCATCTTGCTGGCAGCTTCTAAGTTTCATTGAAGTTTCTTAAATACGTTTGGAAAGGGAGAAACCTCTCCACTGCAGTGCACAGCAGGGTCTCAGGTCTTCTGGGTTTTGTAAACAAACTGAATTGCTTACAAATACAACTTTGAAGCAAAATGAACATATTTTGTATATTCTTTACTGGAGCCCAGCAAGCATCAGCCACATCCCTGCCACATCTCCCAGCCTAAGTGACGTCTGTGGGCCTTGGGAGGAGGGAGCAGAGGGGCTGGCAGGGACAAGAAGAGCTGGGTCAGTGTCTAACTTGCAAATCCCCTGATATGCAGAGATTATTTTGGTTTTGTTCAGTGTTTCTGCAGGAATAACTCCTGGTACTCAAGGACAAGAACTCTGTCTTCTGGCTGTGCTGTGTTACAAAGAGCAAAGGGAGTTGCACAACATCTGCTCTGGACATGACTGGAGGAAAATCTTGGTGTGTGCCATCCAGTTGCTGAGAGGACTTGCAAGAGCCAGAGGCATCAAGAGGTTTGACCCCAGCACAAATGTGTCAGCTTGGCAAACAGTGATTGCAAAACACTGCTGCTGGCTGCCTCGGCCAGCTGGTTGCACCCCAGGCTGGAGGCAGTTATCAATGGTGTTATCTGTGGTGGAAGGGGGAGGTTTCCAGACAGACTCTGACCTGACTTCTCTTTCTGCTGTGGTGGATGAAAGTCCACAGCTTTCCAGTGATGGGACTGAGTGGTTGGACTCACGTCAATGAGACTCTGACCCAACCTGTAACTGCTGGAAGGTCTAAAGGGAAAAACCCTCTGGGAGGTTTATGGCAGCCAGATGGACACTGAGTGTATGAACAGCAACCCAGAGGGGCACAGGAGTCCTGCAGGGGAGGGTTAGGTTGGGCACGAGGAACAATTTATTTGCTGCAAGAGTGGTCAGGGATTGGCTGAGGGAGATGGTGGAGTCCCCAGCCCTGGAGGGGTTCCAGACACCTGTGGCCAGGTCCGTTATGTGCTGCACATGGAGCTGAGGAGCCAAGGTTTGCCTTCACAGCCTTCGGCAAACATGGTTCTCTTCCAAGCCTTCCCTCTGGCTGCTAAGTCAATATGTGTGCAAGATAGCCTCCGGGCACTGCTGCAGAGGGATGTGTTGGCACAGCACCAGACCTGGGCACATTCTGATGTCTGCCTCACACAGCAAACCTTCTCTAGGGCAGGAGCTGCACTGCATCTTCTGCACACCTCTGCTCACACCACCTCCAGGACCAGACCAGTGAAAAACACAGCAGACACCAAGCAGTTCATAGAGTCAGAAAATGGGTTGGGTTGGAAGGGACCTTAAAGCTCATCCAGTTCCAGCCTCCCTGCCATGGGCAGAAACATCTCCCACTAGCTCAGGGTGCTCATGGCCTCATCCAGCCTGGCCTTGAACACCTCCAGGGAGCTGGCATCCTCTTGCCCAACAAAAAAAAGTAAAATAAATAAATTTTTCATTACTCTGAAAGGCAGCAAAATGCCTGGGCAGAGGTGAAATGTTTTGATACAAACCATTCAGCTGAGTTTTCTCAACCACTGACAAATATTTTGTTTTCCTGATAGGAGGGAGAAGAGGCCAACCCCCACCTCACTGCAGCCTCCTTTCAGGGAGCTGTAGAGAGCAAAGAGGTCTCCCCTCAGCCTCCTCTTCTCCAGGCTGAACAACCCCAGGTCCCTCATCTGCTCCTCCCCAGCCCTGTTCTCCAGACCCCTCACAGCTTCATTGCCCTTCTCTGGATCTGCTCCAGCTCCTCAATGTCCTTCCTGGGGTGAGGGGCCCAAACCTCACCCCAGTACTGGAGATGCAGCCTCACCAGTGTAGAGGGGGACATCACTTCCCTGCTCCTGCTGGCCAGACTGTGTCTAATACAGGCCAGGCTGACCCATGGTTTGCCATCTGGATTGACTGCTGAAGTGTCAGAGAGAGGAGCAAAGGCTGGGTGATTTACAGCAGCTGAAGATCAGGTGTACAGGTTGCAGCATACCTGAAGCACAGTGAATCTGGTCTTGCATCATTAACCACAGGATGGAGCCAAGAAAGAGCTCAGCTGGAGAAGTCCCAGAGTGAGGAGAGCACAAGCCTGGTCAGGTAAGAGGGCTCTGTCTGCAAACATGTCCTGACACATTCACAAGAGGAGGAAAGGTATTTTTGAAGCTGATTTCCTTTTCTTTCTTGCAACTCCCCAATCCTCTGAGCTCATTAAAATGAAGGCACTCTTAATTTCCAGGAGGGGCCAAGAGGGAGAGGTCAGGGAAGGACTTCTGTGTAATGTCAGTTCTCAGATTGCAGTGAGGACAGCAGCAGAGGTTTTGTTAAACCACTGTCAAACTGAACATTTCTGCACTGCCAACACAAAGCAGGACTGCTGCTGCCTCCTGTGCCAAAGGCAGGGGGGAAAGGGCTGGGGATTTACAGCTTCTGCACAAGCCATGGGAGGGGTCTGCCAGGAATGAGCTCTGTGGCAGCTAAGGGGCTCCTGGTCAGTCGTGAAGGTACAAAGCTGCTCAGAGGATGAGGTGCTTTGCTGGACACTAAAACCTTCCAAAGAACCAAAGCTGCTATTCTTGTTATGGCATCAAACCTTAAGTCATGCAGGAAAGCCCTGGGACACCAGGGGACCCCCTGCTGAACCTCTGGTAGGGAAGGCTTTGGCTTTGAGGTCCGGAGCTGCTGCTTGCCACTGCAGTTTGCATTTCATGGGCAGGCAGCAGAGGAAGAGAGTTTGCTCAGACAAAGCATTTCACTTCAAGTTGGAATATTTGGTTTCAAGGCTTTGAGCAACCTGCTCTAGTGGGAGGTGTCCCTGCCCATGGCAGGGGGTTGGAACTGGATGATCTTTAAGGTCCCTTCCAACCCAAACTATTCTAGGAATCCTCTGAGCCCCAGAGCAGCTGACACAGCTGCTTCTCTCTCTGCTTCTCTCTCTCTGTTACCTTTCCTTGGGAGATCAGGGTGAGGACTATTTCCACTTCTAAAGCCTTGGCAAACCATGACAGCATTTCCTGACTCTGCCACGTGCCCCTTGCAGAGCCAGGGCTGTACCTACAAACCTATTTCTCTCTGAACTGTGGCAGCCTTGCCCTGCTCCAGTCCTCCTGGGCACTTGCTGTCCCCAGCCCAGGTTAAAGCAGGGTCAGGCCCCCTGCAGGTTTTGACCCCGAAGTGCCCGTTTGACCTGGGAGCTGATGGGAGCCCTGGCTGCTGCTGGCAGGGCCTTGCTGGCAATCTGAGAGGGACAGGATGTGCCTGGCAGAGCTTTATCCCTTAAGACAGCAAAGCTGGTGACCTGTAGAAGCAGAGCTAATCTGGCAGGGGAGCACAGATCAGAGGAGAGCAGAGAAATGCTTCTGCCCCAAGAGGATGCTTGGAAGCCCTGCTCTGCACAGGAGCAGTGGCAGGAAGCTGCAGTGTCCTTGCTCACTGCTCAGACTCAGCACCCTGCTGCCAGCAGCACACATCCTGCCTGGCCCTGGCTGCAGCCCCAGGTGCTCATCCTGCCTCTGAGCTCATGCAGGTGGCTGCTGAGACCCAGCATTCACTCCCCCATTCTCCATGGGATGGGAAGGACCTGGAGGTGAAAGGGAGCCCTCATCCTGGCAGGCAGGAGTGCCGCTGTAGCCCTGCCTGGAAGGCAAGCAAGGGCATAAAGCTGGGCCTGGTCCAGTCCAGGTAAGAGCCAGGCTTTGGTAAGTGTAGAAACAAAGAGAGGTGCTTCAGCCTCTCTCGGGGCTGAGGGCACAGCCTTCATCCTTCTCATCCTGTCAGCATGCTTTGACTTCTGCTCTGAATAAAGGGAGATCCCTGGCTCCTCTAAGGTCTGTCACTCCAGGCTGTGACAGTGCCTGGCATCCTCCTTGTGGCACTTTAACTGACTCCCCAAGAAGCAGGTGGACTTCTGTAGCATTGGGAACACAAAGCCACAAGAGGAGGGACCCCTCAGTATCTGCCACATTGCAAAGCTGGTGGGACAAAGTCAGCTGGAAGGAAAGAAAAAGGATCCTTTGTGCCTTCAGCTCTGCAGAGCTGCAACAGGAGAGCAGCTTGTGTCCTCCTCCCAGGCCAAGGAACCCTGCCAGGATAGCTGCAGAGGTGCAGACATGGCAGAGATGAGCCATGGCTTCTCCTCCAGTTGAGACTTACAGGTCCTACTCGGGCAAGCACCTCTCCAGCCTCTGCCACAGCAAACCACTGAAAACCTCCACACTCCCCAGGAGCTCTTAAACACCAACAGGTTTCATAAATACATGTCCCAAGGGTGTGGTGTGAACACTTCACAATCAGCTGCTCCATGCCAGGATGAGTTAAGGTAGGAGCCTCAGTCCTGGCTTTGGCTTTCCTGGCTTCCCTGCCCTGTGTCAGGACATCATTCTTTCCAGCCAGCCTTTTCCTCAGATGGTCAGAGTCAGGGCTGGGATCCCTGCCAGCTCTCCTTCCCAAAACAAACAGGGAGCCTCCTGATGCCAGAGATTTGCCTTCTATTCAATACCCCTGGGACAAGACTTGGCTTCACCAGCACTGTCTTGCTTTGCAGCTCTGCAGAGGTTTATAAATAAAAATGCAGCTTCCCAGAGCCCTGTCTGCATTAGAAGAGGCTGGATGGCAGGTCCCCACGAGCTGTCTCTCTCCATCAACTGCAAAGAGAGCTCCAATTAATTAAGGAGGTGATTTGCCAAGTTGGTACTTGTAGTTTCAGCAGAATAAGGCTTATTGTCAGATGTTTTTTTCCTGCTGTAATCAGGTCTGCAGCTGAGTTCTTGCTGGTAATAAAACCCACCCTGGTCCCAGGGCAAGCCTGGTGCCCTGAGAAGTGCTAACAGACTGTTCCGAGCTCAGCTTCCCTGGCTCACACCTCACCTGCCCTTGTAACCTGCCTGCTGTGCCTGGAGGGCTGCAGATTGCAGAGCTGCTGGTGACAAATGATCCAATGGAAGCTCTGCTGGGAGCCCTCAAGATAGCAACCCACAGCCCTGCACTGCTCCCAGCAGGGAGCCAGTGGGAATGGGCACAGATCCTGCTCTCTGTTCAGGGATGTGTCCTTCAGGCTGAGGACAGGTGAAATCTGTGCCCTCTAGCAAGCCAAGGCTGCTGCCAGAATCTGTGCCCTCTAGCAAGCCAAGGCTGCTGCCAGAATCAGAGAATTGTTTGGCTTGGAAAAGCTCTCTGGGCTCATCCAGTCCATCATCAACCCAACACCACCATGGCCACCAAACCATGGCCCCAAGTGCCACAAGCTTCTGGAACCCCTCCAGGGATGGGGACTCCACCACCTCCCTGGGCAGCCTGTGCCAATCCCTGACCACTCTTGCAGCAAAGAAATTTTTCCTCATCTCCATCCTGAGCCTCCCTTGGCACAATTCCAGGCCATTTCCTCTCCTATCACCTGATACGAGGGAGAAGAGACCAACCCCAGGTAGGTTCTCTCTTTTTGAGGGAACAAATATGTGACTGGTGTCAACCTGTGCTTAACATGCTCCAGAGAGGGGAAGATCATGCAGAGGACAGAAGTTCCCCTGGCAAGCACTACTCATCTGCTCCCATCAAGGGTTGCCTCCTGTCTGTCTTTGGGGGTGGTGGGAAGGTGAGGAGCACAGAGGTGTACCCAGAGAACAAGGCACAGGCAGACCTCAGTCAAGAGCTGCTGCTCACAGAGCCTTTTCCAGTCCACCTTTGTGCTTATTGGATCTGATTTATGAGTGCCCAGCTTCCAGCAAGAGACTTGGCACAGCTGCCATCAGTCCCCTCAGATCTCTGGGGGCTCTGCTGTGCCATTGGAAGCAGGCAGAGGTTGGATGTGCCTCATCCCTGCCTCCCTTCACCTTTCCTGAAAGCTTTAAGACCGACAATTGACTTGAGTTTGTACCTTGGGAGGAATAAAGGCTTCCAACTGGAAGAGGCTCAGTTTAGATTAGACATTAGGAGGAAATTCTTCCCCAGGATGGTGGTGAGGCACTGGAACAGGTTGCCCACAGATGCTGTGGAGACTCCAAGCCTGGAGGTGTTCAAAGCCAGGCTGGATGGAGCCTTGAGCAACCTGATCTAGTAGGAGGTGCACCTAAGGTCCCTTCCAACCCAACCCAGCCTATGATTTATTTATTTAGAAGTGGCTGGGCTGAAAGAAATAAGATGAAAACTGTCAGCTGATGAAGCTGTAGGGAAATATTGATGACTGAGGGCAGTAGCATTGCCACCTGTGGAGGTGGCTGCCAAGCCTGTGCCCTCTGCTCCTGCTGGAGTCCACAGCAGTTGAGCTCAGTGTATCCTTAGGGCAATGAAGAGCTACCCTGGGGGCTCAACAGACTTCACCACTGAAGGAGTGTGAAATGTGGGTGCTTAAACAACATGTCCAAGCCTCCTGTGTGCCCAGGAAGAGACACAAACATGCAACCATTCCTAACAACATTTCTGTAGCACCACCCCTGGAAGGATCTCATGTTCCTTCATAAATATTAATTAAATCAACCCAACACCTCGGTTGTGTAACAATCAAAACTGCCATTAACAGATGGAGGAACTAGGGCAGGGTTTCATTGCCCACACAGAGCATCTGCTGCAGATCTGGGAAGGGACTGACCCATCCACAGCCTGGGCTGAGCCATCAGATGCCTCCTGACAAGCTTCTGCCTCCAAAAGCTGCAGCCAGCTCATCAGGGCAGGAAGGAAATGCCTCCTGGAAAGGTGAATGTCAAGCAGTGGCACCAGCAGAGAGGGAAACTCAGCAGCAGCATCTCCAAGGAAACAGCTCAGATGAGGAGCAGGGAGCAAGGAGACAGAGCCAGGAGCTGGAACAGAAGCTAGGGGTGCCAGCTGCTCTGGCTTCCCCATTTCTACCTTTCTGCTGAGGTTTTCTCTGGCTGAGGCAGACAGCTTGCTGAGGCAGACAGCTTGCTGCTGGGACTGTCAGAGCAATTGCTTTCTGAACAATTCATTTCTGGCACTCAAGCATGAAGGACCTCAGAGTCCTGACAGCTGCCCCAGGGGTCCACCTGCCTTCCTCCTGGTCAGCAGCAGACTCCAGCAGACATTCTCCCCACCCTGCACACCTCCCTCCTGGCTCTCCTCACTCTGGCTCTGGCTCATTTCATCCCCCACTGAAGGAAAACTGTTGTGGGTAGGGGCTGCAGGAGTCCCCTAGGGACATCAGCTGGACACCTGCTTTTGCTTCCAACAGCCAGAGCCTACCTCATGGGACAGGTTCAGCACAGAGAGGCAAGCACATGGGAGAGACACAAAGTCATTTGGGCTGGAGCAGGACAGGAGACACAGGTCAGGGCTTTGCCTTAGCTGAAGTGCAAAGGTAGATCAAGAGGCTTGGGCTTGCAGATTTGCAGCCATCTAAAAGAAGACTTCTGGGTACTAGGGCTGAGGGAGCTGGGGCTGTTCAGCCTGGAGAAGAGAAGGCTCCAGGGAGACCTTAGAGCAGCCTTCCAGGATCTGAAGGGGCTAAAGAAAGCTGGGGAGGGACTGGTTGCAGTGACAGGACAAGGGGCAATGGTTTGAAACTAGAGCAGAGGAGATTTAGGTTGGACAGCAGGAGGAAGCTCTGCACAGTGAGGGTGGGGAGAGACTGGAACAGGCTGCCCTGGGATGTGGTTGAGGCCCCATCCCTGGAGACATTCAGGATCAGCCTGAATGTGTCCCTGGGCAGCCTGCTGTCGCTGGAGGTGCCCCTGCTGAGTGCAGGGGGGTTGGACAAGATGAGCTCTGAGGCTTCCTTCCAACCTGATGCAATCTGTGGTTCTGGCTCCCCTAAGCAAAAGCAGTGTTGGCTCATGGCTGGAAGATCAATATCTCCCATGACACACCCAATGCCAATTCTTACCTCTTGGCATTCCCACCACAGCCCCAACATGACACAAGCTGAGGAGCTGATAACAGGAGGTGATGTGGTTCTGGGCAGTAAAAACTATTCTTAAGGTCTTTCTGCAGCCAAGGGATTTGACTTGGATGCATTACTGTGCTGCCATCTTGTCCAACCCCCTGCAGTGAGTAGGGACAGCTCCAGCTGGATCATTTCCCATCTCCAAGTGGATCATTTCCCATGGCTTCTCATCAATTGCTCCTCCTCTCCAGAACTTTTTGTGGGAGTGGATTTTATTTGGTTCCTTTGAACTTCCTTTGAACTTAGCTGATGGAGTGCAAGCAGAGTGCCCTCCATGCCAGTGTTGTGCTGAGCCCTGATGAACCACAGAAACACCTCAGAGAGGAATCTCAGCACTCAGGAGAGCCAACAAGGCTGGTGTGGAGCAGAGATGTGGAGTGAAGCACAGTGGGCACATCGGTGGGCACATGAACCAAGGGCAGAAGGGGAGCAGAGCACATCTCTGAAATCCTGATCTGTCCATCCAAAGCTCCCCACCTCAGGTTGCTTCTGAAGACATGAACACAATTCCCCCAGCATCTCACCCGTTTTCAGATGGCATCTACTTCAGAGCAGCCTTTCTGTGCTGGATCTCCATCCAGGGCTTACCCTACTGCCTAACCCTGCAGGCAGAGCAGATGTCTAGACAGCCATGGTTAGGACTGAGCAAGGCACAAACCCAGCAGCAGCTGCACAGGGAGGGAAGGGGCAGGTGTGGGGGTGTGAGGAACTCTGGGTGCTGCTTTACTGCAGCTCTCAGCAACACCCCAGTGCCTTCCCTGAGCTGCCAGCTCTGGACCACAGCCTGAAAGACACTGCAGATATCTCAGAGGAGTATCTCAGCCTCAGCGGAACTCCCGTGGCTGGGCCTGGGGGAGCCATCAGCAAGACCTGGTGTCAGGATGCTTTTTCCACTGAGTGGGACCAGGCTTTTTCCAGTGGTGCCCAGTGACAGGCCAAGGGCTAACAGACACAGACTCTCCCAGGAGCCTTCCTCCCAAGCCAGGGCTACCTGTAACTCCCAGGGCTACAGGGACAGCTTGAGAGCCAAGAGCTGGGCTTCACCTCCAAGAGCACAGCAACCAAAAGAACACCTGCTAACCATTCTGGCTGGGCTGGGGATGTTTGGCCTTTTTATTTTTCTTTTTTTCCTTTGCAATAGAGATAAATGAAAAGCTCCTCCATTTCTGGAGACCTCTTTGGCAGTGGCTGGATGCTCTGCTGGCTGAGGCATAAATCATCATGGCTGGGGATGGAGCACAAACCAGCAGAGCCAGGCAGGGCTTTGCTCAGCTGTGGCTCAAGTTTGGTGCACTTAGGGCTGGAAGTGTTTGAAATGCCTGTCCTGAAGGCAGCAGGACCAATGCAGGCAGTGAGTCACCCACCTGATGTAGACAGATGGTGGAGACAGTAAGTCTCACCCTGGTTACTAAAGCTTTCTGCAGCTCTCTGGGGGTGCTTCACATTAAGATGATGTCAGCTGGCATGTGGGACAGCAGCGTGGGGCCAGTGCTGCTCTTCCCTTAATACCCAGTTGAAGAGCACAGAGGAACTCAAGCACCATCTGGGGGCACACAGCAGCCTGGCACAAACCAACCCATCTCTGGATTTCAGAAAACAAATTTCCCTTTGTTGCTCCAGCATGGACATGTTTGGGCAGAACAAACCAACTCAAGCCACAGATGCACAGATTCAGAGATCCACAGAATGGGTTGGGTTGGAAGGGACCTTAAAGCTCATCCAGCTCCAAGCCCCTGCCATGGGCAGGGACACCTCCCACCAGCCCAGGTTGCTCAAGGCCTCATCCAGCCTGGCCTGGAACACCTCCAGGGAGGGGACATCCACAGCCTCCCTATTCCAGTGTCTCCCCACCCTCACTGTAAGGATTTTCTTCCTCATCTCCAGTCCAAATCTGCCCTCGTCAAGCTTCAATCCATTCCCTCTTGTCCTACTACAACACCAGTGACTAAATGCTCTTCCAGCACAGCAGTGACCAACCTGGAAAGCGTCTGTCCAGCTTCTTGAGTGGGTTATGCAGCCCAGGCTGATGGGGATAGAGCAGGACTTGAGCTGGCTGTGCTTGGGAAGGGTCACACAACTCTGCAGCCACTTCCCTGGCTACAAGATCATAGGATCAGAGGATGTTAGGGGTTGTAAGGGACCTTAGAGGATCATCCAGTCCAACCCCCCCTGCCAGAGCAGGACCATAGAATCCAGCACAGGTCACACAGGAACACATCCAGACAGGGCTGGAAAGGCTCCAGAGCAGGAGACTCCACAACCACTCTGGGAAGCCTGTTCCAGTGCTCTGTGACCCTCACAGAGAAGAAGTTCCTCCTCATGTTGAGGTGGAACCTCCTGTGCTGGAGTTTACATCCATCGCCCCTTGTCCTGTCACAGAGTGCAAGTGAGCAGAGGCTGTCCCTTCCCTCTTGACCCCCAGCCCTCAGATGTTTATAAACATTTATTAAATCCCCTCTCAGGCTTCTCCTCTCCAGACTAAGCAGCCCCAGGGCTCTCAGCACCTCCTCATAGCACATATGCTCCAGTCCCTCAGTCATCCTGGGAGAAAATTCACTCTTGCAGAACTTTTGTTGTTTTTTGTTAGAACTCGTTCTCTTGATCTGAAAAGCCCAGATTTTCCCACCAAGCAGAGTAATCCTTATGGAAAGGTTTCATTGCAAGGGCCACCCCATGGCTTTATTTGATGAAGTATCCATGGGTTTGTTCTTCTTGCATGGAGGCAAAGCAAACCATCAGCTGCAGTTGTGCATTAGGAAAGATTCATGGAAAATAAAGTTAGGCTAAAATCCCCTTCCTTCACCACCACCTCCCCTCTCCCAGCACAGCTGCCCCTTTTCCACTCCACCCACCCCTTTTTCCCCTCAAATCCCATGGCACCTGGGCTCTGTTGCAGTCTTCTCCCATCCCAGGTGTGGCCACTTTGCCCTCCCCGCCCACTCCCCTTTTTAATCCCCACCAGGACAGGTAGAAGCCCTAGGCTGAGTCCATCTGGGCTGAGGATCCTCCTCCTCTCCTCATGGTGAGTACCCATGGTGTACGCCATGTGACTGGGGGACAAAGGAAGTGGGTTGGTGACTACTCCAATCTCATCCATGGATGCTGACTGAGCCTCCTTCCTGGGGCTGAGCTCCTCTGGCTGGTGCCTTGGCTGGCTGAGGGGCTTACCCCAGGCTCTGGGCTGGGTGCAAAAAGGGTGGTGGTGGAGCAGGGGCTGTTGAGGCAGGGGGGAGGATGGTGTAGAGGGAGCAGGAGCTGCTTTGGGGAGATGCAAGGAGGTGTTGGGAGAGGCAGGGGGTTAAACTAGATGAAGGGACCTTCTCTAGGCTAAATAACCCCAGCTCCCTCCTGATTTCTATTGAATCATAGGGAAAAACCAACCAAACAAAAACCAATCAAGAAGCAAATAAACAAAAAGGCCACATCAGAAGTTGTCAGGTAAATGAATCTGCAAGAATCTTGGGGCTTCAGGTCTACATTGCCTACACCTACAAATGAAACCATTTCATTTAAGTCCATCTGATTGTAATGGATTGCAGTGGTTTAGCTCAATTTCAGATAAAATATGTTTTCTCCAAACAGATTTGATTCTGAGAGCAACTGAAGATTAGCATCATCCCAGGGAAGAAGACCTCTTTCTACAAGCAAGAATCTTGCAGCATAAGGTTTTGAAGGCCAGGCTGGATGTGGCTCTGTGTGAGGTGTCCCTGCCCATGGCAGGGGGGTTGGCACTGGATGAGCCTTGAGGTCCCTTCCAACCCTAATGATTCTGGGGTTCTATAAGGCAAATTAATTCAGTGGAAAAACCTAAGTTTTAGTCTTGTAAATGTCTTTTAGTCTAATGAATTGTAACAGTGTGAGAGCTGAAATCCCCCTCCCACACTGACAATGACCAGGCTAGCTCAGCCTGGCAGCAAATGCAAGCTGTATTGACAAGCAAATCTGCAATCTATACACTAGTCACAATATTCACAAATATGCACAATCAACAGAAAATCACAAGCAAGATCCCTTTGCTTCCCCCAAGGGACCTCCCCCCAAACTCCTCTGGCAGAAGGCAGAGAGTCAAGAAGCAGAGAGGCTGTTAGACCTAGCTTGCCAAGGTCAGTGTTATATCTTCAGCCAGAGGAGGAGGAACAGCAGACAAAGAGAAGCCCAGAACTGCCCAACTCCCCAGCCTTGTTTTGAGTAGTAGTTCTTAAGCCTTTCTCTCTCTCCAATGGAAGTGCTTAGCCTAATACTTATTTTGCTTTCTTACACCCCACAGTGATCTATTTACCTTCTTTCACTTTCTCTGCTCCAACTTTGTGAAGGAAAAATCAAAAAGACACTCTTAAAACCATCACAATATGTACAGCTTTTGACCTAGTATCATCATCTGATGTGACTGAGCTCCCAAAGTGCCATCCACTGACCCCAATACACCAAGTTTTCACACTGTAGCAGTGTCCCAAAGAGCTGTTACTTTATGTAGTGAGTCTGATGTACTCTGAGCTCTGAAGCCTTCCCTACAACACTAAGACGTATTCATCTATACTGGTACTACATACTTGTTAACTATATACAATATTTCCTCTCTACCAGCCTGCCAGCAGGGAATGCTGCTCTATAATGGGAGGTTGCTTTCTCATTTTCAAACTTTGGAGTGACCAAATGTGCACAGAGTATACAAAAAAAAAAAAGCTGTCAAAGGAGAAATAGAACCATTGGGTGCTTCTGAGAGTTTTCCACGAAAACCCTACAGAGATATAGCAAGACTAAAACCAGCATGTGATAAGTAGTCTGGACTCTTTAGTGCAAGAAGGGAGAAAAGCCCTATGAGTGTCTGCACTTCTAAAGCCTTAGGCTGAATTGGGATAAACTAGGAACAACATAACCACCTTCACAGTCTCACAGTGTATCAGAGGTTGGAAGGGACCTCCAGGGATCATCAGGTCCAACACCCCTGCCAGAGCAGGATCACTTAGGGTAGTCCACACAGGAATGCAGCTGGGTGGGGTTTGAAAGTCTCCAGAGAAGGAGACTCACAACCTCCCTGGGCAGCCTGTTCCAGCACTCCATCACCCTCTCTGTAAAGAACTTTCTTCTCACGTTGAGGTGAAATCTTCTATGTTCAAGTTTGAACCTGTTGTTCCTTGTCTCATTACTGTGCACCACCAAAAAGAGCCTGGCCCCCTCCACTTGACACCAACCCCTCAGATATTGATACACATTGATGAGATGCCCTCTGTCTTCTCTTCTCCAGACTAAACAGCCCCAGGGCTCTCAGTCTCTCTTCATAGGGGAGATGCTCAAGTGCCCTAAGCATCCTCATGGCTCTCTGCTGGATTCTCTCCAGCAGTTCTCTGTCTCTCTTGAACTGGGGAGCCCCAAACTGGACACAGTATTGCAGGTGTGGTCTCAGCAGGGCAGAGCAGAGAGGTAGAAGAACTTCCCTAGCCCTGCTGGACACCTTTCTTGATACATCCCAGGATCCCATTGGCTCTCTTGGCCACAAGGGCACATTGTTGTTCCATGCAGAACTTGCTGTCCACCAGCACACCAAGGTCTTTTTCTGTGGAACTGCTTTCCAGCAGGGCAGCCTCTAACCTGTCCTGGTGCCTGTTGTTATTCCTCCCCAGATGTAGGACCCTGCCCTTGTCCTTATTAAACTCCATGACGTTTGCCTGTACCCAGCTCTCCAGCCTGTCCAGGTCACGTTGGATGGCAGCACAGCTTGAGGGGTGTCAGCCAACCCCCCTTCAGCTGCAGTGTGATGGAGAGAGAGGATGCTTTCCCTCTCCCTATCTACTTGCTAGCTTGTCCATTTTGCTGTCCTCTTTAGAGATGCAATGCCCATCTATTAATGCCAAAAAGGGTTATGTTTTCCTCAAGTGAATCTGTACCTTTCTGTTAGGAAGTGAACCAGAGTCAGGCTGCTCCTTGTTACTAGATTACCCTGGAGTCTTGTCTTTACTGCCCATTATTCATGACAACAGAGAGGGACCGGTCCTCTAGATGCAGTCTACCATCCACTAAAACACAGATGAAGAGCCAGGGAGCTCTGTTGTGGGCATGTGCTGGATGGTCTGCCAAGAGAATATAAGCTAATGCTGGAGAGTTACAGATGGCTTTAGGACTGAGAACCCATGGAGTGGGTCTGTCCCACTTCCAAAATGAACCTCAGTGTTAGCTCTTGTAACTGCTAATATTCTCAAATGCCACTCTAGCATCCCACCTACATGGACCATCTGCCTGCTCTTCTCAGAGCCTTGGTGAGTGCTAGGCCACCACCAGCAGCTAGGCACAACCCCACAGTCATCTCTCAACAATAAAGAGCTAGGGGGAGAAAGCATTTTTATTAACAGACCATAATAACCATAGTGAAGGATGCAGCTCTGTAAATGAGCAGACCAGAAGAGCAAACAACCCTGGCACTGCTCATGAGTCATTCCCACTGTGTAAAGGACAGGGATTTGGTGCAGCAGCTATTCCACAGCTACTTTACAGAAGATAGAATCTGCATTAGTTGTGTTTCTTGAGTTCCACGATTCAGGGAAAAAAAAAAAGAAAAGGTGCTATGGTGAAAGCTGGGCCTGGAAAGGAGATAAGGATTCCAGTCTGAAGTCTGTTCATTCTTTCTTTGTGTGATCCTTACTTTCTCTCTCTGTATCTCTCTACCTGAGTCCTTCTGAGAGAGCTATAGCCATGATACAGCTGAAGTTTGATACAGTCAATGCTGAAAGAGGTATTTAAATAGATATGAAAGATAGATCTGCATCTAAACCAAGATAAACTATCACTACTGCATTGGGTGCTATTTGTATACAAGCTTCTAACAATGCCATTGTGCTTAGTGAGGCTATTCAGGGTTCTCATGTCAGGTTACATCCTGATTATCCATGGCTGTGTAAGAGTTGGGCAGTCTAACTTTTGTTCCCTGACGAGAGAGGTGTATAGAGATTATAGATCACTTGCAAGAAACCTTTCAAATTCATGGTGCTGGGAGATTCGGTCTCCCTTTGTAATGATGCAGAAGTGTATGATGGCATTATTCAGGGGGGTTACTAGGTACACAAGTGAGCAACATAAAAGGACCACAGAAACATTGCTGCTGTTCCTGTGACTTGTAGGACTTAAATTCAGCTTTAAGGCTTGATCTTAAGAAAGCCAACTGTCTCCAATTCAGTTTCTATTTCTTCAGAAAGCTATCTTAGCTTATTTTTTTTCCTCCCAAGGAAAGTTTAAAAGTTTAGATTATTTGCTTGCTTTCCTCTTTGTTTGTTTTCTGCTTCCCTTACTGATATTGATGGAAATTTGAGAAGAAATCATGACAAGTTCAGGAAAAGAGGTTAAATCTGCCTCTGTGGGCTGGAGAAGCACAGCTTCTTTACAACTGCTAGCAAGAAGCCAGCAAATCCAGAGGAAGGGCATTCATTTTAAAATTTCTAAGCAGCTCTGTCTTGGGTGACAGGTTGGACTTTGATGATCCTTGAGGTCTTTTCCAACCTTATTGATTCTGTGATTCTGCCTATTGATGACAGTCAGCATTGCCCTCAATCAGCTGAGGACAGGGAAGAGAGTGACAACTAAAGCTACCTTTTTCCATTCCATCCCAGGCACCTCTCAAGTGGTAATGACCTGCAAATAAAGCAATGTCAACATCTTTATCTCTGTCCCTTTCTGCTTCACTTAGGACAAAGCAAACGTTTCACACCTCTTGAAAGAGAGAGGACTAAGCCTATCAATCACCAAGAGAGAGAAGGGCAGCAAGGTGCAGAAGAAACTTGTTAGCCAAAAAGACCTTGACCTTGTAGCTCCCAAGTCATGGGAAGAGTAAGAGAAGCTGATGGAGGTGATGTTGGAATTACTGGAGATGCAATAACAGCCTTGATGAGGCCCAACTGTGACATGGCACAGCTGAAGGGAGGCTCAGGGGCAAGAGGCAGGGTTTGACACATGGAGATGCACATGGAAAAGCCAGGAGGAGGGTGGCATTTGCTACAGAGCCTCACAAGTTCTCTTTCCCAAGGGGTGGATCATTACTGGGACAGGCATTCCCTGAGGCAGGAATGTTTTTTCCAGGAAGTATTTTGTGTCCTGGCAGGGGATTTGTGTGTGGCAAGGAGAACTCTGCCCCATAAGAACAGAGCTGAGGTACTACCTATGGAAAAGAAGTGCCAGGACAGGCTTGGCAGGGAGCTCACAGGCAGCATGGCAGGTATGAAATTCTGATGGGAGCAGCAGCTGGCTGCTGTCAGGAAGGCACTGGCTCAATCCTTTTAAAATCTTTGGCATTTCTTCTCTCCCTGCAGGGCAGAGCAGCCTGCCAAGGTCATTCAAAGATGTGCTGAAGCTGAGGGCAGCGTGGCTCAGCCCCTCAGGGGTGGGATGCTATGCCCACCACCCTGTTCCTGCACAAACAACAGCACCAGGCACCACCTGAGCCCAAACCAGGGCCCTTCTCCAGCGCCCGAGTGGGCAGCAGCGTCACCGCTTCCCACTGCCAGGGGGCTGCGAGGCAGCAGCAGCGTAAAGGGGAATGAGTGGCTGGCAGGCAGGACTGCAAGCCTCCAGCCATGCAGGGCTGAAGAGAAGTCGAGCCCCGAGGCAGAGGCACCGCATCAAAGCAAGCAACGCTTGAGCTCACCTGGGCAAGGCGAGGTCCTCCCGCAGCCGCCGAGCAAACATCGCAAGCAGGAGCTGCAGCCCCAAGGCAGGTCCTCACACCACAGTAGTCCTTTTTCCTGGCAGGTCGGAGGGATTTTCGTAGCCAGAGACGAGCCCCTTTGCCCAGCGGGTGCCAGGGGAGCCCTGCTGCATCACCACCAGCCGGATGGGGGGCTGGGTATCTGCAGGGACCTCCGGAGCGTATTCCTTGCTGGGATCCTTCCCCCTGCAGTCATAGAGCACGCAGGAGATCAGGAAAACCAGGAGCAAAATAACATAGCTAGATACCAGAATGATGAGATTCAAGGTAACAGGGTCAATCTCCAGATAAAACTCCATTTGGTCCCATGCTGGTGAGGGCAAAGCCAGAGAATGAAGTTTCATGGACACGGGGGAGCGGCGCCCGCGGCTGCTGCCTGCAGACCTATTGGCTTTGCGGTAAAAATACTTTAATCCTCAGCTCTCCTGTGCCACTGGTTTGCCCCGAACTGCATGATTAAAGCAGCTCAGTTTAATAACTTAAGCTCCTTCTTTTAATGCCGCGTTGCCTGCAGTGGCAGAAGCTAAATTCGAATGCTACATTGGCAGGAACGCAGCCCCCTTGCTCCCGGACCCTCTCTTGTCTCCACGGGCAGGGATCAAATGAGCCTTTCTCTGAGGGCATCTTGCAGGATCTCCCTTCTACAGGTGGGTTTGGGCTGATGGGCTGCAGAAAACTGAGCCTTGGAATTGGCAAACGATTATGGAAATAAATTAGGGAGAAAAGCCTTTGCAAGGGAACCCTTCTCAAAATCTAGGGACACTCATTCTCATTGTTGCCCTGTGCTAGGCTAGAGAAGAGCTTTTAAAGAGAACTAAGGACTTTTCTTACCCAATTCCACACCAGCATTGCTGGGACATGTCCCACAAGTGTCACACACTGCCCAGCCTGTCCTTGCCCAGACTCAGCTGTGGGATCCTGCTTCCCACAGGCTGCTCTGTCCCCTCCGACTCTCCCACATGCCAAAGCACAAAGGAAGCATTACTGTAGCCTGATTTCCACTGATTTCTTTTCCTGTGTGGCCTCTCTGCTTGCTGAAAAAAAAGGTGAAGTCTTTCATGTGGCTGTGCCCTACCTGGCTGCAGTGCCAGGCTGCCCAGCTGCAAAATCTGCTACCAGTTTTGCATCCCCCAGGTTTACATCTCTGAAGCCGATGATCAGGGACACAGGTAGCTGTCATGCATTGCTTCCCCAGAAACCTGTGCTAGAAACCATCCCTCCTCCTCCAAATAAGAGCTGTGCCAGGGCAGGGTACGAGGAGGGCAGACAGGAAGAGCAGGAGGTGATGCTGATGAGCACCACAGACCCTACAGAACCATAGGGGTTGGAAGGGATCTCTGAAGATCGTCCAGTCCAACCTTCTGCCAAGGCAGAATCTACCTAGGGCAGGTCACTCAGGAATACATCCAGACTGCTCACTGCTTCCACACAAGACTCCAAGGTTTTTGTGGGCATGACAGCCCAGGAGGGGTTTAGGAGAGATTAGGCTGTCCCAGCTCTTAGCACCACGGAGCCGTGGCAAAGGCTTTGTGTGTCAGCAGGAATCGGATCTGGCGCGGCTCAAGCCGTAAGAAATATGTCATGAAGCCACCCTGATGCCAGCCCCTCCTCACAAGCCACCCTGCAGCTGCAGCCCCCACCATCTGCAGCCCCCACTATCTGCCCTCATGGCCCTTCAGCTGAGAGCTTTGTATCTGGGAAGCCTGCTCAAACAGCCAAGAAGGCCACCAGCAGCCTGGCCTGGATCAGCAATGGTGTGGCCAGCAGGAGCAGGACTGTGATTGTACCCTGTACCAGGGGCCTGAGAAAAGCCCAAGCAAGTGGTGTGTGTGCTGCCCCTGGCGGTGCCAGGAGCCTGGCTGGTGGTCAGCAACAAGCCTTGGCTTGTGCTTGTGCAGGCTGGGTCTTAGCAGAACGAGGTGAGGCCATGCTTGTTGGACCCGCTTTCCTCAGATGTCAAAAAAAAGTCTCTCTGCTATCACTGCCTCAAAGCCCAGCCCAGCTCTGCCAGGGGCTGCACCAGAGTGCAGAGACAACTGGTTGCACAAAATCTGACCTAGCCTCCAAAAGTGGATTAGCTGCAGTCTGCTGCTTATTTATTGCATTATTCGGTGTTTGACAAAAAGCCTGCCCCGAGGGCCAGAGCTCTCAGCTGCAGAGCTGAGGCCACCAGCTGCCACCAGTGCAACTCCACACTCAGTTCTTCCCTCATTTTGTACCTCACATTCTGTCCAATTCGATTTGTAGATAGCTCTATACAGAAAGCACCTCTGCTTCTGCAAGCACCTGGTTCGGCTGGGGTGAGAGCTGAGGGAGTAAAATGGCCATGAGAGCAAATGACATAGGTTTATACTTTGCCCTTGCAGCCCCTGTATGGTGAATTTCACAGTACAAAAGCTCAGAGGTTTTTAAAAACAGCAATGAACTCTGATTAGAGAAAAAAAAAAACAAAAACAGATACCAAAAAGAACTTCAGTCAGAGGAGGCTGGAACTGACCTGAAAGTAAAAGCAAAGGACAGACAGGAGCCCAGCACAGAACAGGGCAGCATCCCCCTACACCCAAATCCGAAGTGTGACTTGATGTGGCCCTGAGCAACCTGCTCCAGTCGGAGGGGTCCCTGCTCACCGCACAGGGGCTGGACAAGATGACCTTTGAGGGTCCCTTGGCCCCGCTGCATTCCGTGACCCACAGAGCTGTGCCAAGGGGCCGTGGTGACTCCGTGCCGGCCCCGCACGCTTCTTGCGGCGGCGGTTCCGCAGGAGGATCAGCGCAGCTTCGCACGGGCTCGGCCACACGTAGGAGCTGTTGCTTTCCTTACGGATGCATCCCAAATCCCAGCGAGCTGCCGCAGCGCCGCTGTCCAGGAGGTGGCATCGGAAGCTCACGGGCACTGCCCAGGCTCCACACCAGTCCCTCGGTATAGCCCCGCTCGCTGGGAAGCAGCGCTCCGATTTGGAAAGCTCTTTCGGGCAATGCTGTCGCTCCTGGGGCAGCATCTGGAGAAGAAGAAGTTTCCGCTGGTGGTGCTCAGGACGCATCCGAGCGTGGTGGCGAAACCTTTGCCTGCTGTAGAGGTGCTCTGATCCCCATCCCAGCTCTACAGCATCAGAAACCTGCTGCCAAAGTGCTGCTTTTGAGAGAGGGATAGAAACTCACAGAATCCCAGCAGGGCAGGGGTGGGAGGTGACCTCTGGAGATCACCCACAGCAGCTTGCCCAGGATCACAACTGGCAGGTGGGTTTGGAATGTCTCCAGAGAAGAGGACTCTAAGGTGAGAAGCCATGGCTGAAGTGTCTGCAAAACCAGTGGTCTCCAGCTGCAAAACCAGTGGTCTCCAGCTTTGACACCTGCTGTGTGGAGTGGGATGTTGGGTGAAGAGGATGGAGAAGAGTTGGATGATGAGAAGAGAAACACAACTGGGCAAAATCTGCCTGAGGAGCTCTTGCAGAGATCTCTGCTTGATTCAGCTGGGGTAAACCAGAGAGAGAAAACCTTGAGGTGCCCTCAAGCATATTTTCCTGTTTGCTTTGATTTTTCAGGCTCCTTATAGAATCACAGAGCTGTTTGGGTTGGAAAAGGCCTCTGAGCTTACCCAGTCCAGCCAGCAACCCAACACCACCATGGCCTCAAGTGCCAAGGCCACAGGTTTCCTGAACCCCTCCAGAGATGGGGTCTCCACCACCCCCCTGGGCCGCCTGTGCCAATCTCTGACCACTCATTCAGTGAAGAAACTTTTCCTCATCTCTGACCTAACCCTCCCCTGGTGCAATTTCAGACCATTTCCCCACCAGGCTCCTCTGCAAGTATCTCTGCAAGTCTGGGTCACACCATGTGTGGAGGCAGCAAGTGAAGTGAACTTTGAATTTTGCATTTCTTTTTCCCCCCAGGGAATCCAGGCCTCTTGGAAAAGAGAACACTTGAACAGACACCTGGTGACCAATACAGCTGTTCACAACTGCTCGAAATACAGATCTCTTTTTCATTGTT
Source organism: Indicator indicator (assembly GCF_027791375.1). Lineage (NCBI taxonomy): Eukaryota > Metazoa > Chordata > Aves > Piciformes > Indicatoridae > Indicator > Indicator indicator. Next base: position 11,934,752 of record NC_072038.1, on the reverse strand, counting down.
CACAGAAACAATGAAGTGATGGAGGACTGAGAGGGTTGAACTGACATAAAAAAAATAAAATAAATTTAAAAAAATCCAAGAGCCCCAAGTCCCAAGCTCCTCAGTGCTCTTTGTAAAGCCCAAATAAATGGAAAAATAAATCATGCTCAGACATCAACAGGAAATTGGAGAGTTACAGCAAAGGGAGGGCAGAAATGTGGACGTCAATCATTTGGCTGGAGATGCTGTGGGACAAACAGATTTTTATCACACACAGCTCCTGACTCAAACCATTATGTCCCAGATTTCTTTTCTCACAAGCACACAGAGGACAACTTTGCCAACAAGCCTCTGGGAACAAATAAAAGAAGTAGAGCAAGAGTGGCTCTGCTCTCCCTGATTTCAAGCTGTCAAAGTCTCTGAAGCATCACTTTGATGCAAAAGCCTCAGCCCTAAGCCTCAGTCAAAGCTGCAGGGCTTCTTCCTAGGCCTGCCTCAAGGTTTTGCTGAGCCCAGATGGGCTCCTTCAGCTTCTCCTGGATAGGGACAGTTTTTAGCAGGGCCTGTTCAGAGAACCACAGAATATATCTGGTTGGAAGAGACCTCCAGGATCACCCAGTCCAACCTTCAGCCCAGCACTGAGGCTCACCACTAAACCATGTCCCTAGGCATCAGGTTCACACAGCATTTAAACCTCTCCAGGGATGGTGACTCCAGCACTGCCCTGGGCAGTCCATTCCAGGGTTTGAGAACCCTTGCAGTGCAGAAGTATTTCCCAACATCCAGCCTGAACCTCCCCTGGTACAGCTTGGAACCATTTCCTCTGGTCCTGTTGCTTGCCACCAAGGAGAAGAGGCTGCCCTCTCCTCATTCCAACCTCCCATAGAGAGCAAGGAGATCTCCTCTCAGTCTCCTCCAGCCTGAACAGCCCCAGCTCCCTCAGCCACTTCTGCTAGGACATGTCCAGTGGTGATAGGACAAGGGGTGATGGTTTGGAACTAAAAGAGGGAGACTTAGACTAGAGAGAAGGAAAACATTTTTTACACTGAGCATGGTGAGACACTGGCCCAGGTTGCTCCATCCAAGAACCATTCCTGGGCAGGTTGTTTGGGGCTCTGAGCATCCTGCTCTAGCTGAAGATGTTCAAGAAATGTGTGGCCATGGCACTTCAGGACATGCTTTAATGGCCATGGTGGTCTCAGGCTTTAGGTTGGACTTGATGATCTTAAAGGTCTCTTCCAACCAAAACAATTCTGTGATTCTCAGTTGAAGATGCAGACTGCAGGGGGCTTGGACTAGATGGTTCCTTCCAACCTAAAGTGTTCTGTGATTCTGTGGCTCCCTGAACTGTGCTGTTGCCCTTCAGTTCAAACCCAGTCAGGGTTGTCACAGCTTCACAGATTGCACTGGGTTGGAAGGGACCCTCAGAGCTCATCTTGTCCAGCCCCCCTGCAGCCAGTAAGGACACCTCCAGCTGGATCCCCTCTCTCCTCCCTCCCTCACAGCAGCCCATATCTCTTTTGGCCCACAGGGAAAGGTTAGATGTGACCTCAGCCTGTCCCTGCACCCTGAGCTCCCTCTGCCCTCCCCACACCTTGTGGCTGACACAGGAGGTCCAGCCTGGGGACACAGGAGGTCCAGCCTGGGGAGGACACAGGAGGTCCAGCCTGGGGAGGACACAGGAGGTCCAGCCTGGGGACACAGGAGGTCCAGCCTGGGGAGGACACAGGAGGTCCAGCCTGGGGACGTGGTCCCTGCTCACGGAACCTGGCTGCTGCCAGCTGCCCTTGGGCACAGATAAGAGGCCTTGCAGGACAAAGCCTTGGCCTTCCTTTGGAGATGTGAGATATGGGGATGCAAACAGCCATCAATCATGGGGTGTGGGCTGGGCACTGCCCTGCTCCTCTGCCTCACCCACTTCCACTCTGTTTACCACCAGGCTTTGCTTCTCTCTCCCTCTGCCCCTTCCACAGCCACTTGTTCATTCTGGGGCTCCCCAGTCTGCGGCAGAGACCTTCCCCGGGAGTTCTTCATCCCTGATGAGGAGGGAACCACATCTCCACACTGTTAGGAGGTTTGGGTCTCTGGTCTCCTCCTTCCCGCCTTGCTCCTGGCATGTGGGGCCTCCCTCTTGCCCAGAGGGAGCCTTCAGTCACACTGCAGCCAGCCCTGCCATGCTCCTGGGCTTTCTTTCTCAGCTCCAGCCATGGTTTTCTCCTGCACACGCAGCCCTAATCACTTCTGCATTGTTCTCTCCCAGCTGCTATCTTATCACTGCTGCATTGTTCCTCTGGGGCTTCCTCTGCCACTCCTGTCTGTCTCCTGGCCCTGTCTGTATCACTGGAGGCTTAGCTTCAGTCATGGTTGGGTAGCAGGAACAATTTCTTTGCTGCAGCAGTGGTCAGGGATTGGCACAGGCTGCCCAGGGAGGTGGTGGAGTCCCCATCCCTGGAGGGGTTCCAGCAATCTGTGGCCATGGCTCTCAGGGCCATGGTTCAGTGACCATGGTTGGCTTGGAGGTTGGACTGGATGACCTCAGAGGTCTTTTCCAACCCAAACAATTCTGTGTTTTGATGTCATCCAGCAGACATCTTGTTGCTGCTAGCTTACAACATTCTGCTTTCACTCTGATCCTGTCAATGCATTTCAGCCTCTCTCAGAGCAAACTCAGCAGAACTCAAGGCAGAGTGACCAGAGAGCCTTGAGCTGAAGTGGCAGTCAGGGTGGTGGGAAGGTGACTGTGGCAATATTCACAGGGACAAGATGAAATGAGGACTTCTTTGCCCTGAGCTTCTCCCAGAGTCACAGGGCTGAGCCCAGCTGACTGCAGCCCCCGAGGTGCTCTGCAGAGCCATTTATGTGAACTCCTGGCAAGAGGCAGCTCCATTGTGAAATCTGCCACTGCTGGGACTGCACAGCACCTGCTGAAAGCCCAGCTAGGAGCCACAGCCCTGGCCAGGCTCTGCACTGGTTTTCCAGGCTCCTTTCCCCCCCAGATGGCAATATTAACACTTTGCTGGGGTGGCAGGAGACAAGTGCTACAGCTGAGAACCATTCCAGTCTGGAACTGCTGCTAGGGAGCAGAGCCCAACCCTCACCTCACTGCAGCCTCCTCTCAGGGAGCTGTGGAGAGCAATGAGGTCTCCCTCAGCCTCCTCTTCTCCTGACGAAACATCCCTCAGCTGCTCCTCCCCAGCCCTCTTCTCCAGACCCTTCCCCAGCTTCGTTGCCCTTCTCTGGACCTGCTCCAGCCCTCAATGTCCTTCTGGGAGTGAGTGGCCCAAAACTGAACACAGAGGCTCCATCTGGCTGAGCCTCCTGATAGCAGAAAGTCCAAATTTGTCCTGGTTGGGGCAGTACCTCCATAAAATGAGCACAAATGGGAGCTGTTTTCATCCTCAGCCTGACAGATCAGCTAATTAGAGTGCAAAATAATATCATGAGGCTTGGAAAAGCCTTCTGCCTTTGAAAGATTGTTCATATTTATTTATTTGCATTTTGCTCAGAGCTGAACTACACAAACCAGATGGAATATCCAGTTTCAAACAGTTGGCTCTGCTCTGGAGCACTTCAGCTGATTGTCCTGATTCAAAGGAGGAAGATCATTTCGTGTTGAACACTCTAAAGCTTTTTAAACAGCCCTCTGGCTGACCCAGCCTGGATCCTGACCCCAAGAGCTTCACATCCCCAGTCTGGAAAACAGGGTTTGGGCTTTGACTCCTCAAACTGCTGCTCAAGCTCCACAGCTGTGGTAAGGGGAGAGGAGCTGCCATCCACCCCCTGACACTGCTCCAAGGAGGGGACACAGAGGTCTACAATGCCCCACACTGGTGTCTTAGCCCAAGCCCAACCCCAGCCACATGGTCCTGAGCCACAAGGCAGTGCAGAAGAAGCCACAGAGCAGACATGGGGGATGGCTCCTATAGGACTGTGTGAGCCTGGAAGTGTGAGGATTGAAAAGTCAGATCCACGTGGAAGAAGCATGGAGGATGCATCACAGGCACAACAATTTGCTTTAGGGCTTTCCATACATTCCCACACACACACACTTCCTAGGCCCTCTCTGCTGTGTGTTTTTCAGACCCAAGACTAAAGCCTCCTAAGAAGCCACCAGTCCTCAGTGGCCATCCTCCAGTACTTGTCCTTCAGCTTCCCAAAGGGCCGAGTGTGAAAGCAGCAGCACAGGGCTTCAGGAGAAGTCTTGGGATGGAACAGGAGGTAACTGAGGTGCCTGACCCTGCAGAGAAGGTTTCTGTGCTTAGAGGTGTGTCAGGTTTCATCAGACTCAGCACAACCCTGGGGCTCCATCTGGACCACCCAGCTGCATGGCAAGAAATGCTTTTTTCTCATGCTTTCAGCCATTACTTTGCTGAAGCTCTGCTTGCACAGCTCTGGTGTTTTCCCAGCTGGTTTGTGTGCCTGAGATCAGGTCACTGGAAGCAAAGGGCTCGCTCAGAACTTAAACAAAAGCTCTTTCAAGTTTAAAAAGAACCCAAAAGAAACAAACCTACCTGCAGGGAGCCTCCTTCTCCAAGGAGCAAGGGTTTGCTGTGGAGCTTTTCCTGCAAGAAAGGCAAGAGTGAAGAACTGGCCCAGGACCACCACTGCCAAGCTGTGTGTAGGGGGTGAGATCTGAGCCTCTTAGAGGTAAGAAAATGCTTCAGCAGCAGAAATATTGAGCCAGGATTTAAGAATATGGATCAGGCCCTTGCTCTGTGGGAAACCAGAGACAGACCCTTCTTGTGCTCTCCTCAAATGGGTCCCACTCCTGACAGCTGTGGAGCTCTCATGGGTGTCCTGGGGCACACCAAAAGGAACTGCTCAGGTTTTACTCTTTGGAACCGAGGTGCATAAGCTGTGCCTGGGAGCAGATCACAGGCAGCCAACAGAAGGCACCCAGCCAGTGATGGAACCTGCTCTGCCCTGCTCAAAGGGCCTTGGAAGGCAGATGTCTGCCTCAGCTTTTCCCAGCCCTCTTGTCCTGACCACTGCTCCGACAAGAAGAGGATCTGCAGGATGTGGTCCAAAAGAGGACAATCCATAGGACACTACCCCAGAGGCAGATGCCTGGCTCTAGAGAGGTGCCAGCATGAAGTCCCACCTGTCCTTCAGGAGCTACCACCTAACCACCCACCCAGCCCTCCCCTGGTACTTTATGTCCATGCAGGCAGTGTCTTAGTTTTTAAACCTCAGCAGAAGCAGAGATTAGGTTCCCATGGAGGCTATTTTTTTTACACTCCTAAACCTAATTTTACTTCTTCCCAGTGTACTTTGGACCACAGCCAAGCTGTGCACATGTGGTAGGAAGCTGCTTCACACAACTCCCTGCAAAATGGGACAGCTAGGAGCAGCTTCACAGGCTCCTGTAGCATCCAAGATCAGGAAGAGGAGAATCATAGAATGGGTTGGGTTGGAAAGGACCTTTAAGCTCATCCAGTTCCAAACCCCTGCCACAGGCAGGGACACCTCCCACCAGCCCAGGTTGCTCGAGGTCTCATCCAACCTGGCCTTCAGCACCTCCAGGCAGGAGGCATCCACAACCTCCCTGGGCAATCTGTTCCAGTGTCTCCCCACCCTCCCTGTCAAGAATTTCTTCCTCATCTCCAGTCTCAATCTGCCCTCCTCAAGCTTCAATCCATTCCCTCTCATCCTATCACTGCAAGTGAACAAGCCCCTCCCCAGCATCCTTGCAGGCCCCTTTGAGAAGGCAGCAGGAGAGGCTTGGCTGGTGAGGAGATGGCAGGGGCCAGGCAAGAGGCTGTGTTATGGTCACTGGGTGGAAAAGCAGCACATAGAGATGGGGGGGTGGGGGAGAGCAAGCTCCTTTGATAGCCTTAATGTCACAATCAGGAGAAGCTTCCTGGCCTCATATTTTCCATATAAACACTCTCCACTGGCAGGAGTTACTGGTTCCCTGACTGCAGCACAGAAGGGCTCCATCAGCTCCATTGACGTCACAGCTGGAGGATTTTAATGCAATGTGCTGTGCTTCCCCAGTTATGTGTTTGACCCTAACCTCTACCAGATGTTCAGCCCAGGCACCCTCACAGACACTGCAGCACTGTTTGGGAGGCTCTGGGAAATCTGAAATGCTGGAGTGGAAATCAAACCCTCTGGCACCAACTCCTTTGTCTGAGCTGCTCCCTGCCACGGGAGATAGGCTGCACTGAGGGCTCTGCTCTGCTCTGCTCTGCTTAGGTGGGAAAAATGGGGGGGAAAGGGCCAGAAGGTTGATATTGTGCTCTGCCTGCCTGTGTAGGAGGGTAAAGGACACCCCTGCCACTGAATGGGGCTGAAGTCACAGCTCTCTCCTGTGCCAACCCACAGGAAATGACCATGAGACAGGCAAGGAAAGGTGAGCTGTGTCAGAGGGAGCACAAAAGGAGCCAGAAACTCTGAATTTGGTGTTTGGCTCTTTAGGCAAACTGGTTCTGTTTCTCAGCCCTGTTTCCCAGCCAGAAAATGTCCCTTTGCCCAGTTACATCCTGGGTTTATCAGGGCAGGACTGGGGAGAGGCTGCATGGCTGGGGTGCAGAGGATTCACCTCGTCCCCCCAGGACAGCCCAAGCTCTCCTTGGGGTGGGAGCAAGCTGATATCTGCACCAAACTGGTATCTGCACCAAACTGGTATTTGTACCCAAGTGGTACCTGCATCACAGTCCCACCACCCTGATGCTGCTCCACAGGCAAATCTGCTCGGTGCTGGGACTCCCACAGCAGCTACACCTCCAAAGCAGAGTGTCACTGAGCTCTGCAGGAGGTGACAGCAGCTGGAAATTAGTCACAATCAGGAAGAATCACATCATCAAAACCCTTCTCACATTGGATGCTGGCTTGGGAAGCCTCCTGCTCGTTCTTCCTGCAGAGAAGATAAAAATGATGGAGCAAGAGAGGGTTAAAAGGAGATCCATGTTCCCAAACCTCAGCTTTGGGTTTCAGTTACTTCATTTTAGAAAGATTGGAAGCTGGATCCAAGACACCCTTTAGTTCTGGGCTTGGATTAGCAAATTGAAAGTCACTGGTGGGGTTTTGCAAAACCAAACCCATATCCTCCTTGGCCTGCTCCTAGCTGCAACTGAGCTAGCCCTGAGCAAAAAGAAGTGAATCACTCCTTAGAACAGGGACTCCAAAAATGCTGAACTCAACAACCACAAGCTGGGGGAAGGAGCATGTGAAGCCTGTGTGAGGCATTTGTTCTATTTAACCCAGGAAAGACCAAACTGGCAGCAGCAGCAGTGAGAGATCGCACAGCAGAAACATTTGGAAACATTAAAAACTAAAAACTGGATGGGTTTGGGTTTAGCAGCTCCATGCACACATAAAATCTGTGGCTCTGTGGCCAAACCATTTGCATTTGTCCCCAAGCAGCTGGCAGTGGCTGCTGAGGTTTCACTTTTCCATTGATCCATTGGGTTGAACCAGAGTGGGGCTGGGGCTCTCCTGGGGTGAAAGCAGCACTTCTGGAGCTGGAGCAGCACAGCTGCCCTGCCTCAAGCACACCTCTCACTGTAACCCAAACCAACAGCCATGGCTAGAGGGCTGATGAGGTGCTGGAAAGTCAGGGATGCTTCTTAGCCCCATCTAATGCTCAGTGTGACTAGGCAAGCCCCACCCCTGCCCTGTGCTGTGGGGCAGAGCCTGGGGACAGGAGCGCTCAGGTGGGTGCTGGTGCTGTGTGTTGGTGCAGAAGCCCAAAGCTCTGGCTGTGGGCTGCTTTCCATGTGCCAGAGAAGATGCTTTGGGACAGGCTGCCCAGGGAGGTGGTAGAGTCCCCAGTCCTGGAGGTGTTCAAGAAACCTGTGGCCATGGCACTTCAGGACATGGTTTAGTGGCCATGTGGTGTTGGTTGAGTGTCAGAGTCCATGATCTTAGAGGTGTTTTCCAGCTGAAACACTTCTCATTCTATGCTGCAGCTCCCTCAGGAGCCATGGGTGAGGGTTTGGGTGAATCACAGCATCCCAGCACGGAAGGGATCTCTGGAGATCATAGAGTCCAACCCCCCTGCCAAAGCAGGGTCACCTAGGGGATGGAGAAGGCTGTGCCCCACCACAGCAGTGCCACTGCAGCACTGCCCAACGATCCCAGCCTGGGGTTTTCTTTGCAGAAGCTGCAGAAAGAAGCAGGAATTGCAGGAGCTCTGAGCAGCTGCAGCAAGCAGCCCTTGCCTGCAGGTCCACAGCCGAGGTTCTCAGGGCTTGCTGCAGGCTGTGCACAGTCCCAGAGCCAGAGCAGGGGCTGCTGCAGCAATGCCCTCCCCCCCCCCCGCCCCCCCACCGATTCCTGCCTGCTGAGCACCAGCACATTAACACCACCACACTTTATGAGCAGGAAATCCAACCAGAGACTGCAATGCCATCAAAGCAGCAGGTAGGTGCCTGCTGGCCCCGAGGTGGGCCCAGAGAGGCTCCCCATAGCCCCCAGATTCACAGGGAAGGCAACGTGAGCAGCAGGAGCCAAGTGCTGCAGCAGGGGCAGCAGGAGGGACTGAGGCAGAGCAGGAAATAATGACATCTCCATCTGGATCGGGCTGCAGGCTCAAGCAGGCTGCCTTCCCTGCCATAGTTTACACATCCACACATCCCCACATGTCGGGAGTGATTTTTACAGCCAGCCAGCAGACAGCCACACAACCCACACCAGCTCTGCCTCGCTGCCCTGCCATGTGCCTGCCTCTCTGGCAAGGAGAAGGCAGAGGGTTGTTTGTCTGCTGTCCCTTCAGCCCCTTTGGGTTTGTTTTCCTCACTGGCAGTAAATCGTTTCACTTCTCTTTCCTCACCGAACGTTTTCTCTCTGTTGTGGGCTCTTTCTTCCCTCTTAGTTGCAACAGGAGTGACTGACAAAAGGCTCTCTCAGGGCTTGCCAGCTCACACACCACAGCTGACACAGGGTGCTCAGCCTCCTTAGAGGCACTTCTTAAAGCTCCACTTTCAGCTCCTGATCCCACCCCACCCCCGAGGGACAGAGCCACGCCGGAATCCCACAATGGTTTGGGTTGGAAGTGACCTGAAAGATCACCCAGGTCTATCCCCGCTGCCATGGGCAGGGACAAGAAAGAGTTGGGGAAACAAAAAAGGGTCGGTGAAGAGCATGAGTAGAAGTCAGGCTGCTGTTAGGGTTACAACAGGATGCTGCCAGGGTCTTCACGATGATAATTAGTGACAAGGCCACTTCGGGGTCAGGCTGGCACCAAGGTGCCACCAGCTCCACCCTGGAGGTGACAACAGCAGCAAGTTTGGTGGCTCTGAACTGAACCCCACGAGTCAGGTTGGAGAGGAAGGGAAAAACAGGAGCTGAACGTGGCTTCTGTTTTGGAGGTGCTGAAGCCACTGCTGCTTTCAGGCCAGGGAAGGACGACCTGCTGTGTTCCCTGGGTGCCTTGGCTCCCGCTCATAAAGCACTTAAGAAGCTGTCCAGCTCCAAGCGTGTGCTTAAGTGCTTTGCTCGATTAGCCAATTAGCACATGGACTTGCCTGCAGTCTTTGCAAGCTGAAAGCACCGGGGGGCTGATGATGCTTTTGATGGCCTCTGGAGCAGACCACAGGTACCGAGCTGCCCTCCTGGATCACAGCTCCGCAGCGCCAGGCAGCCCTGTCCCGAGAAGTTGCTGGCTGAGGAAGAGCTGACCTTGGCCACTTGCCTCTGGTCATCTCCAAGCTCTGCTGAGGCCATTTGTGTGATCAGCTTCGTAGGGCCACTTGCAGCACTCCGTGCTGTCTGGACACTCCTGGCTGGATGCAGCAGAGCTGCCAGGAATGGGTCCAAATGCCCACGTTTGGAATTTTCTTTTGCTGCTAAGGGAGGCTCTGACCTGCAGTGATGCTTTTCCTTTGGTCTGGTGAAGGGAAGCCGTTTCCAAGGGATCACACAGACAGCTCACATCAAAGGTTTCAGGAGCAGAGGTGCATCCCGAGATGCAATGGATGTGACTCAGGGTGACTCACAGGCTGTGTCCTGCTGCCAAGTGAGTCAGCACTTGCAGCCACCTCACCGAAATCCACCACCAGAGGCAAGGACCTGTGGTGCAAGATGAGCTCCAGACACCCTGCTGCTCCTCGGAGCACAGCACACAGCACTGGACCCTCCCCAGGGTGGTGGACCACGGGGCAGCTCTGCACCATCTGGGATGGACTCCCCAGTGGGGAATTCAAGAACTTGCTCCTGGAAGCAGGCAACAAAAGGGAGTTGGATTTCTGGTGAATATCAAGCCTGGGTGCAGAAGACCTTGAGTCTTCTTGGGTCAGCAAAAGCCATGTTTGAGCTAATTCTGATGGAACTTGCCAGCAAATGAAGTGCTGAAGCAAATGATTTCTTGTAAAGCTCCTGTGGCAGCAGCATCCTTGCTGGAGCAGCCCCAGGAGGGGGCTGGAGCACTGGCCAGTGTCTCTCTTCTCCTCTCACCTTTGCCAAGCAGCAGCAAAAGAATGGATTTTCCTCCCCTTCTGCAGAAAGTGTGATGCAAATCCTTGAGGTTCTTGTAAAACCTGCAAGCTGAGCAAGGCTGATGTCCCACACCCCCCATGCAGTTTGATATACACTTCTGCAGATGCAGGGAAGGATGGGCACCACCTGCATGCCTGGATGGGAGAGCCTGCCATGGGCAGGGACACCTCCCACCAGCCCAGGTTGCTCAAGGCCTCATCCAGCCTGGCCTGGAACACCTCCAGGGAGGGGACATCCACAACCTCCCTGAGCAACCTGTGGCAGTATCTCCCTACCCTCACTGCAACTCAAATCACTGCAAATCACTGCTTTTACTAGGCCTGATGCCATGCTTGTCTTGCTGACCACCCAGCCCCTCCACAGCCATGGAGCAGACTGGCACAGGGTGGTCTCAGACAGGACATCCTCCAGGGAACAGCCTCTGCACAGCAGCCAAACAATAGAGCCCAGAGGCACTGCAGCAGATGTGACCATGCCCAGCCTCTCCTCCCCACCAGCCTCAGCTCTCTCCTGCCTGCACAGCACCCATCACATCTGCAGCCTCCTTTGTTCCCTGCTCTTTGTGAGCCTTTCCCTTCACAGAGCCACAGCAGGCTCCAGTGCTGCACCTCTGCCCATCCCCTGGGGTGCTGTAGGTCTGTATGATGAGGCAGGGCACAGCTCCCAGTGCTCAGTGGGGAGCCCCCAGCCAGTGCTGCCCATGGCACAGCTCTGCTCCCATAGCTACCCATCAGGGCTTTGGGATCAAGCCATTTGCAGGTGTACATGGAAAGACAAGGGGTGATGGGGACAAGCTGCTGCTGGGGAGATTCCCATTGGACTGCAGAGGAAAATATTTCCCCATGAGCACAGTCAGACACTGGAATCATCTCCCAAGAGCAGCAGTCAGTCCCCTGCAGTGGGCAGGTTCAGATTCAGTTTGCCAGGGTGCTGAGCCAGCTCATTGTGACTCCACCATCACCTAGCAAGGGTGGGCCAGGGCAGCCTTGGGGTCCCTTCCACACTGGCATTCTGTGACTTCTCCTGGCCCAGCCTGCCCTGCCCTGTCTCTGCTGAAGCTTGATGTGCCTCCTTTTAGAAATGGCTGAGTTTGTAAAGGCTTCTTCTGCAAACAGCACTTGCTGAGGACCCAGGACACCACCAGCACTGCCAGTCACAAACGAGGAGCAGATCACCAAAATGGAACCTAAAATAACCTGCATCTAAAATAACCTGAAACATGCTCCAAGACAAAATCCATCAGAGGTGGAGCCCAGCCTGTGGTGCTGGGTGCATTTCCCAGAGAGGGAAGGCTCAGGGAGGAGAGAGGAGAGCTTTGCTTCATCCCAAGAGCCATTCCAACCTGATGCTCCTCTGGCCTTTCGTTTTGCAGGATTTGCAAACGTTTCATAATTCCAAGAACAAGAGCAAGGGGAAAGCCCTTTTCCTGCCAGGGAGGCACATAACTGTCAATGCTCCATTGTTGTCCTGGCTCACCACCCTTTAAAGCAATTAATGGATAAATCAGGGGCTCTGCTCTGGCATTTCTGTGGGTGGGGTTTATTCCCATCCTTATCTGAGCAGGGAATCTTTCCCACCAGTAACCTGGTGCCAGGGTGTCCCACAGCCCGGGGGCTGCAGAACAAACAAGCTCCATTAGGGGAGGATATTTACAGCTGCTGACCAAACTCTCAATTTCCTTGGAAGGCTGCTCCAGACAATACACTTGGGGCACTGGCCTCCAATTGTACTGTCACAAATTGATCCAGGCCCAAGAATGAGAAAATACTGTGTTTAGATTTGTGATAGGCAAGCAAAACAAGGCAGGGATGGTTTCAGAGGGGTTTTTTTGTTCTCTCTCCATCCCCCTTCATCTGTTTGTTTATTTTTACAGTCACAGGATGGAGCAGGGTGAGTGCAGAATCTCCCCTTGCCCACCCTGCCCTGCCCTGAACCCAGCAGTCAGCCATGCACTGCTGGTGGCATCTCCCTGGGAGGATGAGGAAGGGGGACAGTGCTGTACCCTGTGCATGAGGCTTCTTGTGGCTCAAAATTCACAGAATCACAGAGTTGTTTGGGTTGGAAAAGGCCTCTGAGGATCACCCAGTCCAACACCAACCCAGCACCTCCATGGCCACATGTTTCTGGAACCCCTCCAGGGATTGGGACTCCCCCACCTCCCTGGGCAGCCTGCTCCAATCCCTGACCACTCTTGCAGAAAAGAAATTTTTCCTCATTCCCAACCTAACCCTCCCCTGGCACAATTTCAGGCCATTTGTTCTCCTTCTATCACCTGATCCTAGGGAGAAGAGATGCAGGGAGCTGTAGAGAGCACTGAGGTCTCCGCTCAGCCTCCTCTTCTCCAGCCTGAACACCCCCAGTTCCCTCAGCTGTTCCTCACCAGCCTTGTTCTCCAGCCCCTTCCCCAGGGTGAACCACTCTGATGGTCTAATGGTTGGGACCAACTCGATTCCCATGGCAGGAGGAGCAAATCCTGAGCAGCAGCCCCCTGAGCAGTGTTTTCCAGATCTGGCCCAGTTTAGTGAAACCCAGAAGTGAGATAAGGAGAAAGAAGTCTCCCAAAACTCTGTTGTTGAGGATGGAGCTGGCAGGTTTTTGGGGTGGAAGTCTGTAATCAATGCTTTTACTTTGAGGTTCACAGACATTTTAGTTTCTACAGGCTTTCCTTCCACACCATTGGCTTGCCCTGCCTTAAAGCAGGTAGTTCCCAAACCTGAGATTAGAAGTGGTGAGTGTGAAGATAGTTTAGGACTAAGGGAAGCTGATCCCAACTAGAAGAAGGAAAACTGCCAGCCAAAGGGGAGGGAAAAGCAGCTGTGAGCAGGTTGCAGAGATCTGCAGGCACCACACAGTTGTGCCTTTAGGATGCAGCAAAGGGCTCAGAGGAGCCAAACATCTTGAGGAAAGGCAACAAAAGGATTGGCCTCATGTGAACTTTAATTTTGTCCAGAAATTCCACTCTGGATCAAAGAACTACAGTGAAAGTTTAGTTGGAAACAGTATTTCCCTGCACAGCAGTTCAGCTTCAGCAAGTGGGAAACATTCCCCCTGGCCATGAAGAGTTAGCTTTGGCAAAGTCCTGGCCTCTTCTGGAGTAAGCTCAGTGCCAAGGCATTTTCTGAGGAAAAATTGACTGAAAGATGTTATCTGGGAGCATTGTGGCCCCTCTTTAGCAGCTGCTCTGCCAAAAGCCTGGCAGCAATTTGTGGGGTGCAAAGAGCCAGGGAGATGCGGACCTGCCCCTGGGTCTGACGAGGGAGACTGTGAAGCAGAAGATGTGTTTGAGATCTGAGCTAGAGAGACTGAGCCATGAATTTCTGGGATGCTTCTGCTGAGTTTGGTCCTTTTCCTAGGGAGAAAAAGAGCTCCTGGGTGATGCTGAGGGAAGAAACTACTGAAAGAGCAGGGGTGTAGAGAAGCCAGGGAAGAGTGAGCAAAGACAACACTTTCTTGTGTCTCCTGGGGAGTCACTGCAGGCTAACAGAGCAGATGGGAGCACTCAGAGAGGCCTGAGAGCTGCATCCAACCACAGGATGATATTCTACCTTTCAGCAGGGGAAGAGGCATGCCCAGCTCGGCAGAGAAGCTACACTGCAGCCCTCTGAATAAAGCTGAGGGCTTAATAATTTGGTTTATAGAGATGAGACACAATAGATTCACTACCTTCTCCCTGCAGTTCATCCTCTGCCGACATGGTTTGCTTTGCAGATTCCACTTCCCATTTGAGTTGCTGTTTCTAGCCCTGGGAAAGCAAAGCAAAGTGCTGCATGGTGCCTGTTAGCTCTGCTGGCTGCTCCCCACACTGCTCTCCAGCTGCTGCTCAGTCCTTCTGAACACACTCAAAAATCCACTGGAAATCTGAAGGCTTTTGTCCAAAGATGGAATTCCAATCACTTGTGTCCTTGAGGGGCTGCACAGGAAGTTCTCCTTTGCAAGAGTTAGCTCCAGGAGGGTGACAAAAGTGCCTTGGTCCTCTGAAAGAGGAGCACAGATTAGGAAGGGATCTGCAGAGCTGCAAGCAGCAGCTGTGACATGCAACTGCTCATCCTAACTTAGTAAGCTTCACCTTGGGAGGGGGGGTTAAAAAAAAAAAAATAAAATCAATTTCTTTCTCACACTCTTTGCACTGAAAGAAACTCTCTGTGGTAGCCAGAGACCTTCTTCCAGATCCCACCCCAAGTAGACTGCACTCATTTGTTCTGGTGCCAACATTGTCCTGTTTAAATAGTTCTTCTTCCTCCCCAGTGCTTGCAGCTCTGATGTATTTATTACCCTCCTGATAGAGTTAAATGAGGATGGCTTAGATTCAGAAAGCTTTTCCATCTTCCCCACTGGTTCCTTTCTCATTGACAGAAGCTGAAAGTGCTTGTCCCAGGGCACTCCAAACCCAGAGGGGGCCAATGCAACACTCACTGCACCTGATGCCCACCCCAAGTCAACAGCTTGGCAACTTCTGGCTGCTCAGGATCAGCTCACAGCTTACAAGGAGTTATCAAACACCTTCTCATTGTGTCCTGCTCACCCACTGTTAACTCAGAATCATGGAATTGTTTTGGTTCTCTGAAAAAGACACAGGAGGAGGAGACTGCCTCCTGATCATGAGATATCACTGAGTTATTGAAACCCCAATGGCTGTTTGAAGCCAGGGAAGAGGATATCAGCATTTCCTTCACAGCTGTGCCATCCTGGAAAGCTCTCCATGGAGATACTACAAAAGCACATCTTGAGCAACCTGGTCTGGTGGGAGGTGTCCCTGCCCATTGTGGGGGGTTGGAACTGGATGATCCTTAAGGTCCCTTCCAACCCAGACCTATGATCTTCATCCAAACATCCCTGAAAGTCAACCTTACCCCTTCCTGTCAGCAAGCACTAACTGGAGCCAGGAGCTGGTGGCTCAGCAGCACAGCCCACAGTAACCCTTCCCAGCCTGCTGCTGGTGGTGCTCAGTGCTCACACAGCAGCAGGGCCCCAGCACACCCTTCAGAGGAGCAGAGAAGTGATGTCTCACCCTGGCAAAACTTAGGGCACAAACATAAGGCAAGGCCATGAAAAGCCTCAGCACACAGCCCTGGCTATTGATCCTGTCCACCCCAGGAGCTGAGGATGTTCATGCCTGAATGGTTTTGCTCAGGCTGGAGCTGGAAAGGAATTAGCTTGGCAGGCTCAGGCTCAGTGTCTTTCTTTTGCAGTGATCCTATTGTTCTGAAGCATAATGGGGCAGAGCTTTCTATGGTCCCACTGGGACTGTATCAGAACTGCCATCAGCAGTGAAAAGTGTGCTGTGTAATGCTGCTGCCTGCTCCTAACACCACAGCCCCAGCCAAGAAACACTCAGTGCTTCACATTTACTTCCACTCAACTGCAAGGCCTTTTCTTCAGGCTCCACATCACATTTCAGCTGCCCAGAGTGGGCTCATTCTCATTCAGCTCAGAGCTTTTGACTTCTGAGGCTTGTTTGGTTCCCAGGGCAGCTCAGCCCTGCAGCAGCTCTGAGGGGCTCTGTTTTCCACCCTGTTGTCACTTGAGAGCATGTTGATTTAAGGCACTGCTTTTCTTCAGGCTCCTGCACTCTATACCCACTGAAGGAGAGTGGAAAACAAGCCAGGAAAAGGCACTGCCTTCTGCCCCAAATTCTGAACTCTTACCAACACCCTCACCTTTAACTTTCTCTGCTCAGAGCTGCAGATGAAGCTGGAACTGATTAAAAAGCAGTTCCTGCCTTTGACCTCACACCACTGGGAGGCTGAGGTGCCTTGCAGGGAGTCAGACAGACCCACAGACACACTACATGCTGTCAGGTGTAAACCTAAGATGCCCTAAGAGCATCTAATTGTGCAGATGACATCTCTGCAGAAAAGCCACTGGAAGATTACTTTTTTTCCCTGCCATTTACAGCGGTGACATCACTCTGCCAAACTCAGAGACCAAACTCATGCTCCATGCTGAGATGGAGCATCAGGAGCCTGGGGAAGATGCTGGCTCCTCTGGGAGAGATGGCATTCAGGGCTGGTACCCTGGTGAGAGAGGAAGAAGTTCTTCCCCATGAGAGTGGTGAGAGCCTGGAATGGGTTGTGCAGGGAGGTGGTTGAGGCCCCATCCCTGGAGGTGTTTAAGGCCAGGCTGGATGAGGCTCTGGCCAGCCTGATCTAGTGTGAGGTGTCCCTGCCCATGGCAGGGGGGTTAGAACTCGATGATCCTTGTGGTCCCTTCCAGCCCTGACTGATTCTATGATTCTATGACTGACTAGTCTGTGAAGGCTGCAGGTGCTATGGATCTAGAGGGACTTAAGAGAATCCATGAGAATCATGATCAAAGCTGGAAAACTACCAGGCTCTTGGAGAACATAGTAAGCTGTCAAAGATAACTTGCTGTGTGTGTTACTCCTCTGCACAAATCTGGATGCCAGATTGCAATCAGGTCTCCAGGACAGTCCCACCACATTGTGGTCCTCCAGGGCACTGCTCAGAACCAACAGTTTCAGCTGCCTTTGCTTTGACCCCATGAGAAGAGCTCCAGGGGTGCTTGTTCCCGAGAAGATGATGCTCATTCTCACCCAGTGTTTTGAGATGAGGTCAAGGGACATCCAAGAGGCTTCCTGTCAGCAGGTTGGAACCAAAAGCATTGGCACAGACTTAGTGCGGAAAAAAACAACCCCAGCTGAATTGTAGCTGTTCAGTGAACACTGCCTGACCACCACCAGAAGGGCTTCTGTGAGTCTTGAGCTGTGTGAGAAGCACTGCACAGTGCTGGAGGTTTGCACCACACCTCCCTGAGAAGGAGTTGTGCTTGGTTTTCATTTTCCCTTTCCCCAGAAGTTGTGGCAGCACAAAGCCTGAGTATTGCCTCCTGGAAAGCCTCTGAGATGAACACTCTCAGGCAGCTGCAGATCTTGTGCCTGCACCTCGGCTTGCAGGGCAGGTTTGAGCGAGCAGCTGAAGGTCCCTCAGCAGCATCCAGCTCCATCCTGGGAGAGAGCCTTAGCACCCCTGAGCAGAGCTGAAGCAGCCTTTGTCTGGCAGAACATCCCACCCCTCACTGGGTGCTGGCTCCCTTGCTCCTGGCAGCAAATACTCGATGGGGAGCAAGGCTCCTGTGAGTCTGTACAAGAGGATTCCCTCCTCTGGGCCACAGCTGCCCATGGTAAAAGTCATTTCACCACACCCAGATGTTGTACTCAGGGTCATTGCTCTGCTGAGATGTGCTGCTGTGACAAACACAGCTGCTGGGTCAAGCTCCAGTGCATACTGGGCAGCTTTCCATGAAGCACCAGGTTAGAACTGAGCAAAACTCAGCTTGCACCAAGACCGTGGGCAGAAGTGGGCAGCTGTGAGGAAGATGCTTTGCTTCCTTCCCAGAGATTGACCAAGAAGGCCTTTAAAGCCAAGCCTGATGCTGTGTGCTGCCTGCACACACTGCAGAGGATGCAGCAGCAATGCACCTGAGCTCACTGCTCTCCACCCCACAGCTTTGGGTGCTGGAAACTCCAAAGAGGCACCCTGAGGAACTTGGGGACCTGTGGATGTGTTGGCACCTGTCTGTACACACAGCTCATCCAAAATTAGCCAGGAGAAGGGGAAGAATCATTTGTCAACTCCTGGTCTCCTCAGCCCTCTTGACAAAAATGTCACAGCTCCACTGACACTTCTGCCCTCAATTTAAATAGCAGCCAGTGGCCAGCAGTGGCTGCTGGGCCAGGGGCAAGGTGCAGCTCCTGCCTCAGGCTCCTCCTGGATCGGGTGACTCACCAACATGCCTGAGAAACTCCCTTAGACCACAGGCTCCAGTAGCAACCCCACAACAAACACTTGTCCAGGGCCTGCACTCATCCTTGGGGGGTTAGGATGTAACCCTGCCAGCGCCAGGGGAGCACAGCAAGAGGTGGCAGCTCCTGAGTGCTGCTTGCTGCTGCCTGGCTGCACTGGGCTGCAGGTGACATGGAGACCTCTGCTCTGCCTTGGCATCTCCTGCTCCCTGCTGAGCTGTTCAAGCCTCCTGGTCCTGGTGTTTCACTAGGACACTAGTGACAGCAAAGCCTCCTGCCCAGCTTTCCCAGAGGATGCTGACACCCACATGTATCTGAGCACTGCACACTGCAGTGCCTGGCTCACCATGTGCTGCCCTGTCTCTGGATCACAACTACCCTTGTGGAGCTCCACCAAAGCATAGAATCACAGAATTGTCAGGGTTGGGAGGGACCTCAAGGCTCATCCAGTTCCAACCCCCCTGCCATGGGCAGGGACACCTCACACTAGAACAGGTTGCTCAGAGCCACATCCAGCCTGGCCTTAAAAACCTCCAGAGATGAGGCTTCCACCACCTCCCTGGGCAACCTGTGCCAGTGTCTCACCACCCTCATGGGGAGGGTGTTAGGAATTTCTTCCTAACATCCAATCTGAATCTCCCCATTTCTTGGTGCACAGACATCCCCAGAGCACTTGGCATTCGTAAAGCAGAAAAGGCTGTACCCTGCAGAAGCCAGAGCAGCCATGCAGTACCTCCTGCCTGCAGAAGAGGCTAGGAGGAGTTCCCAGTCCCTCCAGCACTTGGCAGTGTGATCTGTCAAGCCTGCCTCTTGAACTTGAACATAGAGCTCTTAGGGAGAGACTTGGGAAATCATTTCCCCTCCACCTCTCCTATCATGCTGAGGGCAGGAGCCTTCATTGCAATGCTCCCAACCCTGCCCCAGGAGAACTGTAGCTCTACCTCCAAAATGCAAGTTGAGTGCTGTGACTGCCCCTGCCCAGCTCTGGGGAGCACACTCCTTAAACAAACACTGCTCTCATCTGGACCAAGAGAAACTGCAGAGCTTCCTATGACCTCATTGTGATCCACACTGTGACCCTCTGCAGCTGCATCAGACACACCTTCAGCCTTCTCCAAAGGCCCTGCTGGTGCCTGAGCCCAGAGCCCTGCTGCAGGAGTGTTCTGCTCACTCTGTCAGAGGATGAGAGGAGCTCTATGTAGAGCAAAGGCAGCTCCTCGACCTGGCTTCACAGGAGCAGCACTTCATTATTTAAGCTGCCCTAGCAGGATCTCAGCACACCAAATATTCTCTCTTCATCTATCAAAAGAACTTGACCAGCACACAGGGCTTTCTCAGGAGCAACACTGAGCTGCAGCTGATGGATCATTTGCAAGGTGACAGTGAAAGCAGTGCAGGAGGGACCTCAGAGCCAGTACAAATCAGCATCCTGGGAGGTTCTCATCTATCTTCCAAACGAGATTCTGCTCTCACCACACCAGTTCCAATTTACTTTTTTTGTTGTTATTGTTTAGGGGTTTGGTTTGGTTTGTGTTTTTATTTTTTTTTCTTTTCTAAGAGTTACAGCAAGGGATTAGCTGTATTTTAATGAGAAACAAATAGTTTGGGTAGAAAGCCAGATGCTGGAATAAATATTTGCAAGCCCTAGAACATAAGCACCAGGCCAAGTCCCAAGGTCTTTCTTAACAAGACAAAAAGGAGCAATCTCTTGTCCATGAACATTAATTTTCATCCTCATTTTACTACTGAGCTTTTCCTGCTGTCACTTCACTTGAGCTATCTTTTCTGCTCTGATTCTGAAGTTCCTAAACTCTTAACTCAAGCTGAGAGAGCCAGAAATGTACTGGGAGTTTGTAATGCTTTGAGGCAAGAGAATGATTGTGCCTTTCTAGCTAGGCTCATGTCTTTATTTGGAACCCAATCCTTCAAGCACATAATTATGGAAATAGTTCTTGGCCAGGCACAGAGAAAAAAAAAAACATAATAAAATTGTCTTCAGGATCTGTATGCTGTGAGCCAAGACTCCCAATCTGTCAGAGCTCTCTCAGGATGGAGCCTGCCACGAGCAGCAGAGCAGCAAATGCACATCAGACCCAGCTCCAGCTGTCTGCCTGTGGTTAGTCCCCAGCCCATGCCCATCCTGGGCTGGCAGTAAGGAGCAGATGTCTCTGTTGCAGAGCTGGCCACCACAATTAGCATCACTAACTGCATCACCTAACCAGCAGGAGCTGGTGGCCCTGCTGCTCCAGCTCACAGACAGCTCCTGCCACCCCAGCACCCCTTCCCCAACAATCCCTGGTGCCAGCAGCTTTGGGAGGTGGCTGTCCACAGCCCAGGCCTGCAGTGTGTGGTGCAGACCTCATTGTTCTCACGTAGGCAGGAGAGCCCCAGCTCTGTGTACACATCCCGAGGGCAGCGCAGCCCTTTCCCACTGCTATCTCCCACAGTGTTTATCAGGGCTTACAGACCACTTCCTCTCCACAGCCCTCATTGAAATGCACACAATAAACAATTTACCCAATTGGGTTTAGGAGGCCCTCAGCCCTTTTCCTTCCAAGGCACAAGAAAATAGATTTATTTGTTAGATAGAGGCAGGCTGGGCTCTGGAGGGGCCGGGGGAGCCAAGCGGGAGGGCTCAGGGCTCTGGATGTAAGCATGGACACTAGCAGGGATGTACCTGCTCCAGGAGACTCAGAGAGATCAAGAGAGGAGGTCTCTAGCACCTAGCTTCCAACCTAGCCATCAGAAGCCATCCAGACCACAGGCCAAAGCCCCTTTGTTGAAGGGTGGTGGCAGCAGGGTACCTACAGGTACCAGGATCAGGAGTCAGACAGTGCTGCCTGCCCACCAGTGCCCAGGGCTGGCTTGGGCATCACTGACATTGCTCCCAATGGAAGCAGAGCCTGGCTAGAGCTCTGCCTTGGGTGATGAGAGAGGACCACAAAACTGCTGCTTCACCATCCACTACAAAGCCTCCAAGCTGCTGGAGCCCACCAGGCCCAGGTTTGCTGCTCTGCCCCCAGGTGTGGGTTTGGTCCCTGGATTACTTTTTGGGGGAAGTTGTGGAAGGCATCTTCAGGGACACAGGAGCTGCCAACATATCATCCCATACTGCATAGGGGTGGCACAGCTGGGAGCACAGACACTGTCCCCTTCTTGGGTTTGACTTTCAATTGTCTTCCAACTTTTCCAGGTGCACCACTGCCTGCATGTTGCCTCCCACAGCCATTTGGCTGCCCAGTGCATTAAAGATTTGAAGTCCAGGTGCTGCAAGCCAAGCATGCAGTGGTTCTGAGTTCAGGGCATCCCTGGGAGAGCTTGAGAGAGCAAGAAAGGAAGGAAATCTCCTTTCTGAGTAGAGAAGGTCCATCTTCAACACCATTCCTACAAAAAGAGGGGGACAAGAGGCTTCTTGGGAGTCTCTTCCTGGAGAGATGCCCATTCAAGCTGTGTTCAGACAGCCCCACAGCTCTAAGAACTGAGGTAGATGTTTGCAGCTGAGAGCTACTGGAAGGAGAGCCCTACCCTGGGTGACATGCAAGGCTCAGTAAGTGTAGGAGCAGGGGAAGCTGTGAGCCCAAAGCCACTCACAGGACTGCCAGAGGAGAGCAACACCTTCTCCTGATCTGCTGGTAACCCAAGGCAACCTATCAGCCTGGAGAGCTTCCTCTCCCTTTTTTGATCATGGAAAACCCTCTGTTAGGTTTTTGGTGTTTATTTTGTACTTTTTCCTGCTGAAGCTGCTTGTATCACAGGGTACAGAGGGGAGAAACCACAGTTACCATCCAGAAGCTGCAGCTTAAGATAGAAATAATTGACCTTATTCTTCTCTTTCTGTCATCACCTGCCAGAGGCAGAAGAGCCAGGATCCCCTTCCCACCCCCAGGAGGGCAGGCAGCTACTCTGGGCAGTAGCTCTCAGACTGCCTGGAGGTTTTGACCCTTTGCCCAGCTGCTTTCAGACCCCAAGCAGTGGGAGCACCTAATGATGTGCTGGGGAAGCACCTGATGATACACCCAACAGCCACCTGGGAAAGGGCTCCACACTCTGAGTGACCTTTCCCAGCACTTGCAGATTTGCTTGAGCTGCAGCATCTGGGGGGGAAGGAGTTAAGCAGGCAGTGCAGGACATGCTGCAGACAGGGATGGATACAGTGGCAGCAGGCATCTATTAAGTGCAAAATCGTTAGAGCTTCCATGAAGTGCTTTCCAAAAAGGCAGGGTAGAGCACAGTTGGGTTTGGGTTTTTTGTGGATATTTTTTTTTTCTGGATTACTCAGGGTAGGAAGCATCACAGCTGGAGCTGGAAGAGTTCAGTCTTGCAAAATGCTGTTTGTACTCTCTCAAGGCAATGAATACTTGCTGGGCAAGCCAAATGCAATTAATTCATGGTAAGAACTGGCAAGTACAACCTCAGCCCCAGATTTCCACCCTTCCTCTCCATCCTGACACACACATTCTGCTTCCAAAAAATATATGCTCATTAGGAAAGCAAGCAAGGAGGAGTGCAGCCTGCTGGGCTCCAGCTCTGGCTGCCTGCAGCACCGAGCTCCAGTATTCAGCATTCCCAGGGCCAGACATTTATTCTCTCTGCCCAGGCTGTGGTTAGCTGCTTTTAGGGAGGGGGCAGCAAGGAAATTCTCAGTTAATCACATTTCCAAAGCACTTCACTGCTTCTCAGAACAGAGATACTACAGGTAGGGCAGTGCTAGAAGTGAGCAGTGAAATGCTGAGATTAAGCACCTGAAGGTCATGGATGTCCTCCTCGTGAAGGATTCCTCCCTGCTCCCCCCACACTTTTGATATCTCCCACTGAAAACAAAGCCAGCTGTTAGCCGGGAGGGCCTTGACTTTCAGTCTTTCTGTCTTGCTCAATCACTCTTTCATTCGAAGCTTCCTGCTGGCAGAGTCTGTGAGCCAAGGCCGTGCTGCTGGACGCGCAGCACTGCCTGCCCCGCACCGCTGCCTGCCCCGCACAAGTGCCCAGGGAGCCACATCCACAGCTCGGTGGAACTGTTACAGTTTCTAGATCTGATGAGGATAATCAGAGGGTGTTGGTTTCAAAGAATTAGCAAGAGGAAGGTACAAGCTGTTCTCCACCAGAGTTAATCACTCACTGGGACGTTCCCTGCAGAGGCAAGGAGCAGAAGGAAGCAGCTCAGGGGGTTGTGTGCTGCAGGCTGTTTCTTGCCCTGCACAGATTACATTCACAGAACCATGGGATTGTGTAAAATAGAAAAGCCCTCTAGGATCCAGCCTTCAAACCAACCCCACCATGGCCACTAAACCTTGGCCCCAAGTGCCATGGCCACAGGTTTCTGGAACCCCTCCAGGGATGGGGACTCCACCACCTCCCTGGGCAGCCTGTGCCAATCCCTGACCACTCTTGCAGCAAAGAAATTTTTCCTCATCTCCAACCTGACCCTGCCCCGGCACAATTTCAGGCCATTTCCTCTCTTTCTATCACCTGATACTAGAGAGAAGAGACCAACCACACCTCACTGCAGCCTCCTCTCAGGAGCTGTAGAGAGCAATGAAATCTCCCCTCAGCCTCCTCTTCTCCAGACTAAACACCCCCAGCTCCCTCAGATGCTCCTCTCCAGCCCTGTTCTCCAGACCCTTCCCCAGCTTTGTGTCCCTTCTCTGGACATACTCCAGTCCCTCAATGTCCTTCTGGGAGTGAGGAGCCCACTGAAACACTTTGTTCACCTGTGAGCTAGCTCCTGTATCCTTTAGGACTGCAGGAAATTCCCAAGAACCTGGATGGGCTTTTGCTGAAGCTCTCTGTGGTTTGAATGAAGGGAAAAATCTGAGTGTTGATGAAAGTTTGGAGGCCTTGCTGGGTCTAGACAAGGAGGATGGAAAGAAATGAAACATGCTGGGAGAACAAGCAGAGCCTACTGAAAAAGTGTTTGCAAGAACTGCCTCTGGCTCTGGGCTAAGGCACAGAGTGAGGTCACCTATTTGGTACAGAAATGGCAAAAGCAAGGAGCATCCCCCAGTGCCTTGGCAATGCCTTCTCTGAGGAGCTGTGCTCCGAGCCACTCGTTCAGTGGCTGAGTGACACGACTTTAATTCACATAAGGCAACACCATTCAGTGGTAGCTGCCCCCACATGGAGCTCCAGGGGAGGTTATCATGGTGCAGAGAGCTCAGAGCAACCAGCCTTGGGCTGTGACCTGCTGGGAAGTGCACACAGGCAAAGCCTGCCTGGTAACACCCCCAAAATCCCCACCCAGGCTGGGAGCATCCAGTTCTCCACCTTCCAAACAGCTCAAGCTCCATTTTCCCTTCTGCTGAACCATAACTGAAGGCAATGACCTCTTGTAAGCCCCAGCTCAGCCCATGCAAGCTTTGTTTACACAGACCTGTCAGCAATTGAAGAAAGCATTCTTAATCGGGCTGCCTCCATCCCTGGAAGAGCACAGTGGCCATGCTCTGCTCTACTCCTGGACCTAACTCATTACTGAAACCAGAGACCCCTCACCATTCCTCCTCCCCCAGCTCATTGCACTCAGACAGGTTCACCACCTCCCTCCCCAGGGCTGTCACCTTCTCCCTGGCTCCCTCAGCTCTGGCAGATTTATTTGCCCAGTGCTGGAGTCCCCCCTGTGCCTGCTGACAGCAGTGGCTGCACGGCAGCCCCAGCTCCTCTCCCACACAGCTCAGACCTCACAGGCAGCTGGGCTCAGATCTGTTAGTCATCCATCAATCTTTCAGAGCAGTGGCTGACAAATTTGTTTAAACACGAGTGTCTGAAGGAAAAAAAAACCTCCTGCTCTTTTACTGCAAGAGTGAGACAGGGGAAAATCCACCTTGGGTGGTTACACCCCCTCAAAACCCCCCAAAACCTGAACTCCAGATCTGTTTCAAATGGTAGAAAACACAAAGGTTAGGGTGACAGAATTTAGCATGCAATTGGAAGAGGACACTGCCTTCTGCCTCAGACTGAGATTCCACCCTGGAGAAGGCACAGTCAATGCCAAGCCCTTCTGGCTTTCAGTAGCACTGAAGTACACTCAGAGTTTTAACTCCTACAGTAATGGTCTCTTAGGAGAGAACCACACCCCTTCAGCTCAGACCCTCTAAGCTGAGCCTGAGGAAAGCACCATTCCCAGGATTTCAACCAGTAATTCCTTTCATTTGCCAGCAGCCCAAGCTAGAGCATACACAGAATGCCAGAATGCCAGCTTGAAACGAACCCCAGGGATCACCTGCTCCGACCTTTTTGGGTGGTAGTGGAGCTGACATGAGATGCCCCAGCACCCTGCCAAGCTGAGTCTTCAAACTGACGCAAGACCTTTTTAACATAAAGATTAAAAAAAAAGGCAAAAACCCCAACCCAACCAACCCAAACCTAACAACCACCACCTTTTAAGATACCCCTAAAAAGTCTGGGAGCCATCAGTGTCTCCCGAGTCCCAGGTCCCTCAGGCAGAGGGTTCGTGCAGGCAGCTTGGAATGTGCTAGTTCAGGGGAGCAGCTTTTCTCCCCAAGGCTAGCATTACAAAACAGTGTCACCAAATCCCAGCAGGAAAACAGTCCAGCACCCATGACGACATTCCTGTCCCCACACTGCCACCAAGATGGTCTCATATGGCCCAGTCAGATGGGAGGCAGAGCTCCCACGGAGCAGCTGTGTGTTCTGGAAGTGACTTCAGATTTTTGGATGTTGTCTGCCACGTGGAATCTAAGATCTTCAGCAGCAAATAAAGCTCTTCCTTTCATCCCATGCCACGTTTCCTCTGTGCAATAAAGGTGGGAAACGAATTTTTAACTCTGCACTGACTTCTTTTTTGCTGCCTTCCCTCAAAACACAAGGGCTGTATCTCTGCAAATGCCTCTGCAAGCTTCTGATGCTTCTAACATAAATTGAGCTGAGATTTTACACAGAGCTGGAAGGATTCTTCTTCCCGTTTGCCACACATCTGTGCTGCTGTGGATCTGACTCACCCCAAAACAGTCACTCATGCAGGCGAGTCCCCAAACTGCATCTTTCATAATGACAGCTCCAGCACATGTCTGCCTGGCAAGCCACAAGGCTTGTTGGCTGCCATCTTCAGGAGAGGTCCAGACTGCACAGGCCATGCCAAAACACAGCCCTGGACCCTGTCCTGGGGCCATGTGAACCAGCAGCTCAGAGAGCTCAGGGCTTGAGAATGAGGCATGAGAAGAGGCCACCTCAGGCTGCAGTGACAAGGGCTGGAGGGTGCTCACTGGGGGTGGCTGGAAGGAGCTTTGTTTCTCGTGAGTGTCCCCCAGATGATCCCCATGGGTGTAGAGCCCACAGAGGAAGCAACGTTGGTCCCCACAGGCCCAGGCAGAGAGCCCAGGTACAGCCCCAGCCTGAGTCACAGCTCAGCTCCCCCAGCCAGCGGCCAAGCACAAGCTGCCTGCAAGTAAGGGACTAAATGAAACATATTTGGATTAGCAAGAGAGGAGGGGAAAAGCAGAAGCACTGCTGCTGGGTCAGCTCTGGGCACTTGGGCTGCTAACGCTGCTGGGGGGGCTGTGCCAAGGACACCCACTGATGGCTGCTGGAGCTTTGCAGAAGGAAGCATCCCAAACAGACACTCCAGCAACCACCCAGCTCAAAGAGCAGCTAAGGGGAGCTTGGAGGGTTGGATCAGTCCTTCCACAGCCCCATCTTCTGCAGTGCTTTGGGAAGAGCCACCCAGATGGGTTTGCTCTCTTGGGTGAGACCTGTCTGGAATGAAGGATTTGCATATGTGTATAAATATAGAGATGCAAGCTGCTGCTGGCCAGGAGGGAAGGAAACCAGGAAGTAGTCAGGAATTGGGACTAGCAGGGTGCCTTTCAGTTATTGAAGGTATTAGCTGAGCCAATGGGCATGCTTTTCCTGTTTTAGACAGACACAATGAGATAAAGGTCAGCAGGGGAATTGGTTACATTTCTCTTTCCCACGTCTAGGTACAGGGCTGTGGAGGATGTAACCCTGCCACAGCATGTTAAAGATACAGCATAACGTGGATGCTTTTGGAGATCCCTCAGCTCTGAGCACAGTGCACCACAGGTAGCCATTCCCTCTGGCTTGCCTGCTGGTGACAGACAGACAGACTGACAGCTAACAGCAATGACAGCAGTGATTACTCTGCAGTTTCACTGCAATGTGATTAGACTGCAATTAGCCTGTGGCTCTGCTGGGGTTTTGGGTTGCTCAACGGATGGCCCCAAAGCAAATGACTTTCACTAGGAGAAAAATAACCCTGAAGCTTGAATTCCCTGTCCCTGGATTGTTTTCACACGTTCTGGTGCAGTTGCATGCTCCTGGCAGATGAATCTTCTTTCTTCACACACTCTGGATAAACCCCAACAGAAGTGTGGAAAGATCCATTAATGGGTCCTGGCCCTGTGTGCTGCTCTGGCTGGAGGTGTCCCTGCTGACTGCAGGTGGCTTGGACAAGATGACCTTTGAGGCTCCCTTCCCACCCAATGCAATCTGTGAATCTGTGTGACTCTGCTGGAGGCATCTGTTCCTGACAGGTTCCTACATTTGGCTGGGAGGAATAAGCTTCTCTTCTCATGGTCTGGGTTGGAAGGGACCTTAAAGATCATCCAGTTCTAGATCATCCATGGGCAGGGACACCTCCTGCTAGACCAGATTGCTCAAAGCTCCATCCAACCTGCCTTTGAATGCCTCCAGGCTTGGAGCCTCCACAACTTCTCTGGTGCTCCAGTGCCTCACCACCCTCATGGGGAAGAATTTCCTCCTAATGTCTGATCTAAATCCAGCTTCTTCCAATTCGAGGCCATCACCCCCTTCCTGTCACTCCATGCCCTTGTCAAAAGTCCCTCCCCAGCTCTCCTGTAGCCCCCTTCAAATCCTGGCAGGCTGCTCTGAGGTCTCTCTGGAGCCTTCTCTTCTCCACGCTGAACAACCCCAACTCTCAGCCTGTCCTCATAAGAGAAGTGCTCAGGTTTCTCATCCTCTTCCTGGCCCAGTTTGCTTTAGAGAAGGAGATCAGTTTCTTTCCTCAGTTCCATAAAACTGTCATGGAGATGAAACTCCTTTTCTGATGAAAAAGTCAGCAGACAGACAACTGTGGGTCCAGCCTTGGTGAGATGGAAATCTGAAGCTTTGTTACCATCACCAGTCAGACAGAGATATCATCTGGTGATTGATGTCATAAACCAAAGATATGATTTAGTGGCTAATATCAAAAGCAAAGATACCTTCTGGTGATTAATATCATAAAATAAAGTTATGATCAGGCAGAGCCAAGGAAGTGCTGCAGCTTCTTTAAATTGCCTGTTTTGAGAGGTGGGTTTGCTCAGGGCATGTTTCTAAACTTGGGAGATGTTAATATTTTCAGATCATCTCCAGAGTAAGGATGTAGGAGGCTGCTTGTGTACATGCAGAGGGATAAGATGTTGCTGAATTGAACAGATGTCAAAACCAGCCAAGCAAGCAAATGATGTCTGACAAAATAGCTTTGAGACAATCAAATCTGGATTCATTTCAGCCATGAGGAGCCTGGCTCTGATGGGAAGTGCAGCTAATGAGCCCATCCTGCACATTTTTTAATAGATCCAGAAACCTGAGGCACAAGCTGAGGGCTGGCAAACACAACCCAAGGGTTCCACCAGCCTATGATAAGACTGAGTTACACAAACACAGAGCCCATGTTTGTGCTTCATATAGCAAATAGAATGAGGGAAACTTGCCAGTAGCTGAAAAAAGCCTACAAAAGAGTAAAGATTTTCCTTTCCATTCTCTGCAAGAGAAAGTCAACTTAGAGAAGATGCTGACCTCTGCTGTGAGGCCAGGCTGAGGGAGCTGGGGCTGTTCAGCCTGGAGAAGAGAAGACTCCAGGGGGACCTTAGAGCTGCCTTGCAATGCTTGAAGAGATCCTACAGGAAGGTTGCAGAGAGACTTTTCCTGAGGGTGTTTAGAGACAGGCCAAGGGGGAATGGTTTGAAGCTGAGGCAGAGCAGGGTTAGAGTGGAGCTGAGGAAGAAGTTCTTCAGTAGGAGGGTGGTGAGACTCTGGAACAAGCTGCCCAGGGAGGTTGTGGCTGCCTCCTCCCTGCAGTCATTGAAGGCCAGGCTGGATGAGACTGTAAAGAATTTCTTCCTAACATGTTCAGAGCACGATGCTGGGAAGACCTGAGGAGGGGATTTTACTTCTTTCAAATGCTCTGTGCAAGCCAAAACTCTTCAAAAGCCCCTGCAGAGCTGATGCCAGTCATATTTGCAGAGTTCCAGTGTTTAACAAAGAATTCACTCTGGGGACAAGAGCATTGTCCAGCAGAGGAGGTGACAGAGATGTCAAATCTATATGCCAGATGTCGGTGTCGCAACTTGGACTGAGGCTCCTTTCTCTTTGTGCACTTGGCCCCACTGCCTGCAACATGCATTTCCCAGCTGCAAAGGCCTCACACACTTCTGACACTGGGAAAAAGAAAATTGCCCAAAGAGAAAAAATACAAAAGGTTTGCCTGTGCTACAGGAAACTGGAACTGCCAACAGTCTGCTCTGCTGAACCCAGTGCTGGCGGCGGGGCCGGGGCTCAGCGAGGCAGCAGCAGAGGCTGCACAGGCAGAAAGGGAGAGAAAGAACTGCCCAAGGCAGGTTAAGTTCTCTCAAAACAGCACAGAACAGAGAAGTAAAAAATTCAAGGATCAGAGCTCTTTGTGGTCTGGAATTGCAAAGCAATGACAAAAAAATGACAGAGTCATTCTGATTTTGTTACCTCCCCAAAATGGGATCATAGAACGAGGTTTGGGTTGGAAGCACCTTAAAGCTCACCCAGTTCCAACCCCCTGCCATGGGCAGGGACACCTCCCACCAGCCCAGCTTGCTCAAGGCCTCATCCAACCTGGCCTTGAACACCTCCAGGGAGGGGACATCCACAGCCTCCCTGGGCAACCTGTGCCAGTGTCTCCCCACCCTCACTGCCAAGAATTTCTTCCTAGTCTCCAGTGTCAATCTCCTCTCTTCCAGCTGTTGCCCCTTGTCCTATCACTACAAGGCCTTGTAAAAAGTCCCTCTCCAGCTCTCCTACAGCCCCTCTTTGGTACTGGAAGGCTGCTTTCCGGTTCCCCCAGAGGGGATGTCCATCAGTGGTGGGAGCACAGTGGTGCTGAAGTGTTCCTGTCTCACTCTGACAGCCTCCATGCCCTGATCACAGTCCAGTGTCAGCGAGCAGACCAGTGGCAGTCAGGCAACCTCCAGCAGAGGGCGCTTAAAAACGCCCAAATTGGTGTCCCCAGGCTGGGCACAAGTGTGCTGCTCTGGCACAGCCAGGAGATCCTCAGGGCTGCAGGACCTGTGCACAAGGCTTGGCACAGCAGTGGCAGGCTACTCACCCATGCCATGGGAAATGTGGCCATGCATGTCCCAGCTCCCCTCAGCACCCTGCTGTCACCCACTGCCACCAGCTGTCACTGGCTGAGAGTGAAGCTCACAGAACATACCCATAAGGGTGAGATGAAGAGATCTGAGCCATGTGGAACCACAATGACATCTGGGAGGGGTGCTGAGATCCAGGGGGGCTGTAGAACACAACTGGGTGAGCAGGGCAGTGTCTACCTGCCAGCTCCTGGGCAGTCCTGGTGCAAGGGCCACTTCTGGTGCCAGCTTTAAATTTTGCAGCTCTGACAGGAGAAATCTTGCTGTAATCCAAAGGGCATGGAGCAGTAAGTCTTCAGCAGGAGCACAAATTGCTTTGCCACCACCATGGGAATGCTTTTTATTGACCATTTTGACCTGAGTGAAAACTGATGCCATCTGATCAAGTCCCCAGGCCCATGGGAAATGATGAGTTAGTTCCCCTAAAGTCCCACAAAGCCACCACCAGAAGTGCATTAGCAGCAACATGCTGTGACTCACCAGATGCTCCAAGGGTGAGTGGCAAGGTTCTGTGGAGCCCAGATCTCCTGGCTGTCATCTACTTTACACAGACAAACAAAGACCAGGAATGGCTGCATTGTGAGCAGCAATGGTGAGAGCCTTTCCAAGCTGGTTGCCAAAGTGCTTCAGTCTTCCTCTGGAGTGCCAGCTCTGCTTGAACCTGAGTGTGAGCAGAACACACATGCACATGGTCTTCCCACATTTTATTTTGTCCCATCCTGAATTCCAGGCTTTATGCTTCCACTCCTGGTCACTATACAGTCCAGCTGCACTGT
Source organism: Indicator indicator (assembly GCF_027791375.1). NCBI lineage: Eukaryota > Metazoa > Chordata > Aves > Piciformes > Indicatoridae > Indicator > Indicator indicator. The sequence continues at coordinate 11,903,424 of NC_072038.1, read as the reverse complement.
TCTGTGTCTGGAGATAAGTCCCTTGAGTCCTGCCTGATACAATCAAGCAGCTCAGGTTCAGGAAAGCCACCTTAGCACCACTGTGTCAGCACAGTGGGGCAGAGCTGGAGCAGGTCAGTGAAGGTGATGTGAACTCTGTGCCCAGCACTGATGGCTTCATAACACTCAGAGCTAGTGACAACTGATGTCTGTCATGTCCTGGCTGCTGTGATGGAGGAACTGAAATGTTTTGCCAAGGGATAAAAGCTTGGGGGTTAGGTCTTTGGGTGCTTTTAAAATGTCTTTTCCAAGGCAGATGAAGATGGTGCTCCTCTTACACTTCATCACTCATCCCCCAAGAGCCAGAACCATGCCCAACTTTCTGACCAGGCACAGGAATGACATCAGGCACTGCAGCAGCTTTGCCTTTGGGCACACAGGTTTGCTTCCATCCTGGATTTCATTAAATTTAAGTTCTGTTCCAGGTCAGGCAACAACTGATCCCCTCCTGAAAACTATAGGGAAATGGCTCCAGGACCAAGATGTTTCCTTACACATTTATTTTGCAAGGCAGAGTGATGGCTGGGGAGTCCTTTGCCTGTGGATAGCAGAGGTCATTCTTTGAAGCACCATCAGCTGGTAGGCAAAGAATGAAATTTTCATTGTCTCCATCTAGCTCAAACCAAAACAGAAGTGGCAGCACAGATGGTCACAGATAACAGACCCCACCGACTCCAGGGGAGCCAGCCTGTTCCCACGGGCTCTGTGTCTGACCCCAGCACTCCTGACTGAGGAGCTCTGGAGCCACACAGTGTGAACTGCAGTGGGATTTCAGCTCTTCCATTGCATGGAAGATGAGGAAAACTGATCCTGGCTCGATTCAGAGGAGCAGACATCTCAGCACACAAAGTCAGAGCTGGCTGCTGGGAGCTGACATTTCTTACCCCCCAGCCTGCCAAGGGAGAGGGGAGGTGGTGAGCAGGTGTTAGGAAAACTTTAATTCCAGCTGCAGCCCCAACATGCCCGGCCCTTCCAGCAACTATTCTGGCTCCCAGCCACCAGTTCTGTGAAGAAGCTTCCTTTGGGGGAGTGCATTTTTATGCTGCAAGCATCAGAAGTATGCATAGAGAAATACACAGATCTCAGCCTGTGTGTCCTCAAAGCAGCAAATGTTGTGTGCACGATCCTTAAGCCTAGAGTTTTACCAACACAGGACAGCTCAAGTGATTAAAACCTGCAGTAGTGACTCTGGGTTAAAAAATGAGATGTCCTTCACACAGCTGTCTCCTACAGCTTCCAGATGAGGAGCAAGAGGATTAACATTGCAGATAAATATTCTGTGTACCTCAGAGAACTGCCATATGAGGATCTAAATGGCTTTTGTCACATGTGGTGTGGCAGAGGGGAAAGTGGGAATAAGAAGTCTTCCTGCCCTCCTCTCTGCACTCTGCCCAATGCCTCTGAGGGATATGGGGATGCCAACTACCCAGGCAGCCTTGGAGAACACATCCTTCAGTTTGCACCATGTCACAGACTGAACCCCAGGTCATTAAGGGATGATTTGGGCTCCCTTATCTCAACAGTTAATCTCCCAGGAGTTTCTCCTGCTAGATGCTGAACAGCAAAGATGCACCTTTGCTAGCTGCAAACCACGCCACACAAATTCACAGATTGCATGGGGTTGGAAGGGACTCTCCAAGCTCATCTTGTCCAACCCCCAGGGACACCTCCACCTAGAGCAGGCTGCCCAGGGACACAGCAAGTCTGAGCTTGAATGTCTCCAGGGATGGAACCTCCACCACAACCCTGGGCAACCTGTTCCAGTCTCTCACCACCCTCATTGTGCAGAACTTCCTCCTGATGTCCAACCGAAACCTGCCCTACTCCAGCTCCAAACCATTGCCCCTTGTCCTATCCCCACAATCCCATCTAAACAGCCCCTCCCCAGCCTTCCTGTAGGTCCCCTTCACATATTAAAACGCAGCTCTGAGGTCTCCCCAGAGCCTTCCCTTCTCCGGGCTGAACACCCCCGATCCTTTCAGCCCATTTTCTAGGAGAGGTGCTCCAGCCCTCTGCCCTCAGGGACCCTTGGCAGCACACTTCCCTGGAGCAGCAGTGAAGGCTGTCGCAGGCAGCTGTTGTGCCCAGCTGGGGACCCTCGGCTCACCCCTCACAGGGGCATTTGTGCCTTGTCCCCTTTGTTACCACCCTGGGGAGCGCAGGGGGGTCAGAACAAAGAGCAGCAGTCACTTGAGCCCGAGCCCAGCGCGGTGGCCGCGGGCAGGCTGCTGGCTGTTGTTCAGCGGCCGTGCAGGGATCCCACCCAGGCGCTGCCGCGGACCCGGCTGGCCGCGGGCGCTGACGCCTTCGCAGCTCCAGGGCTTATTCATGTTCAGGAATGGGAGGGTCAGGGCCATCGACACACACCAGCATCCTGCTGCCTATTATTTCCTGCCAGAGCTGGCGGCGCACCAAGCCCTAACATGACAGGTGGATGGAGTTCACAAGGAAATCGTGTCATGGGCCAGTTTTCCAGGAAAGCTGTTAACTCCCTGCACAAACGCAGGACTTCAGGTTGAAAGGGAATGTGGCTGAGGAGAGGTGGTGCAGGGCTGCTCTGCTTGTGCTGACTTGGTTTGGTTTTTGATGGATTAGGGACTTTTTGACGAGGGCTTGTAGTGATAGGATGAGAGGGAATGGATTGAAGCTTGAGGAGGGTGGATTGACACTGGAGATTAGGAAGAAATTCTTGGCAGTGAGAGTGGTGAGACCCTGGAACAGGTTGCCTGGGGAGGCTGTGGATGCTCCCTCGCTGGAGGCATTCGAGGCCAGGTTGCATGAGGCTTTGAGCAACCTGGGCTGGTGGGAGGTGTCCCTGCCCATGGCAGGGGGATTGGAACTGGGTAAATTTTCAGGTCCCTTCCAACCCAACCCATTCGAAGAATTTATGACAGAGTGAAACCGAGGATACAGCCAAGTATGTAACATAAGCAAGACCCATTTTTAAAAGTCTCTTTCACCAAGGTACTTGTGTAAAGCTCTCCTGTCCCCACCATGAATTTATGCAGTGTCCAGCATTTGCTGTTTTCTGTTCTCTTTCCTCTTTCCCTCTCTGTTGTTAAAGTTCAACACTTTTTCTCTCTTAGTCTCAGAAGAGTTAAGAAGTGAAAGCAATTAAACCCCCAAAAAAGTGGTTTTCAAAAATGTTATGTTTGCCACAAATGCAAAGGTTTGGATGCACAAGTGAGGACAATAGGACTCCAACTGGCTGCTCAGGAGAGGAAGGATTAGGTCCTCTGTCATGCTAATAGTGACATCAACAACCTGAATAAAAGCCAAAAATTCAAGTTGATTCTGCAGTTTAAGACCATTGTTCTCCCATATGGGTTAGGCTGTAGGATTTAGTCTGCACTAAGTTTTGCCAGGATTTAGACAATTGTTCACATCATCCTTGCAGTTGGTGTCCTGTTCATGCACTTTCATGTGCAAGAGTCCTTTGTAAGTGACAAGGACTCATCTTATGCTGCTATAGCTACAACACCCTACACTCCAAAGGCATCAGAGGTACTGGAGGTACATATGCAAAGTGATGGGTGCCAACACTGTCCTCCTCTTCTTATTTTGCAGAAATCAGATGAGGTGAAGCCTGCTGATCACATGCAGCACCTTCCACCTTAGCTACTAAAGAGCAGTAGCCTTGCACTCTGGATAAGCAAAGCTGAGGGTAGATTTAGACTGGACAGCAGGGAGAAATTCTTGACAGTGAAGGTGGTGAGACACTGGTACAGGTTGCCCAGGGAGGCTGTGGATGTCCCCTCCCTGAAGGTGTTCAAGGCCAGGTTGGATGAGACCTTGAGCAACCTGGGCTGGTAGGAGGTGTCCCTGCCCATGTCAGGGGCCTTGGAACTGGATCTTCAAGGTCCCTTCCAACCCAACCCATCCCATTCCCTGAATCTATGACTATTGGATATTCCAGAGAGCTTGTTCCTGGCCTGACTCTGGATCCTGCTGAGACTCTCAGGCCTTTCTTCACTCCTTACTCTGAGCCTGCTCACTGTTGTCTAGAGCTGCAGCAGCTCTTGTACCTTCACTGGCTGGCAACAGGACCTCTCCCAAGTGTCTGAAGCACAGAGATTTATTTTTTTTTTACACAAATCCACAACACTCTTTCTCTCTCTCTCGTTTTCTAAACCTGGCAGACGATGGTGTCGGGGGCAGGGCCAGGTACAACCCATGCCAGGGGAGGGCCCTGGGGAGCGGTACCCTGGGCGTTCTGAGCGGGGCCAGTGCTGAGCATTGTCACACCAAACTGATTATTATTTCAAAATGCTGTCCCAGGCTATAACAGGCTCCATGTACAATAGCAATCCAGGGTGTAGTTACAGACACGATTTCCTGTGCTCAGGCTCTGCAGGGATGATTTGAGAGCCCTGCAGCCGCTGCCCGCCGCAATTCCTCTCGGATAATTTTCTATCCCTGTGAGGGCAACTCCGCTCGAGCGACGCTGCCAGAGCTCTCAGGAAGGGAGAGACGAGCAACTGCGACAATAAAATTTGCATCAGCTCCCACCCAACCTCTCCCAGACCCATTTGTCACATTCAAAGCCTTTTCACACCAGAAGGGAAGGTGTTTCTGAACTGGGAAGTCATTGTGATCTCCGTAGGGCTGCATCCTCCAGGCTGACTTCTGCCTTTCAGGTTCCCATGAGAAACACCAAAAGGGCAGCTGTGGAGCTCCAAACAGCTTTGTGTCAAAGACCTGGTGGAGTGCACGACCCAGCAGCCAGGCATCGAACCCCAAAGCAAATCCAGATCAGGTCACAAAAGCTGAAGCACAAATTTTGCTGTTTGTAGCTGACCGGTTTGAGGGCCTTGACCCTTGTTAAAGCACTGGAAATGTGTCCTTCTGAAAAACATTGCAGGTCTGACATCACCAGCTCCTGGGAAACTGAAGGTGCTAAGCCTTCACTGTGAGGGTGACAGAGCCCTGCAGCAGGCTGCCTGCAGAGGTTGTGGAGTGTCCTTCTCTGGAGACATTCCAAACCCACCTGGATGTGACCTGCCCTGTATGACCCTGCTCTGGCAGGGGGGTCAGACTCAATCTTTTGAGGCCCCTTCCAGCCCCTAGCATTCTGTGATCCTGTGGTCCTGCCACAGCACCCTCACACAGCACCAGCAGCCTGCAAAATTCCACTGAGCAAACAGAAACGGGGAGGGGGAAGAAGGAGTCAGAAAACCATTGTGTCCCAGAGCTGGGGGGGATAAACAGCCCTCTTCAGCTTATCCAGCTTTGCTAATGTCAATCACTTATTTCAAACAGGAAAGACCCCCCCTTTAGTCCACCTGTTCATTATTTATCATGCAAAGCATTGCCCACAAATTGTCACTCCAGCCAGAAGACCTGGCCGTGGTAAGGGGACACCCTAATATTTTTAATGACCTTAAGCAAAGTGATTGACACCTGACACCGGTGTCAGATGTTCTGGTGACGCAACATGTTCTGCTAGCAGCAGGAAAGCTTCCTGCTGTGGTTAAGTTAGGGCTGTGGAAGTGCTAAAATGTGTTGTCAGCTTCCCTCTGATGCAAGTGCTTTTATTATAGCGTCTGGTAACCACGGAGTGTGGCAACGCAAATACTGCCTCCAAACATGCCCTCCCTGCACACACAGCTCTATTTAAAACAGGGGAGGGCACTCTGCAGATCCGGGGGTAAGGCATGGATGCGACCGACCGGCTTAAGGCAGGGAGGGCAGAGGAAATGGCATCGCCTAAGGCGGAATTCCTGGCTGATGGCAGCAGGAGAAGCGCAGGGCTTGGGGGTGACCTGCTGAAGGTGTGTGCTCAGCTGGCATCACCACGGCTAGTGTGGAGGCCACAGGCTCTGGAGGGCAAAGGAGAGGCGAAAGCTGGCAAAAGCCTGGCTTGCTGTGGCAGTGGAAAGCAAAAAAATCAGGAAAAATAAGAGAGAGAGAAAAATAAAAGAGAGAAGACTCATAGAATGGGTCAGATTGGAAGGGACCTTGAAGATCCTCCAGTTCCAACCCCCTGCCATGGGCGGGGACACCTCCCACCAGCCCAGGTTGCTCAAGGCCTCATCCAGCCTGGCCTTGAGCACCTCCAGGGAGGGGACATCCACAGCCTCCCTGGGCAACCTGTCCCAGTGTCTCCCCACCCTCACTGTCAAGAATTTCTTCCTCATCCCTAATCTCAATCTGCCCTCCTCAAGCTTCAATCCATTCCCTCTCATCCTGTCACTACAAGCCCTTGTAAAAGGTCCCTTCCTGCAGCTCATCTTCCTTCTGACACCCTCATACACACTGGGGTGGAAGCCTGTGACTTGGCTCAGCTCTTGTCCTTCAAGACACAGATGAAGAAATAATGTTCTAGTTTGCTTCAGACCAGCCCCTCAATTATTCATTACATGAGGAAAGCTGGAAGACCTCTAGAATGCAACAGTTACAGCCTCAGACATCTCAGACACACCCAGGGGGGACACCTGGAACCTGCTTTTGGTCAAGATTCATCCTCACAAAACTCATTCATCAAACACCACAGAGATGACTTTGCTTCCACAAGTCATCACCAATAGCTGTGTCTAACACTGCCTAGGAGTCTGCAGAACTGACCAAGTGGTCTTCCAAGAGCTGAGTTGTTAACCAAGCTGCCAGAGGGATGAGCTCTCAACCCCACATCCAGAGTCCACAAGGTTCTGGAAGAGACCAGCAGTGCTCATGTTCAGTTACTGCCACAGATGATGCTCTACAAAGAGAACCAGAGAGCAGGCAAAGGTGAAGGAACAAGAACCCTGATAGCAATGAACCCCCAGATGTTCTAAAGCTCTAGCAGCACTGAATATTATTTTAATGACATTTACTTTGGGATTTTATAGCAAGATAATCAAAAGTGCTAAACCTGACCACTTTAAGTTAACAAAAACCAGTCTCATGTCTTAAGCTATACCCATACCTCATTATTTAGGTTAGACAAGATAATTAATTACAGGTTGCTGCCTACCTAGTGCTATTCAATAGTAAAACAAAATCAATATTAGTGGGTTTAAAAAAAAAGGAGGGTGGGGAAGAGTGGGGGGGAAAGTACCACAGATATTAGGAGGGGACAGTTACATAAAATATAAGAATCAGCTTATTGAGCAATCTGCAGAGGGTTTGGTGGTTATTGCTTTGTTTGGGGGGATCTGTTTGCAGCTCCAGTTGAAGTCACAGGCTGTGAGCTTGCAGTCACTTCAGACGCTGTGGCTTCTCCCTTGGTCAAACGTCACAGTGTGTATTTTAAGGACATCTCTGGCATTTCAAGTCAGTTCAGATTATTTCCTTAGTTCTCACAAGGTTCTCCCTTTCCAACACCCTCAGCACGCTGGGGAGTGCAGTCAGGGTGATTGCAGTTCGGATGATCCTGCTCCCTGGGGAGGACAAGTGGATTTTCCTCTGTCTTGGGAAGAATCACTCCCAAGGCTGCAGGAAGGAAAATATTAAGAGCACTTGCAGAGTCTTTAAGAGTATTTCTTAATCCATTCCCTTTTCATTTCAGTTAATTTCCAAAGTTAAATCAAAGTCTGCAGTTTCTCCCATGGATAATCAGCCAGGTTGACCTACAGAGGCTCTGCCTTCTGCCCAGCCCTCTCTGGGTGGTCTCTACCCAAACAAGGTTCGCTGATGTGCCACGAGCGCTGTCTGGCTCTCCCGCCTCTTGGCTTTCTTGTTTTGCTGCCTGATTTTCCAGCAGACTGCACTAGAAGCCAGCAAAAGGAGTCCTGATGACAAGAGGACTAATCCAAAGACAGAGATGATGGATCCATGGGAATTGAAGCTGTATGCCACAGCGGTTACCACGATGCCGGCTATGAGGATAACCACACCAAAGGGGATGGTGCAGCGGTAACAGGAGAGTTCTGCTCCCCCCGTGGCTGCGGTCAGCTGGCACTCACTGACCAGGGGGATGGTGGTGATCACACAGTCATTGTTATTGCTCTTCTCCATGGTCACAGGAGCAGGATGCTTCGGAGTGCCCGGGATCTCTTTAATTGGCTCGGTTGTCATCTTGGTTGCCTTGCCTTGGTCAGCTCTTAGGCTAGAGCAGGCTCTGCTGAGCACACACTGCACTGTGGAGAGAAGAGCAGGAGTTCAGCTTAGAAGTGTTACCATTGCCAGACACTGATCCCACCAGAACCAATGCCCAAGACTAACTGGAACACTGCTGATTGTGGAGGATCTGAGCCAATCCTCATGGCAGAGTCACAGACCAAGGCAGACACCAGCCTTGAAGCACTGTGGGCCAAACTGCATTGTAAGTTACCTCCTAACATCAGCATTTCTGGATGCAGTTTAGATTTCTATGGCATTACAGCTTCTGAAGAGTAGGGAAACTTCCTAGGCTGTTCTGCTTAAAAATTCTACTCCTGCTCACACACTTTTCCACACTGTTTCTTTACATATGCACCTGCACAGGCATTACACTGACTGCCTCCAGTCTGTGCCACAAAAACATGGGCAAGAACTGGCCCAGCACAAAGCAGGAGTGCACAGGGAACCCTTGCTCAATGCACTTGCTGCCAAGCAAAAAAATTCAGATGGTCATGCCTGGGGTCTGGGTGTGGGGGGAATGGGGATGCAGACAGTTCCCTGCACTCAGCAAATGCCAGCTGAAAGCTGGTGAACCAGCCTCCCATTACAGCACTATCAGGAAGCTGGATTTAGACAGGACATTGGGAAGAAGTTCTTCCTCATGACAGTGGTGAGGCACTGGGACATGTTACCCAGAGAAGTTTGGAGGCTCCAAGCCTGGAAGTGTTCAAAGCCAGGTTGGATGAGACCTTGAGTAACCTGATCTAGTAAGAGGTGTCCCTGCTTTTGGCAGGGTGTTGGAACTGGAAGTCCCTTCCAACCCAAACCATTCTGTGATGATTCAGTGCTGATCAACACCAGGCTGTCAGCTTGCCATTGAAATTGGCTTAATGCAAAAGGAACAGGGTCCTTACAAGTCCATGGAACCACATCCATGTTGCTGTCTGGGAGGGAGATTTACAATCACAGACAACTCATCTTGGTCACAGCAGGTTGCTCTCCTCCTGCCTCCACAGTTTGTACACTCCCTCAGTCCTACAGACAGCACACACAGTTTAGCTGCCTCTGCATTAGAAGGAAAACAGCTTTGGGGTCCATGGAGCCCAGTGTACAAGTGGAATCCACCTGAGCAGGGCAGGAAGAGCTCTCCACTGCTACAGCTGCCGTGACAGACTTTGGCCATCTTGCTGGGGCTCTGGTGGCATGGGGGCTACCCTGGAGCCTGCAGTGACCTTCTGACAATGCTGAGGCTATCACAGCTGTGCTGCCTTGGACCAGGCTGTGTGCTCAGTGCACCCCACCACATGCCAGAGAGTCTGGGAGAGTGGGGAACCCCCAGGATTTTCTGCTGTGAGCAGCTGACAGGACTCCTCATGGTTCTCTGGCAGGGGTTGTGCTGCTCTCTCTGGTAGGAGCAGCACCATGCACAGCCTGGAGAACAAGGAAGAGGGCTGGCACCACAGCAATGCTTTTATCACTTTTATCACCCTCACATCTGGGACTAGGAAGTTAATTGCCAGATACTTGTGTTCTCCTTTTCCTTTCCCACCGCTCCCACCCTTGTTGCTAAGATATATTCATCCTTTGTGGAGAGCCCTTGGGCTTGTGTCTCATGTAGCTGACCTTGTGTGAGCAAGAAAGAGGATTTCACTCTTTTGCAGCACACACACAAGCAGGCTGCACTCTGTATCTAGTCAGACAGCTTGTATCCCACTTTCACTGAACTCTAATGAGAGAAACAAAGTTCAGCTCTGGTTTGACAAAGCTTGTAGTGATAAGATGAGGGGCAATGAGCTGGCAGAGGGCAAATTTAGACTGGAGATTAGGAAGAAATTCTTGACAGTGAGGGTGGGGAGAGACTGGCACAGGTTGCCCAGGGAGGCTGTGGATGTCCCCTCCCTGGAGGTGTTCAAGGCCAGGCTGGATGAGGCCTTGACCAACCTGGGCAGATGGGAGGTGTCCCTGCCCATGGCAGGCGGTTGGAACTGGAGGATCTTTAAGGTCACTTCCAACACAACCTATTCTATGAATCCATGAATGAGTGACTTTATACCACCAAAACTAACATGAATTAAAAGATTTAATCTCCTAAACTACAAAAATGAAGTCCATGGCAAAATACCTGCTGACTTGTGAGGAGCACAGCTCTTGCCTGTAATAGGATGTAAGCAGGCAAGCACTGACAGAAAACAAATAAACATCCCTCTAGTGAAATCCTGCCAGTTAAATAAACAACAGAAGCCCTCTGAAGTGTGAGTGAAGGTATTCAGCCCGAGAAAACAGGGTGCTAGAGCCTCCTTGCCAGCAAAGTCACTTCTGACTTACGCCAACAGGTGACTTGGTTCAAGTTTCAGGGTAAGAAACGGAGGCAAAGATCCCCAGCAACAGCAGCATCCTCTCACTAATCACACCACAAGGACTGCCCCAAGGAGCTGCTCTGCCTTGCAGCAAGAATGCGTTTCCGAGGCAACCTGCAGCTACCTCTGGATAAACAGGAGAGCCACTAAGAAGTGTAAGCTGAGATTTACTGAAAAGACATGAAAGCCATCAGCATGCACACCTACCAGGTCTGGGAGAAATCCATTGTAACAAATCCCTTGGCTCAGGGAGCACAGGAAGGCGGCTGCCGGGGTCTCATATGTCAATTGAAGGCAGAGTCACGCAGCGGTGAGAGCTGCTCCGGGCTTTGAAGTGCCAGATGCTGCTGAATGATGAATCGGAGGTGACAATATTCGAGCATGGAAGTTTCCTACAAGGAAAATCGTTGGACATTTATCAGCTTCTTAAGAACCAAACTCCTGCATGGAAAGGCTCCCGCTGCATGCTGACCCCTGCTCCTACCCGAACGGAAGCAGGAGATGTTCTCCCTCTAGCTCTCCTAAGTGGTTTCAGCCTCATTTCTTGGCAGCAGCCACCCATTTCTTTCTGGCCCTAGGTAATATTTTATTTTGATGATGTGACATCTTGATGATGAGTGCCATAACCCAGGCAAGTCCCTTAGAAAGAGCCAGGCAGGACAAGGGAATGCACATTAGCTTCTGCAGTTCAAGATCTCCTTTAACTTCATTCCCATTGCTCCCTTCACTTTGGTGAATCACCACTGGGAACACTTGAGGGTTTGTCTCTTTAATGTCTCTGGTTTCTTTGAGCAAATCACAGAACAATAGAAACGTTTTGGCTGGCAAAGCCCTTTAAGTTCATTGTGTCCAACCATTCTCTAACTCTACCAAGTCTGGTGCTAAACCACATCACCTCCCTCTGTGTTGATTTTCCTAGCTGTAATCTGCCAGTACCAATATGCTTCCCACTAACACCCCCTTCTAAATCTCTTCTACTATAACAAAACCTAACCAAAATAATCCCAAAGACTTCTCTCAGAAAAGAGCCAAACAGAACCCAAGACTCACTGTCGTAAATACATGTTGGTTGTATTTGCTGTTGTTCATTTCTGTTAGTGAATATTCTAAAACAAGATTCCCAACTCAAACATCCAAATCAGACCTGCAGCTGAGTTGGGAGACAGCAGAGTGCAGAGCGATGGAAATTGTTCTCAACTGCAGAAGCAGCTGTGGGGTGACCAAGCAGCTGGGTAAAACTTGTGAAGCAGCAGAGATTTACATTGCTAATCTTACTCAACATTCCCTTTCAATCTATGCATGATCATGGAAGATCTTTTTGCCCCTGAAGTGCTCAGTGAGAATGAGAACAAGCTGATGAAAGGCAGCTCATGCAGTGACAAACTTTCAGGGCTTTTCCTTGATTCTGGTTATTTTGACCACGCTAACATTTCATGGACACCAGCATTCTGCAGACACAAACTGCTGCTGTTCTTCTCTAGATGGTCCTTGGACCAAGCCTGTGACATGGCTCAAGAACATTTAGTCAGCTATTGAAGGCAGCTAATAAGACAGAAGCCTCCTCGTTTATCTCCCTGGCAATATTCCTGTGCACACTCCCTGGCAATTAGTTTAGTTTTGGGAAAAGTTAGGAGGGAAATGCAGAAGAAAGCCACATTTTGCATAAATCATCTGGATTGCATTAAAGCAAAAGCAGGTCTCTGAAATCATCTTGCTTCCACCCATCTTACACTAAAAGTTCCACTTCTTGAGAAGCCCTTCCTAGCACGGCTGTGCCCCTGAGCCCCTCTGCCAGCATCATTCCTTGCAGAGATGAATGGCTCTGGGGGGAACTGCGTTGTGTTTGGCCTTGACCACAAACAGTTCAGGTAAGGTTTTTTACATCAATGTCTTTATCAAAAGGCTTGACTGACAGAGCCACTTCTTACAGCCAGGATTCCTTCTCTCCTCCTTCTCTCCCTCACCACAGAGCTGAGAAGGAGAAGCCCATGAGAAGCAGACATGAAGCTTGCAGCATTTGAACTCTGAATCATTTCAGCGTGGTGCTCTCTCAGGGGGTTTCCCACATGCTGAACACAGAGCTGCGATTCCTCAGCCACCACAATCCCTTCCCCTTCTTTGCACTTTGCTCAGAACCAGTAGGACACATTCAAGTTTTCTTCCTTCAGGCTCTGGACCTGATTCTCTGTATCTTGCATAATATTTCAGACACCCTTATTTGCTTATGTAGAATTCCAGTCACCCATACGGCTCATGCTTCACACTTGGCTTTGCAGTAAAGTGACCACGGCAAGCAGCATAAGGAGCCCTTCTGTGCTGATGGAGAGCCAGAGTTCATCTGGAATCTGTCAGGCTACAGTCCTCCTGCACACAACCCCGCAGCTCTTCTCCATCTGAAGATTTCTGGGCACAGAGCACCAGAAGCGGCACTGACAAGAGCCCAGGATCAGGCCCTGAACTTCACGTGCAGGAGGAGAATATGTGCCACCCGTGCCAGCTGCCTGAGCCTCGGGATGCCGAGAAGCTCCCACCGCCGGGTTTTTAGGCACCACAACTACCAGATTTAAGCTTTTACACCTTTTTTTTACTTCCCAGGCATAGCCGGAGGTAGGATGGGAGCCAACTAAACCGCTCCACAAACAAAACTTTGTTATCTGCAATGGCAAAAAGTTCAAACGCGTCTGTAAACTCCCCCAAGCGCACCTAGAGCAAACCACCCCGCGTCAGCACCGCCTGCCCGCACACCTCGGCAAGCGAGCAGAGAGCCGAGGGGGCGAGGGGAGCTTTTCGCCGTCTCGCTGCCCCCAGCCCGCAGCGAGCGAAGCACAGCCCCGGGCACACGCACCGGGAGAGCCGCAGCCTCCACCCGCCGCACTGCATCCCGCGGGGACAGCCCCACGGGAGGAGCGGGGCTGAAGCCAGCCGGCGCACAGCGCTGCCTCGGCGCCCCATCAGCCCCAGCCCGTCCCGCCGATGCGGGCAGCCGGCTCCCGGGCGCGGCGGCGGCGGAGCAGGAGCCCCGCGGGCACCGACAAGCAGCGGGGACGCGGTCGTCGGCTGTGCGGGTCCTGCGGCTACGAGCTGAGCCGAGCTGAGCCGTGCCATGTTTTGCTGAGCCCTGCGCTGCCATGCCGTGCCATGCCGTGCCGTGCCATCATGCCGAGCTGTGCCTTACCTCCCGACTGCTAGACAGGACTGAGACGGGCACCAGCCCGGAGCAAGCATAAGAGGGGGATGCAGCTCCAGCTCCCTGCACAAGGGACTGTAAACAAAGTTCTTGGTGAGAGCGAAACAATTAAGGGACCGGAGCAAATTCAGCGGCGGGAGCTGCGGCGGGCGGGGCGGCACTCACCGGGGAAGGTCCGGCTGTCTTTGGGAGGGTGCCCGGAGGAAGGCTGGACTTTAGGGACCAGGCTGGGCTGGGCGAGCAAGGAGCCTGCCCTGCCCACGCCGCTCCCCTCGGCGGTGCTGGCGCTGCAGGGTCCCACATGGCCACTGGAGATGCTGACGGTGGCGATCTGCGTGTCTCTTGCTTGGCCGGCATCGTGCCCTGCCTGTGTGAGCTCAAACACGGGGTCAGGGAGAAGATTTTCCGTCCTTCTGTGTCCTCCTGCTCACCAGTGAGCAGGGTGCCCGGACCCATCAGTCTCAACCCTGAGACCATCCCTTCTGAGCTGGCAGCGCTGGCAGTGCTAGCAGTGCTAGGTGGCACTGCAAAAGCATGGTCCAGGTGAACTCCCAGTTGGGGGTTAAATCCTCAGGAGGGACAAAGTTTTGGATGACACCTTTAGAGGATCACACCTTTAGAGGATCACGTTTGATGTATCATCTAGAAATACTTAGCTGTCTTTCTTACATTTTAATCACTCGTTTCAGCAGAACATCAAATTCTGGGTTGGAGTGGATGGGTTTGTGTTTTGCTTTGGTTTCTTTTTTTTTTTAATTTTACCCTGATTTCTGTTCTTTTCAGACAAAAATCAGGAGAAGTTTGCTTTCAGGTCTTGTAAAAGTGTATGTTTGAATTCCGTGGTTAGGCTTACCCAAAGTTTATATTTTCAAGGCAGTATTTTATCAATGACTGATAAAAGAGCAGCGCACCAGATGGATTTAATCAGCCACTCTGCCTCTGAAAGCATGCTTGTACTTTTGACTCCCTTTCCAGGGTGAGATCCTGGCCTCACAGAAACTAATAGCAAAACTTCCATCAACTTCAGGGGGCCAGGATTTCACCCTGTGTATCATTAAGAACTCCTCAGTGATGGAGATCCTGCCAAGGGCTCATCTCCTCCAGCCCAATCAGCCAGGGGTTTCTGGAAAAGCTCCACAATTTAATGCAGCAAACTGGCACTCCCCCCACCCCCATTTGCAAGTGTTCCCTCCAAACACAGCAGCATTTCAGTAGCATTTCAGCAGCATTTCAGCATTCAAGCAGACTGGATCTGGGCAGAGCTGTCAGAGAGAATCTTGGGCTAAGTTCAGCCCTTCCTGATACAGGCAGATGTGCCAGGTAATATCTTTATTAAACATGTCGAGTTCCACCTCAGAGCAACTGGATTTCCTGCTCCTCCAGTTGGAAGACTGTGAGCCTTCCCCTGCTGATATCTAGGAATCTCTACCTTGTTCCTAGCTGCATGGATTTGTGGTCAATTATACATGGATGAGTAAGGCTTTGCCTGAAATAGGTGTTCCCTCTGTTGGCAACTAACTCTTTAAATCCTAGAAATCTGACTCTCTCACTCTTATCTTCAATCATTTTTTTTTTTTAGGTGAGACCTTACCAGTGCAAGTATTTTTCCAGAAACTTGAATATTTCACCATTAGCCTCGGATTGTTCAGCACTTCTGGATTTTTCTCCACTATCAGCTCTGGTTATCATTTTATATCAGAAACTCCCACCGCTAGCACATATGTGCATGACCTAAATTTCACTCCATTCCTATTAGATCAACTCTTCTCTAGCCCTTCCAGTGCTTCATTTGGTCCTCCTGTGTTGACAGAGAGCCTCCCTCCCAGCCTTACACCATCAGCAGTTCCACTAGTACATTCTCACTCTTCCATGCCAACTTTATTACTGGAAGTATTACATAAAATACTGAGAGTATTACATAAAATAACTCCCAGTGCTGATTCTTGAGGAACTAATCTGAAATACACATAAACAGGCATTGAGGCTGGGCTGAGAACTGAGGTGTTTCTGTGCAGAGCATGCCCTAGCAATAGGATAGAAAGTCACAGTCTCTTCTAGAGCCAGTGGCAGAGTAACTTCTCCCTGTGAAGCAGAAAAGCTGTGATGGGAAGGACACCTCCCTCCAGTGCTGAACCATTGGTGGGTTCTCCCCTACAAGGGTGGGTTTGTAGCTCTCAGGCACTGAAGGGTCAAATACAACCCGGGTATCACCTCTCTGGTGTTTAAAAAAGAAAGGGATAAGTGACAATCTCTGCCTTTTAAGGTCCTGTTGTGTTCTGAGCATTACTTTCCCAGGATGCTAGGAAAGAAGAACCAAACACACCCCAGGCAGCATGTTCAGCACCTGCAGAAATTCAGCACAAACAGCTGAGGAAACTTCAGGCCTGAGCAACAGCTGCAGTGAGGGCTACAGGTCCACACCTGTGGTTAAATGCTACACAGCTCCCCTTAAGGACCTGCTCTTGATGACAAAACCTCCTCCTGGTGGCCTTAGCAAACCTGCTTTGGAGGAGGTGCAGGCCCAGAGGCTGGGACAAAAAGGGAGAAGCCTGTGTGACTCTGGACCCCTGCAGCCTGCTGAGAGAGCAGAACTCTGCTCCTCAGTTGAGCAATGCTGTGGCTCTGCCTACTAAGACACACTTGCAATACCTCACAGCTTCCTTTGAGTTTCTAGCAGTCTCCTGGGCCCTAGCAGCACAGCAAACAGTGACTCATTAATCTGGCAAAGTGCAGCCATTGTGGGCTCCTTACTCAATTAGATTTTTCTTGCCTTTTCCCAAAGCCTCCACTGAATTTTCCTGTATTTCATCCCTGAGCCCACACATGGACACAACACTCCAGTGGAGTGCATTGACTGAAGCTCTCTTTCAATTTGTTTAATGTATTATAAATTGTCCTTAGCACATCCTGCAGTGTTTGTGTTTTGTGCTGAGGAAGGGAGTCCTTGGCAGAGCCAGTTAAACCCCAGAGCTAAATCATTTCACATCAGGTCCTGTAGCTCCCCCCTCATTAAAATAGTTTACAGCAGAAGGGAGCCCTGCCCCTGTGGCTGACAGCTCTGCAAACCACCCACCCTGCCTGTAATCAGGCTGCTGAGATGGATGTGCTTATAATGACTGTGAGAAACCTCTTCGGTGACTTGGAATATGGAAAGGAATTTTCTTTGAACTCCATTAGATCCTACCAGTACTTTGGTCAACATCAATTCCCCTGCTGTGCATTTGAAGTCTGTCACTGCCCTGCTCCACTTTCACTTAATCTTCCTGCAGACAACAGGACACCTGGAACTGAAAACAATTGTTCTTATCTCCTACTGCTTTGGTAATTACATGAAGGTCACATCTGAAGAGCTGCATTCCTCATCTGCCTTGTGCTTTTAATTATCAGAGGGATGCACCACACCACCAGCAGCCAAATCCTGCATCTCACACAAGGCAGTTCATGAACCTCTGAATATTTAGGCAGGGTGGCAGCTTCCTGACTGATACCAAACCCAAGGCCATGTCATTTCACCATGACAGTGCTTTTTGGTAGAGGCCATTGCAGTAAGATCCAGCAGCTTGAGCTCAGATTTAAGTCAGAGTAGGAGTGATCTGTTCCCATGGCCCTGCAGAGGGCTTTTCTTCCTCTTCCACCTGCAAAGCACACCAAAGAATCCACAGGGCACAAGGACATGAAGGGAAATGCAGACAAAGAGCTGCAAAGTGACTTGTCCAACCTTGCCTCACAGGTGATGTCAAGAGACCTTTTGTAGACAAGGCATGGGGAGCACCCAGTGTTCCCTCTCCAAATGGTCACTCCAATGAAGAAGGAGATTTCCACCAGTTCTCATTGACTCTCCAGCAGCAGAAAGAAAATAGTGAGCTTTCAGCTAACCCACACAGCCCAGTGGTTTAATTACTTCCTTGAAATCAAACATCTCTGTAGACTGCTGTCCTTGGGATTAAATTGATACACAAGACCTATCCAAAACACTGCATATAGCCTAGACTTTCTCCTATATCATAGATGGCTTCTGTGACATCAACAGTAAATCAAGTGTCTGAGCTAAAAGGGTAGCTGAAAAGGGAAGAATTCTTGGAGTAAAATCAGTTCTCACTATGCCCACAAGACAGCCTTCCAGCTAGATCACCTGCTGCAGCATCACAGGCTAAAGGAAAGGTTTAGAAATATTTCTACATCCATGTAAACAGGTTAGGAAAGTAGAGGGTGTGGTAGTGACAACCACTTGCCACATCCAGTCAAGATCTAAACAGCTTATCTTTGGAATGAGTCATTTTAGGTCATCCAGATAATCCTGCAATCCCTTCCCTCCTACAAGTGAAGTTTTAAAACTACCCCCTCCTTCCTCAAGGCAGACAGGTTTGCACCTCACAGTCTCCTCTGTGCTTGCACTGGGAATGCATCACTCCCCAGAAACCTGTAGCTAAAAGGACTTAAAAAGGACCTTAGAGCTGCCTCCCAATACCTGAAGGGATCCCACAGGAAGGCTGCAGAGGGACTTGTCATGAGGGTGTCTAGAGACAGGCCAAGGGGGAATGGTTTGAAGCTGAGGCAGAGCAGGGTTAGAGTGGAGCTGAGGAAGAAGTTCTTCAGTAGGAGGGTGGTGAGACTCTGGCACAGGCTGCCCAGGGAGGCTGTGGCTCCCTCCTCCCTGGGGGTGTCGAAGGCCAGGCTGGATGAGACCTTGAGCAGCTGAATCTAGCTGAATCTAGAGAGGTGTCCCTGCCCATGGTGGGGAGGTTGGAGCAGAGGATCTCTGAGGTCCCTTCCAACCTGAACCATTCTGTGACTCCCTGAACCACAAGTGAACATGGCCAAATGAAAGGGATGGGTCCTGGCACCCTATTTCTAACCAAAGATTAAAAAAAAAAATCTTAGTATTAGAAGGCAGGAGATCAGCAGAACTCAAGCTCTTCTCTGAATCCTCTTCCATTGGTGAAACTACTCAACACAGAGAGAGTCAGATCTGTGCAGGGGCTAATGTTTGTAAAGTCATCTCTGTAGGGGGGTTTGATTGCAGCTCTGTGAAGAAGGCTGTTACAAGCCAGTGTTTAGTTGCCACTTAAGACCTCCTGTGACAGCTCAAACAGTGCATGCCTTGTGCTAGTGCTGTGCAAAAGAGATGATGGCCACTCTGGCTGCCCCTTCCTGCCTGCATAGTCAAGCAGGAATAGAAAAATCTATGGAATATATAAGGATCTCTGTGTGGCAGGCAGGCTGGAGCTCATCCATATTTTAAAAGTGCTGAAGAAACAAATCTCCCTTTGACTCAGGCAGGGGAGAACACAGGCTGCCTCACACATGCATATGTGTGTGGGGGAGATGCTCTTGGTACTTTTCACCTTTCAGGATGAAGAATTCGCTTCTGCAAACTGCAGAAGTCAAGAAGCAATTTGTAGGGAAAGCTTTCATATAATGCAGTCCAGGAAGCAGCAGCAGACTGTGACTGGCCTGGCTGTGTGCAATAGAATGTGCAGGCTGTATACAAAGTGTGGCAGGACCAGCCAGCACCTCTGCCAAGTGTTTGGACTGCCCTGAGTAAAATGGGATGACAATGGCATAGGTCTGCCTGCACAACAGCTGAATTCATCAAAATCCCACAACTTTTCTTCATCCTCAAGAATCTCTCAAAGTGCAGCACTGCCACACAGAGACAGAGGCAGGAAAGCACAGTATGGCTGGTAGGACTCTCACATGGGGGCACCCAGACCCAAAACAAACACAGGAAATCAAACGCCAGCCTAGCACTGCCTGCTGGGTTCGTTTCTGCTCACCTTTGATTTCCTGATGGTTTGATTCCCCACCACGGAAGCCACAGAATGGCTGGGTGCTGGTGTCAGTAACAGCAAGGGTAGGTGCTAGGGTGGAATTAACCCAGATAAATTCCATTCTGAAAAACAGGTGGGCAGCTGAGGTGCTTTAACCCCATCGACAGCCCAGATCAGCAACTTTTCTTGAGGTATCATTTCCCACTCAGTGCAGCAACAGCTAAATACCTAAGAAATACGAAGTATGGGGGTCAGGCTGTGGGCACTTTTGGAACACCCCCCCACTGCCCTAGAATAGGAACCCCTAGGTCCCTGATCCATGTGTGGGACTGGATTGTGCTGTATCTAGGCTGCTTTTGGTGCTCAGGCTTGGGTTCATGTTCCCAGAACCAGCTGCCCTGAAGCAGTTGCTATCCCACTGCCTGGTGAGGCAGAGCCCTGGGTAGTCAGTTCCTGCAGTGTCTGAACTTAACTACAGACTGCAGCCCCACTAGGAGTGCAGATATCAAAGGGTTTGGGTTCAAAGTTTGGCCTCTCCCTAAGCTAAGGGCAAGAGATGGCTGCAGAAGTGAAAAATAACAACACTTACATAAACACACACGAAAGCAGAAAAGAAAACCTCCTCTCAGAACTGTTTGTGCTGTCCTAGGAGCTCACCACTCCTTATTTACCAAGAAAAAAGGTCATATAGTAATGCCTTTTTTTTGAAAGCTTTGGTCCCTAGAGTGGCCTTGTGAGAGAAATCTTTTTCCATGAGCATGCTGAGGGGAGTGGCCAGACAGCTGTAGCCAGCTCCCAGCTCTGGTGCCATGCAGCAACCACATCATGCAAAACATTCACTGCAACGCATCAGGCAGCGCTGAGCTATCATCACTTGAGTCCTTTGGCACAAGCAGGGCTCCTGAAGAGACAAGCCACAGGTTCTTTCAGCCTCACATGAGTCCTATCTCAGAGCATGAATGGGATTTAAAAGGGAGATAGAAAAATGGTGAAATAAAACTGCCATCTGAAGAAGTATTTGTGCAAGATAAGTAAGTCTCACCAACTGCCTCATATTCCATTTTAAAGACTAGATCTCCTCTACTCTGCCCTGTTGAGGCCACATCTGGAATAATGTGTCCAGTTCTGGGCCCCTCAGCTCAAGAAGGACCTCAGGGAACTGCTTGAAAGAGTCCAGAGCAGAGCCACAGAGCTGCTGCAGGCAGTGGAACAACTCCCTATGAGGACAGGAGGAGGGAGCTGGGGCTTGGAGCTTGGAGCCTTCATTGCTGGGGATAAAGATGTGCAGGGCTGGAGCCAGGCTCTGCTCAGGGACGTCCCAGGACAGCACAAGGGGCACTGGGGGCAAGCTGGAGCAGAGGAAGTGCTAAGGGAACAGAAGGGAAAAATTTGTCCCTGTGAGGGTGCTGAGCCCTGGAGCAGGCTGCCCAGAGAGGTTGTGGAGTCTCCATCTCTGGAGACTTTGCAACCCCACCTGGATGTATCCCTGGGTGACCTGCTCTGGGTGATCCTGCTGTGGCAGGGGGGTTGGACTGGATGATCTCTGGAGGTCCCTCCCAACCCCTAACATTCTGTGATTTTTGAGGTCCTCAGCTGGCTGAGCAGCATAGCTTCACAGAATTCAGCTTGGCTCAGCCAAGGATCTACTCATAAGGGTTCAGACAAAGAACATAAAGAAGCCAAAATATTTAATATATATTGTATAAATATTAATAATCAAAGGTCATAACAAAAATAAACCAAAATAACTGGAACATCTGCCTGTCAGTTTCAGTGGGGAGGTGAGAGCAGGTCCTGTATGAGCAGAGAGTTCTCCCCATCAGTGACATGACCCTGGAAAGAGGATACAGGTCAAGTTCTGGCACCAGATTTACATGCTAGGAAAAGGGTTGCAAGATGCTACCTTGCCCTCTCTCCAAAAGCTTTTTGGCCTGTGCAAGGATGATGCTCAGCCTGTATGTCCAGACCAGAGTCAGCCAGAAATCCTCATGCTCTGCTTGGAAATCAATTGACTGGAACTGGAAGGGACAGCCGACATAAGTGGACTCTTTGTCACAGAGCTCAGGCCCTTGGCAGGGGAGCTAGGAAGAGCTGAATTTTGCCAGCCTTGCACAGAGGTTACCACCTCAAACAGGCTCTTTGCCACTCAGTAGGTCTGATGACATCCCATAGCTCACACCTGATGTGAGCTATTCTGAAGTCTCAGTGTTCTGCAGGAAAAAAACTCACTAGAAGAATAGAGCCATAACGAAAGCAGGTTTACAGCTCCAGGGAGAAAACTTGCCTGAGCCACTTACACCTTGATGACCTGAGTGCTGTGTCTGTGCCAGCCTCACACACAGTGTCAGTGCTGGTGACATTCAGCAGGAGCCCAAGTAAGGTGTGAGCTGTGTCCCTGCCACTGGATTCCTCCTCCCTTAGGGGCTCAGTGACAGTTTTCTGTCCCCTTCCACCCCAGTCCCCACTATGCTGGAGACTGCCGCCACCTCCTCTTTGCTGACCCCAGCGTCAGGCTGGCTGGACCTCGGTGGGTGCATGCCTGTGTCAAACACCTACAAACCAGCTGCAGAGCGTTTGGGGCTTGGCTGGGCGAAGGGCGCACAGACTCGCAAAGCCCTTTGAGACCATTGAGTCCAACCATTATTAAACTCGACCATGGCTGGTCTTAAACCACGTCCCTCAGCACCGCATCTCTGCGGCTTTTAAACACCTCCAGGGACGGGGATTCAACCACCTCCCTGGGCAGCCTCTCCCGGTGTTTGAGAAGCCTTTCAGGGCAGAAATTTCTTCTGATGTCCAACCTCAACCTCCCCTACTGCAGCCAGAGGTTTCCTTTGCTCCTGTCACTTGTTTCTTGGGGAAGGCACCGACCCGCCTGGCTCTGCACCGCAACGCCCCCAGCGCCCCCGCTCCCTGCACCGGGCCGAGCCGGCCCCTGCCCCCCGGCCCCGTCATGGCGGCGGTCCCGCAGCGCGGCGGGGGCCGGGCGGGGAGGGGCGGCGGCGGCGGCCATTGGCTGGGCCCGGTGCGGCCGCCAGTGCCCCACGCCCGACCGCCGCCGATGGAGCTGCCGGGGACGATGGAGCCGCTGCCGCCGCGGAGCTTCTCCGAGCAGCAGTTCCAGGCCGCATGCCGGGAGCTGGACCAGCCGGCGCCGGGGCGGCCCTGGCAGCTCCTGGTGGAGAGCATGGGAGTGCGGATTTACCGGCTGTACGACGAGGTGGGCGGGCGGCGGCGGCGGCGGCCAGCTCCGCCGCACCGGGGGGCGGCCGTACCTCCGGCCCTCCCCGCCCGGGGCTGAGCCGGAGCAGCGAGGCGGGGCGCGGACGGAGCGCTCCGGGGCTGCGGGAGGAAGGGGGACGGTCGCACGTCCCGGTCCGGAGCCGCCGGTTCCCCGCACGGCTCAGGCTGAGGTCCGGTGCCCGCCCGGGCTCGGTTTCTGCGGGCTCGCAGAAAGCAGCTTTGAGGGTAATGCCATTAACTGCGGCTGGGGAAAGCGGCTCTGCTGTGAGCACCGCGACGCCAGCCTGCGGGAAGGGAAGGAGATACAGTTGGGGATGGCCCTGCTCGCTGCGGGGAGTGGAATAGGTGAGCTCTAGAGGTCCCTTCCAGCCAGGGCGTTCTGTGATGCTATGAAATGGCTTCTCCTCTGCTCAGCGGCCCTGCTGTATAAAGGCACAGGATGGAGAAGCCTCTGCTGCTTTCCAGCCAACTTCAGCCGATCCAAAAGCAGCAAAGGCTGCAGAACGGCTGGGCTCATGCTGGGAACCGGTTGAGAGCCTAATGAAAAGCAGAATCCCGTGTCCTAAGTCAGGAGATGAGGTCGTGCAACACTTGCACCCTGAATTTAGTGATTTCTGGATTATGTGACAGTAAATGACATGGTTACAGGTCTGTTTTAACCTGTGGTGGAGCAAGAGTGCCTTAAAGACCTGTATTGTATGAGTATCTTCTGCTAATCCTTGATTAAAAGTATTACAGATGCTTCCAGCTGCCTCTTGGCTGGAACATGAAAGCTTTTGAAACAAGCAATGCAGTGTAATGGTTTGAGATCCTAAAGCTGTTCTTCTGGGAGCTTGTAACTGTGACATGGCCTTGATAAGGTACAAAGGACACAATGACTTGCAGAGCCTTGGAGACAAGCTCTGATAGCTTAAATGAGAAAATTGCAGCATGGCTTTCTTCTCTGAGAGGAAGCAGAAGGACACCAAGAGCAGTGAGTGTGCTGCTGAACTGCAGAATTAAGGTTTGGTGTGGGCTTTGGTTTGCTCCCTCTCAAGGTGCGGTTGCAATCCAAGTCCAGGAGAAGAACACAAAAACAACTTCTCTTCAGTGGAAGAGCAGCCCCATGACATGAGGAAGTAAGGGCTTCCTTTCTGAGTCACTGCAAGAGTGAAGAGATTGTGCTTTGTTGTTCTCCTGCCTTGTGCCACACCTAACGTAAATACACACACGTGCACGATAATCCACATAGCACTTCTGACTACTGCCCTGCAATCAGTGTTTGAGCTCAAGCAACCATGTGGGTGGCACCAGTGTTGTGCTTTGGCATATGCTGTTTGGGTCTCATCTCAATCTCAGGTGTGATATTTTCCAGATTAGTTTTTTTCTCGTGCAGATAAACCCCAAAGGTGTTGTGAGGGCATGGAGCTGAACAGTCCAGCTTTGAAGCGAGTGATTCAGGGAAACTACAGTGAAGATGAGTGGCTTAAGCCCTTGGGCCCACTATTCTCTTCTGGTACATCCAATCTTCATCTTCTAGGGTTGACTTGAGGAAGGCAGGAGAAGAAGAAAGATCAGCCATTCACTAACAGAATCCTTCCCTCCCTTTCCTAGGGGATGCTTGGATTTGGCTCCTACATTGTATATTCAAAATACTCTCATTGTTTTAGTTTAGTCCTGAACTGGTGATGACAATTGTACAAACACTCTATAGGCACAGATGGAGTTTCCATATGCTGAGTGCAGACAGCTTTCAGAAGGAAAACAGCTGATAAATATTCAAGGCAGATATAATAATCTGTTGTATATAACCATGAAGATTGTGAAGCTTTCCTTGTATCACAGCCTGAAGCATGAGCAGACCTAAAACTTGCTGGAAAGTTTATTCCAGATCATGCAGAATCATAGAATCAAGAAGGCTGGAAGAGACCTCAAAGATCATCGAGTCCAACCTGTCACCCTAAACCTCATGACTATCTAAACCATGGCACCAAGTGCCACGTCCAATCCCCTCTTGAACACCTCCAGGGATGGTGACTCCACCACCTCCCTGGGCAGCCCATTCCAATGGCCAACCACTCTCTCTGTGAAGAACTTTCTCCTCACCTCCAGCCTAAACCTCCATTGGCGCAGCTTGAGACTGTGTCCTCTTGTTCTGGTGCTGGTTGCCTGGGAGAAGAGACCAAACCCCCTCCTGGCTACAACCTCCCTTCAGGTAGCTGTAGACAGCAATGAGGTCACCCCTGAGCCTCCTCTTCTCCAGACTAAACAGTCCCAGCTCCCTCAGCCTCTCCTCATAGGGCTTGTGCTCAAGGCCTCTCCCCAGCCTCGTTGCCCTTCTCTGGACATGCTCCAGCAATTCAACATCTTTCCTTGGTAACCTCCTGGAAGTGGCTGAGTTGCTTAATAAACACATTGCATAGGGGCTGGAAACTTTGCCACAAGGCTTTCATGCTTCTGGGAAGCTTCAGTGTGGGCAGGATTTAGTCCATACTGACCACTGGAGATGAAAAGAGGTTGGGGGGTGTGTGTGAGTGTGAAGAAACATGCTCTCTTTGGAACTACTTATGAAGTAAAAGGGGACTGGTGTAAGGGAAGGAACAGCCATTGTGTGGGGCAGGACAGCCTGTCTGGGTTGAAACTTTCATGTCTAGATCAAAAAGTCGAGAGGTTAAAGCCTGAATCTGACGTTGTTTTTTGAACACTTGGCTTTCACAACTCCTGAGCACATTTGTAGTATGTGCCCCACCTAACTTCCTTCAGCTGCTCTCCCTGCTGCAGAGTACTTCCCTTTCCTGTGTGACTTTTCCTCTCCCCGTTCTGTTTCCACAGCAATCAGGACTTTATGAGTATAAAATCTTTGGTGGTCTTGCTGACTGCCCCCCAGAGCTGTGTGTGGATGTCTATATGGACCTAGATTTCAGAAAGCAATGGGATCAGTATGTTAAAGGTAAGCTCATCTGGGCAGTTTCAGAGCAGATTTGACCTCCACAATGACTCTTCTCATTAAAACTTTCTTCAAAGGTATTTTAAAGTTGCATCCAAAGACTTCAGGCCAGGCTGAAGTACCTTTTGGGATAAGGTTGAACTCTGAGGATATGCAAACACTGACAGGGAGAGCTCATCTTGGCTTGCCTTGGGAATCTTGGCTTTTCTTTGGTTAAAGGATATGGGTAAAAACTGACTGCTAGAGCAGCAAATGCAGCTGTGCCTGTGATGAACAAACCAACCCTGTGGTGTGTTGTGGTAAGGTAATGCAAAGTGGGAGCTGGTGACAAAGCATTCTGCTTTGTGCTGGAGCTGTCCTCTAGCATTGGCAGACTTCCAAATGCAGGTGGGACACGACTGACCAGCAGAGATGCAAAGGTAGATGTGCTGGTAGCTCACAGCTGTGTTGGTGTCTTTAAAAGAGAGTCTAAATCCCTTTGAAAAAGGAGAGCTCTGCAGTTAGAGATGGAAGTAAGGCTACTAACCCAATGCTCCACTGACCTCTGCTGGAGAGCAGCCTGCGGGTGTTTACTACCGCCGGATTTGTGCATCCTGTGCTGCTCCAGCCTGGAGGAGAAGCTGTTTTTCTGGGTTAGGGATGCCTTACAGAGCGTACCAACAGAGGATGTTGTACAGGGGAAGAATGTCTGGTGTGTGGCACTCTCCTTGCCTCAGCAGTGAGATGATCAGTCTGGTGTAGCCTCATGCTCCAAACCACTGCAGGTGGTGTGGCAGGCTCTGAAGGCACTGAGAGGCACTGCCTCTGAAGGAATTCTACAACTCAGGCAGGAGTCTGCTGTAAAGGAGGAAAAGAGCACTCTGACTGTTAATGTGACCTACACCCTTTTGAACTGCCTCCATACAAGGACCAGCCCCAAGGCAGACAGGAATTTCCCCTGGCTCAGCCCTGTGGCTTGTCAGGTCCTTTGCCCTGACCTGGCTGTTATTGCCTCAAGGGAAGAAGCTGTGCAGCTCTTCAGACTCCTTTGTGCACTTTGATGTGAATTAGTTTTTCTCCTTCGTGCCACACTACTAAGTGAGTTGCTGCCATGCTTTAGGGACTATTCTTAGGTGTTTTTTTCCTATTTGGTTGCCTTCTGATTGAGTTTCCAGGCAGGCTGGAGGCAGTGTAATGAAGGCTCATAACTATTCAAGCTTCTTGTTCACCGTTACTGCTGTGGAACTCCTAATAGCTTTTCCAAACTCCATTAATCCCTCCTGTAAGACCTCTCCAGCTATTAGAAAGCAGTGCTCGTCCTAGTTCCATGTTAACTCAGGATCATTTACAAGGATAATGACATGCTTGTGAAAAAGCACTCTGTGCTTGTGGCTCAGGGCTGAGCACAGTGTGCACAGGCGAGGGAAAAGCTTGGGGATGGAAAAGCTTTGCATGAGCTAACTGTTTGAAGAGGAATTTGCTTGCTTCTGCCCTGATTTATTCTGGTTTTGTGTTTTGGGGGTTTTGTTTGGTTTTGGAGTTGTTTGGTTTGGTGGTTTGGTTTTTTTTCATCAATGAATTGAACATCAGCAAAAGCCCAGGCCACCTATTTTTGTGTTTGGTTCTTGACAATCCCTGCTGCAGAGCATTTTAATGCCTTCTGCTGCTACAACTTTACCTTACACAGAAGTTTTGACACAAGGATCGGATGTGAAATGTGCTGCTGTTAGAAATCCAAGCAGTTCTTGATGCCATGTATCATCCTCTTGCAGCAGAAACGAAACCTCTCCAACAATCTTCTTTTTTTTTCCAACTAGAACTGTACGAGAAAACATACGATGGAGAAAAAGTAATCTACTGGGAGGTGAAGTTTCCCTTCCCTCTCTCCAACAGAGATGTATCCTTCCAAGTGGTTTTGTGCCTCCAGTGGTTTTGGTCACCTGGTCATCCAGGGATGCTCTGCTGCACTTGATCTAAGATCTTTGCAGGCCACATGGATATGTATGGCCTGAAGAGGAGTATGGGTGCCTCTTCCTACGCAGCACTAAAGCTCACAGAGCTGAGTTATTGCTCACTGGGATTGAATCCTGCAGAATCATGAGTGAAGGGGCTGGCATTTGTGATGGAATTCACTTGTCAATTCATCATCTGCCAAGCTGGCAGTGTTTTGACATCCCTCCTCAACTTGGCTCCCAGTACGTCTATATTCGTGAGTGCCGGGAGATGGCTGTGGATGGGCGGAAGATCTGGGTGGTGTTAGCTCAGAGTGTGTCTGTTCCTCAGTGCCCTGCAAAGCCTGGCATCATCAGAGTGAGCAGCTATAAACAAAGCCTGGTGATTGAAAGTGATGGCAAGGCTGGCTCTAAAGGTAAGAGGTGAAGAAAGTGTGGTCACAAGTCGTGTAGCCAAAGGGGTGAGGAAGTGTGTGGGCAGGATGCTGGAAATCTGAAGGTAAAAGCAGGTCCTGTGGAGTGGATTTGCTGAGCACCAGGAATACTTTAAAATGAATGAAAGTTTTGGAAGTGGCCAGTGCAGTGTTCTAGTTAAGGGTCTTTTAATTAACAGCTGAGAGCAGACTCCTGACCACTTCATTCTGCACCCCCATTCCACTCCCTGCTCCGCCAGCCTGCACTTTTCCTGCTAGCCAGGCTGGTTGGGTTGAGTCTGGTGCGGGCTGCAGTCTGGTGGAAGTCTCAGGTTGGACACATTTGTAGAGATTGCCTAGAGACTGACTCCTGTCTGAGGTCAGTCCTTTCAAGACAACTTTGTTTTATAAGACAGGCTGCCTAAAATGCTTTGCAGTGGTCTAATATTGTGGTGCTCTCAGTTTCCCAGAGGCTAACTGGGAATGGCTGTGCTTGCTTCACATCCCACTTCAGTACAAGTTGGCTTTGTGTGAAGAATTTAGAGCAGAATTGCAGTGCTTGGTGGTCAGTCATGCACACCAGCAGCTCCTGTCTCCTGCTGCTAGGCTTAATGCTGAGAATGTGGCTGGAGGACTCTCTGCTAACTTCCCTCTCCTCTCTAGTGTATATGTACTACTTTGATAATCCGGGTGGGATGATTCCATCATGGCTGGTCAACTGGGCTGCTAAGGTGAGTAAAGGTTGGCAGTAAAATTGTCTTTGGCTGATGTGTTTCAAGCAGTGTGTTCACTGCACCCACGCCTGTCTTCTGTACACTGGGTACAATGATTTCATTCTCCACTCCCTTTCTAGCTCTGATGCAGCCCCAGTTGTAGACTTGCTGTTGTCTGCTCTGGAAAATTGTCTGCATCTGGGATATTGTGTCCAGTTCTGTGCCCCTCAGCTCAAGAAGGACTTCAGGGAACTGCTTGAGAGAGTCCAGCCCAGAGCCACAGAGCTGCTGCAGGTGGTGGAACATCTCCTGTGAGGCCAGGCTGAGGGAGCTGGGGCTTGGAGCTGGGAGCAGAGCAGCCTGAGGGCTGCCCTCATGGCTGGGGATAAAGATGTGCAGGGCTGGAGCCAGGCTCTGCTCAGGGATGTCCAAGGACAGCACAAGGGGCACTGGGGGCAAGCTGGAGCAGAGGAAGTGCCAGGGGAACAGAAGGGAAAAGTTTGTCCCTGTGAGGGTGCTGAGCCCTGGAGCAGGTTGCCCAGAGAGGTTGTGGAGTCTCCATCTCTGGAGACTTTGCAACCCCACCTGGATGTGTCCTGTGTGACCTGCCCTGGGTGACCCTGCTCTGGCAGGGGGCTTGGACTGGATGATCTCTGGAGGTCTCTTCCAACCCCTGACATTCTGTGATTTTTTTCTGTGCTCTCATGGCAGTTGTCTTTATTTTATTCCTGTTGAATTCCTTTGGTTAGTCAACCAGGCAGGTAAATTTGTACAACAAATCCATGTTCCAGAGCACATGTGAGCAGCTGTAGCACAGGAAAACTTCAGCAGTACAGCCTGATTGTGAAGGTCTAAAGGAATGGTCTGTCCTCTGACCTTAGAGCTATCCTGAATCCAAAGGCCTTGGTCTCCATAATGGTATTTCTCCTCTTGTTGGTGTCTTTTCTTGGTTGGATTATGCAAGACTGCCTTTCCCACTTCTCTCCTTACAGAGTGGTGTGCCTGCTTTCCTGAAGGATGTCCAGAAAGCTTGCCATAGTTACCCCAAGAGCACATAGCCTGGAGTTGATCTGAATTGCTTCCTTCTTAGAGCTCTGCACTTACAGAAGTGGCTGTTCATATATCACCCTGGATAAAACCTACCTCTAATATGGAAAGAATTGTATTTCACTTGGTTTATGCCTTGAATTTTATGAGATTGTTATTTCCATCTCCAACTGAAGAGCCAGCCACTGACAAGGCAACACCACCAGCAGCTGCACCCCTTTGGAAGCACTGAAGTTTAGCCTTGTCCCCCATGCTTTGCTTCTGCTGATTGTTATCTCTCAGCTGGAGGGGTTCTGCTGTTGAAATGTTAGATCCTGGAGCAAGAGACAATGATCTTGCTAGGAAAAATGTCTGATCTTGGACTCAAAATCATGCCTGGATCTGCTTTTGTGGCCTTGCAGGGTGGCTTCCTACTGAAATTGAGCAGTGGGACTTGCATTGCTTAGGAGGAAATACTTCTGCTACCCAAGATTTTAATTCTCAAACTGTCTGCCTACTGTGAACCTAAAAAATGCTAAAGGCATGGAGGTGAATTGCTAAAAGCCTGCAGAAGGATCTGGAATTCTGTGTTACTGAACTTCCTTGTGACAGCTTTAAGTGCAGATCTAAAAGGACTTGTGCCTGAAGCTTTGCATTCACATCTTAATACCCCTGTCTGAAAGGTAAAAACCATTAGCTGTGTCCTGCCAGAATAAAAACAAAGGAGGAGCTGGCTTCCGTGTCTGGTGTAAGGGGAGCAACTTGCATCTTCAGGGTCAGCCTTGTCTATAAAGCAGCTTGGACACGGCTTGAAACTGGAAAGGATTTCTAAGTGATGCCTGCACCTGAATGTGAATGAAGGGGATGTGAAACTTGGGCCTGTTTCTGTTGTCAAGTTTCATGCTGCTGTAAAGGAGGAAGCTGTCATTTTGGGTGGTAATCCACTACAAGCAGAACTGAGCAGCAGAGGAAATTTCCAGCACCTTTGGTAGTGGGGGAGGATGGAGTGGATGAAAGATGAGAGGGCCTTGGTCTCAGGGATTTGAATATTCTGCATTGCTCCTAAGGCTAATCCTGTAACTGAGCAATTCCTGTGATGGAGCAGCTTTGGCTTGTTGAAGAACTGGCTGAAGTGATTGCCTTTATACTTGGTGTAAATATTGGTTTCCGATAAATCATTATTTACCCATGCAGTGCTCTTAGTCTGTCTCTCAGTGGTTCAGAGTCACCATGCTGGGCAGGTCACAAGTGGGCTGCTCTGTTTTTAAAGACTTCAGAGAGAGTAACTTGGGTTCATGAGAACCAAGGAGGATTCCATGTCTTCTGGAAGTGGCTACCAGCTGGATTTAACTCCATTAAATGGGATCAGGTAGATGGGGTTAGGTGGACTGCTCAAGGAGGAGGCAGACAAGCAAACTAAACTGATGTAGATTGACATCAAGTTTAAAAAGGAGATGAGCTGAGGATGAATCTTCCTGGAGCAATGATGCAAACTGATTGATTTCCATTTCCTTCTGAGCCAAACTGACCTCCTTGCCACAGCACTACAAACCCCACCTGTGACTGTAAATCTGCCTTAAAGCTCAGAGCTTCAAGCTTGCTAGAGATGTAGTGAGCTCTGTGTGTGCACAGAGATGAGTGATGTACAGGTGAGGTTGGGGTTGGGTTTTTCCATCCTTTTCTTCTCCCACCCATCTGTACTTTTAACAAGATGAAAGCAGGAGGAAGGGGGAAAGCTTTTTTCTATTCAAAAGCTGATGATTGTGCCATTCTGGCTGTTTCTCATAGTGTGCATTTGTCTGCAGTGGGCTGAAGCACTGAGGCTGAGCAGTTCAGCAGCTGAATGGCTCCATTGTCCACCTTGCTGCAAACGTTGCTTGCTACAGACCCCACACTGAGTGTGGAGTACGTGGCCTTGGCTCACGTAGTCCCAGCTAAAACCATGGCACAGGCAGGTTCTTGTGCTCTACACAACTTCCCAGAGCAAAGCACATTTGATTGAACAGGAGCTGCTGAAAACAGCTTTTCACTTGCCAGCAGCTAACTGATGATAAGAGGAATGCAGTGTCAGAGCTTCTGTTAAATTTGGGTCCCCCTGGGCTTTCACAGTGGCATGAAGAAGCTGTGACACCAGGTTATGTCAGTGTGTAACTACACCTATCTCCTGTTAGTAGGGAAGAAAAAGAAGTCCCACTTGGAGGAGATGATCTCTAAGGTCCCTTCCAACCTAAGCCATTCTATGATTTGTGTCATTTGTGCTTTTGTCTACATGGAGGATTACAACAAAAGAGTGTTGCCATTTTCCAGTAAAGACACTGATAAAGCATCTCAGACCTTTATTCCTGGCTGGTTAAAGGCTGATCTTGTATAAATTCCACATGTGAGCTTTTGGGGATAGCTTGAACAGAAATGTCCCTGCTGTGACAGCTGTAAATCATTATGCATCAGGAGTTCTCTGGCACAGGGCTAAAAAAATGGATCCCCACCCCCCCTCCTCCTCTTCCCATGCTGGTTGTTAATTCTCCACCTGAAAGTTAGCTTTGTGTTTCCCCCAGCTTGGCTGGAAACAGAGCAGAAAGTTTTCTGTGAGAGTGACCTGTGGTAAACATAAGATTGGGTGCATAAAGGGAAAGAAGCATTCCTGGTAGATGATGATGGAGCCTCTCATCTCCTCTATCCCACCTCACTGACAGATGCTAATCCCTGCAGATTACAAGGTAGGTATCCCACTAGGGATTGACTGGGACTAGGGAAGAGTTCCCAGCAGCCAAACAGAACTAGGAAAGTGCTGTAGTTCTGGCAGTAAACAGGCTTCTGATCCGAAGTGTGATAATTAGGCTTTCCACAAGTGCTAATCAGCTTTGGATCTATTCTCAGGTAGAACCTCTGGGTGGAAATCAGCAGCTCTGCCCATCCCCTCCCTTTGCATGTTGTGCTGCTTTGGGGGCTGACTAGGCAGCCCCCTCCTGTTTCCATAAGGAGTGATGCTGCAACAAAGTGAATACAAACACATCCCAGTCGTTCAAATCCATTCTTTCCATGTCAGCTTTCCATAAAACTGTTGTATTTGAGTTGGAAGGGAAAGGAAAGGAAAGATTCTGAGTAGCCCAAAGTCAACAGAGTGAATGATGTCAGATATTCAGTGGCTGCAGTGCTGCCTCTCAGAAGATGGTGTGTGAAGGGAAACACAAGTTGTCTTTTCTCAGGAAACACCTGGCTGATGCTTCGTTTCTCAAGCAGCTCATTGGCTGGGTTTTGTCATGGAGTGGAACAGCAGTGTGGGAAGGCAGCAGGACTGACTCCTGCTGTCCAGTGCACAGAGTAGATGATGCTCCACCAACACTCCTGCTTTCCCTTCTGGTAGTTTTCTATGGATAAAGAGCATTTTCAGATGGGATCTGATAGTGTTTGCATTCCCTCTCCAAGCACAGAGTTGCCTTGCCCTAGACAGATAATTCATAAACAAATTTTACTGTCCCATTGTAGTCTTCTGATCAGCTAAGGGAACTTTGGTTTTCACTCATCTCTTGAAGGTGGGAAGACACTGAAAGCTTCCACAGCAATCCAGAAGGAAAGGCTTACAACAGGAGGTAAGTTGTGATAAATCTAGATGGAAGAAAAGTGCTTTTGGAGGAGCAAGAACAAGAAGGAAGCTCTATAGCAAGATGAGTTTGAGTCGGGAGTTTTTCTTACTGCTGCAGACTTGGAAGGAATCATCATCAATCAGGTGACTAAAGCTGGTCTTTAAGCATCTTGCTAATTGTCTGCAGCTGCCAGTTAACATATTAATTAGGATTCCATACGAAGTCAGAGAAAGAGAACTCCTGTGTTAGCTCAGGATTCCCTCTCTTTGAGAACTTGGCCATAAAGAATTATTCTCATCTGCAACCTGAATTGCAGAAGCATCCTGGAGTCCTGCTGAGAGACAGGAACATTTAAATGGGAACCACTCTCTGCTGGAAACCTTCATTTCCAAGGTGAGAAGAACTGCATCCTGTGAGCAAGTGTTCCAATGGAAGGTGCCAGAAGAAGAAATTATGTTGAAGGGTCTTGATATTAAATGTAGACTTGTGAAAAATTCCCTGGATCCCAGCTGTGCAGCTGTTCCTGGGGGTTAAACATCAGCACCTCTAACACTGAGGTTTCAGTGAGTTTGCCTTTACCTTCAGTAGGTTTCATGCAGAGTTTTATATTTTGATCACAGAATTGTCAGGGTTGGAAGGGACCTCAAGGCTCATCCAGTTCCGAACCCCTGCCATGGGCAGGGACACCTCACACTGCATCAGGCTGCTCACAGCCACATCCAGCCTGGCCTTAAAAACCTCCAGGGATGAGGCTTCCACCACCTCCCTGGGCAACCTGTTCCAGTATCTCACCACCCTCATGGGGAAGAACTTCTTCCTAACATCCAATCTGAATCTCCCTACTTCTACTTTTGCTCCATTTCCCCTAGCTCACTGCTTTGCTGCCTGAGCATATCTTGAGAGGTTGAACTCTTTCCCACTCTTCCACCTGGAGCTGTGAGGGTTTGGGCTCTCAGTGTTCCTACAGAGTTTGTGTCCCAAAGCATGCTAGAGATGGTGTGTCCCTGGCTGCAGCTGGATGCTTCATGTTCAGCTGGAGTCATGGTTTGAGAGTGGGTTTTCAGCCTTTTGATGTGCTGTGTGTTTCAAAGGTTAATGTGTTTTCTCAGCATGGAAGTCACATAATTGATTTGTAGGTTTGAGCAGAGAGCTGTGATCCCACAAGGAGCCAGAATTGCCTGGCCAGCCCATTCCACCCTGTGAAAGGCTCAGATGATGCTGTTCCCCTCTTCAAATGAAAACAAACAGTAGGAACATTTCTTCAGCAGGAAATTGCTCTGACACTCTATTGTCTCAGAGTGTGAGGTGTGGGGATGTGAACGTGGCTGCTGCTTTCCACCAACTTTTTTTGGTGGTGTAACATGGGAATGAACTGACCCTTGATAACACTTAAGGTGTGGTTCTAGGAACCATGAAGTTGAGAGCCTTATCACTGAGTAATGAGCTTGATTAATTTGCTGCAGTGACAGGCAGGCATGCTAGTAATTGAGAAAAAAAGGACCTTAAAATCCATTTGGAGCAAGGATAGGAGAAGAATAAACAAGTCAGCTGAGGGCCCTTGGAGGTCTTTCAGCAAAGACATGCCAAGAAATACCTGCCAGGTCACCAAGGGCAGTCACAGGCATCACAGAGGGTGGTTCACAAGTCATCTTCTCTTTCAGGCTAGGAATTCTGTCTGCTAAATAACTTTGCTACTCAGGTCATGGTGAAAATAAGACTTGAGCAGAGAACTGACATTTTGTTCTTCATCATTTCTGGGATCAGTAGAGCTCAGCATCCATGATGACAATATCAGGAAAGGTTGTTTTTTTTTTTCCCCACAGTGCTGATAATCAGCAATGAAAGAAGTTCCTGGGAGAGCCTGTCCAATCTCCATTTTTGGAGATGCTCAAAGCTCAGCTGCACAAGGCCCTAGGCAATTCATCTGACCTTGAAACCAGAGACAGCTTCAAATGGGGTGCTGTGGGCTGAAGCAGATGAGGAGATGATCCCATATGTCCCTTCCCAAGCTGAATTGTCTGATTTTTTTAATAATAATAAATCCAGGAGATTACAGTGGGCATCCTTCTGAGAAGGCAGCATTATTGTCTTTCCAAATGCTGTTATTTAACAGAGCAGCTCAAATAAGCTAAATTCCAGTGATAAGCAAAGAGCTAGAGGCAGCAGCATGTGAAGCTCCTTCTCATCAAGGTGTGTATTAGAAACAGGTACAAACACATCTTGGACAAGGTGCTTGTTGTAGGCTTGCATTATTGCTTGGTTTCTTATTTTGACTGAAATTGTTGGTAGGAGCTGGGTGAGAAATCTGGGAAATGTCAACTAAATGAAGTGGAAGCAGACTCCTGGAGTCTGCTGGTGAAGCTTCCTATCAGAATAAGTACAGCCCTGAGTGCAAAGGTGATGACAAGCCTTGGGAAAGGACAGCAAGGGCAGGCAGGCTGAGGCTGTGCTGCACACTCAGAGTGAAGTTATTGATGCCAGTGGTTATTGTTCATTTCCTGTTGCATCCAGCAGCTGTGGATCATATTTGAAAGGTTAAAGCTGGGGAGGGCCCAGGAGGGCAAGGCAGAGATGCAATAAAAAGAAAAGATGAAATGCAGGTTTAGAATATCTAAGCATTCCACAATGAGCCTCTAGTTTTACCCTAACTATCATAGCACTGTGTAGTTAAAGGCACCATGCTGAGCCAAACAGCACTCAGAGGCTGAGCCTTACACCTGGTGTGGCTCTCTTTTTGTCAGAGGGGAGCACATAGTCAATCATAATTCATTTAAACTCAGTTCACCTTAAAGGGTATTTGGTGTTGGTCATCAGAGCCTTCTTCACCAGACCTGGTGCTCACCACCAGCCTAACTCAGTATTTAGCAACAGAAGATGCAGAAATCTCTGTGTTGCTTCCCTTGTGGACTTCACAATGCAATGTCCTCTACTGTCACAAGCTTTTCCCTTTCCCTTCCCCCTGCAATATTGGGGTGAGCCCAAATCCTAATGTGTGATCTGACCTTCTGACACCTTAGCCAGGGAGCTTCCAACTTCGCCACACTTCCTGCCCTGGAGAGTAAAGCACAAACACCACTCTCAAGGATCTCCTTCTACCCACTCACTATATTCATGCCTGCCAATATCTGTGTGTTTTGCTGTGCTATAAGAATTGGCTGCATCTCCATTCCCAAGCTGTGTGTATCTATGCGTCTGGAGTTATGTGGGAATAAGAACGATGCCTTTGGGGCTTGGTAACTGTGGAAGCTAAGGAAAACGAGGAGGGAAAATACAAACTGGGCTGAAAAGACAGCACTGGGTGTGAAATCATGGTGGGCAGTGGTAGGCAGTGTTCTGGGAAGAGGACACATTCTTGTTTAAAATGATGTGGTGAAATATTTTCTCACCAAACCTTTCATCAGATTTCCATCTAAGAGCAGGGCACTTTGGCATTTCCTTTGTGTGTGTGTGTCCCTTTTATTATTAAGCAGAGATATCTTTTGAACCTGTGACACTTTCTGCTTGCTGTGCCAATTAGTTAAAGACCAAAAATGTTTCTCTGAGGCCCAGTAAATGCTGTCTCTGACATTTAAACCTGCAGACCTGTAGCAGTTCAGCACAGTTGCACTGATGGAAACCCCAAACTCTTGGAGCACTCTTTCCTAGATAAGAAAGTTTCCTGTTTTCTCCTAATATTTTTCAAAGGTAAAAAGTCATCTGCATTGTTCCACCCTTGCCTTGCAGAGAGAAGTAAAAATAAGTTTATTGCCTGCAGTAGCAAATAGGGAGGAAAAGAATCACAGAATGGCTCAGGTGGGAAGGGGACCTCAGAGCTCATCTGCTCCAAGCTCTCCACCATGCCCAGGGACACCTCTCAACTAGACTCAGTTGCTCAAGGCTTCATCCAGCCTGGCTTTCAACACCCCCAGGGAGGAAGCAGCCACAGCCTCCCTGGGCAGCCTATTCCAGAGTCTCACCACCCTCATTGAGAAGAATTTCTTCCTCTTACCCAGTCTAAATCTCCTCTCTTCCAGCTCAGAGCCATTACCTCTCATCCTGGCACTCCTAGCCCTTGTCAAAGTCCTTCCCCAGCTCTCCTGGAGCCCCTTCAAGTACTGGAAGGCTGCTCTGAGGTCTCCCTGGAGCCTTCTCTTTTCCAGGCTGGACAGCCCCAACTCTCCCAGCCTGTCCCCATATTTATGATTATCCTCAGTGGAGTTATCTGGGGAGCTAACAGCATCTGCACAGGAAGTAAGGTCTGGAGTTAATGCACTTGAGAGAGCAGATCCTGATTATGTGAGGAAGCTGACAAACAAGCCCAGCCTGTTCTGATCCAGTGGGTGCTAAACTGGCAGCCTCATTGTCTTCCAGCCTGACCTTGCATGCCCAGCCTGGGGAGACAGCTGGCAGCTTACTGGAACGTGGCAGAGGGGAAGGAAAAACAAAGCTACCTCCACAGAGAGCCATGCATGTGGAGCTGATGGGGGCAAAGCAGCACCTGGAAAAGGGCAGTAAATAGAGCTGAACAGTGAGGAAAGACTACAGGAAACTGGGTACCCAAACAGAGCAGAACCAGGAAGGCATTTCAAAGGCTGAGGAAAGGGTCACAGGTACCATGGGACAAACAAAGGCACTGCTGGGCACACACTGCTCACTGATCTGTGCAGGCTGCAGCAGCAGGGATTTGGGGAAATAGAAGCAATGTGGACACTACCTTTTTGTTGGTTTTTTTCTATCTCAGAAGTCATTTGGTTTCCTTTTTCCTGATACTTTCTTGATGTTTCATGTGAGGTTGGAAAAAGACCAGAAAACCAGAAAAAAAAAAAAAAAAAGAAAAAGAAGTGATTTGGTTTAAAAAAAAAAAGAGCATTTTGCTAATTCATGCTGTTCAGAGGCTAAAGTACAGCTCTAGTATGTTAATCTGGGGGAAAAAAAGGGGATATGACCATTACTTGAGGTAAACACTGAGGCAAATTCTGAGTTGGGTTTATCAGTTCCTAGAATCGCTCAGGTTGGAAGGCACCTCAGAGCTTCTCTGCTCCAAGCTCCCCACCATGCCCAGGGACACCTCTCAGCTAGACTCAGCTGCTCAAGGCCTCACCCAATCTGGCCATGAACACCCCCAGGCAGGAGGCAGCCACAGCCTCCCTGGGCAGCCTGTGCCAGAGTCTCACCACCCTCACACTGAAGAACTTTTCCTCAGCTCCACTCTAACTCTGCTCTCCTCAGCTTCAATCCATTCCCCCTTGGCCTGTCTCTAGACACCCTTAGTCACAACCTTCTTAGTCAAAACTTGGCCTCAGCAAAGAAGTCTGCTTGGTCTACCATCAGGAGATGTTTGTGAAAGCCAGAAACCCAAATCCATCTCTGGTAGGAGGGCTGGGGCAGTCCTGACATCACAGCTCCACAGCTGTCAGGGGAGCACATCTATCACCCCAGGATCAGCACTTTGCAGCCAGGAGCTTCTGCAGCAACCCCATGTGTGTGTGACAGTCCACAGGCTGCTCCACCTCTCTTCAGGGCAAGCAGAAGAGGGACTCTTGCACAGTTAGGTTGGTTCACACCTGATGAAGTCTCCCTGCAAGCCTGACTGACACCAGGTTTTGTGCACTGTGCCACTGCCATGACCCATGACAGTCCCTGCAGCTGCACTGTGACACAGCTGGCATGGAGCTGCTTTGATTCTGCTGCTCTCTGAACTGACCATACCCGCAGTTAGCTTGGCAGACACAGAAGGGGCTGCATCAGTTGCCCTTGCAGGGAAGCCTGCTGCATGCAGCACAAGAAATGAGCTCTGTGGTCAGCTCAGATCAGCTTCAGACTGCAGAGCAAAGGAGCAAAGAGATGTTGTGTTCTGCATCCGCACTGCCCAGCCCGGGTGACTGCTGGCAGAGGGGAGGGGTTTGCTGGAAGGCAAATATCTTGCTGCCATCTAGTGCTGCGCAGCAGAGCCAGCCCCTTCCCTCCAGCGCGGAGACAACACCCGGAGGGGACACAGGGGAGCCCTGGGCATGACGTTTTTCTAACAGAAATGACATTTTCTGTCAGCTGCTCTGTAAAACTCTGGATGCAGTGAGCATGCTGACTCCTGCTCTGGCCCTGTGAGCTCTGCTCTGTTTATATGCACTAAGAGAAGATTCCAACCATGAAAAAGCCAAAGAGGCATGGCAGAAACTACACCAAAAGAGTGAAAACTACTCTCTTCAGAGACAGCACCAAAAGAGTGGAGTTGCTCAGTGAGCCAATAATCCCTAGCCAGGATAAGGCTCTCTTCCCCTCTCTCAAGAACAACTTCTGCACCATGAGGCTGCTGGAACACTGCAACAGGTTGCCAAGGGAGGTGGTTGAGGCCCCATCCCTGGAGATATTCAAGGTCAGGCTGGACAAGGCTCTGGGCAACTTGATCTAGTGGAGAATGTCCCTGCTGACTGCAGAAAGATGACCTTTGGAGGTCCCTTCCAACCCAAGCCATTCTATGACTCTATTAAACAGAGCCCCCAGACCTCTCAGGTGGTCCACAGACAGTTTCCCACCAAGGGTTTCCTAAGATCTTATGGCAAAAATTTGCCAGCATTTGAGGCAACTTCTTGGTCAACATTTAGACTCTTGACTCATGATGAAAATAATATAATTAAAGTTTTGCTCTTTATAAGACCAGCTTCTGGATGGTGATGAGATACTTGGAAATGATGCTGCACCAGAAACCAAACCAAACCAAACCCAACCAAACCAAACCAAAACAAAACAAACCAAGACAAAACAGAAAAGGCTGCCAAAGGATAAAAGTTTTAACTGTAGAGACTCTGAGCACTGCAAAGCAGTAGGTGACTAAAATAACTTTAGCTGTCAGCACTATCTCATGGGTATTAGCAACTGGAATTGTTGCTGGTCCAGTACTAGGAAAGCTAAAGAGAAAAAGAAACAAACGACATTTATGAGGAAAGAGGTCAAAACATGATCCAAATGTTACCAAAGTTCATGAGAGTCTTGGCTGGAACTTCAAAACGTGGAAAGAGAATTTGAAGTACAGCTTACGGCCAGCATGAAGAGTGTAGAGTTAAAGTACCTGCAGGAAAAGACTCAACAAAAGCCTTTTCTGCATTTCTCTCTTTAAACCCTCATTGTTATTCCTCCAAAGGGAACTGCTGCTCAGGAACTGGAAAGGTTGAAAAGCGAAGCACTGAGTTTGGGCAGCAAAATCCACTCTAACCCTGCTCTCCCTCAGCCTCAAACCATTCCCCCTTGGCCTGTCTCCAGACACCCTCAGGAAAAGTCCCTCTGCAGCCTTCCTGTGGGATCCCTTCAGGTCCTGGCAGGCAGCTCTAAGGTCCCACTGGAGCCTTCTCTATTCCAGGCTGAGCACCCTCAGCTCCCTCAGTCTGTCCTCATGGC
Organism: Indicator indicator; assembly: GCF_027791375.1. Classification (NCBI taxonomy): domain Eukaryota; kingdom Metazoa; phylum Chordata; class Aves; order Piciformes; family Indicatoridae; genus Indicator; species Indicator indicator. Next base: position 11,862,844 of record NC_072038.1, on the reverse strand, counting down.
AGAGCTGCTCCAGCCCTTGGATCACCTTTGTGGCCTCCTCTGGACTCACTCCAGAAGCTCTGTGTTCTTCTCATGCTGGGGACACCAGAACTGGAGGCAGGATTGGAGGTCACACCAGCTGCTGCCAAGTGCTGTCATTTGTCATCCATAACAAGTTGGATTTTACACAATTTGGTGTCTACCTTCATGTCCCTGTGTGGTGCAAGTCTGAGAGTCATTCTTCAACTGTTAACAGAACTACCTGGCTTGTGACTAGAGTAGGAGTAATACTTCCAAGTGATTTCTAGGAGAGCACACAGGAAAGCAGCTCCTTCTGATTCTTTTGTGGTGGTTCAAAGCCAACCCTTTTCTGTTCCTAGCCACCCCTACCTCACAATGTGCAAGAACCCTGCCTTAACATCTAGCAGAATATCCTCCACTCCAACTTCCCCCTGCAGTGAATGGAATGCTGAAAAAGGTAAGATCCAAGTCACATTTGTGACATTTGTTTCTTGAGTTTAATAAAAATACCAAACAGGAGTGCTGGTGAGATCTGCAACAGCCCTCTGGAGCTATGAGAAGCAGATTACAGATCAAATCTTCATTTCCTTTTGCCCTGCATTAGACTAACATTTTATAGCCTTTATAAAACAACAGCAACAGTGGAATGTTGTCATTTTGCACTGTGGAGCGGAAGAGCAGCCCAGAATCACTCCCAAAGTGGCAGGCTTTGTGAAAATGGGAATGTGCTTACTGTGTGGGGCATCCTTTGGTCCTTCTCCTAGCCAGCAGCCAAAGCTGAGGCTTTACCACTCAGCCTGCAAGTCATCCTCACTGATTCCATCCATTGCCTCTCCCCTTTATCATTACAGGAGACAGCAGCTGTGTGGCTATAAATGATCTGGAGCAGCAGCCTGCAAGCTGCTCCCTTTTCCGGTCCCTCTTCCGTCTTTATGCATATTCAAGCAATCACTTAGGCTCTCCTGAGACCATACTTTGCACTTTCTAGGATCAGTATCAGTTCACATGACCAATAATGGAGACTAGAAAGAAGCTCCTCAGTGTTGGAATTCTTTGTGCAGTGCAAACCCAGAGTCAATTAACTCAAACCAGGCATGCAAGTCTCCTGGCTCGGCTAACAACACATCTGCCCTCAGGCTACAAAGAGTGAAAAGCCACCTGAAAACCTGCCTGCTAGCTACCTACCGCCTTTGCAACGTGCAGAACCCACAGCAATGGCTAAAGGAGCTTTTCCCACTGAGGAGAAACTCTTTGCTTTGCTAAGTTGTGATCAAAGCAGGCTCGAGGTGCACTAATAGAAGAGGAGTGCTTTAAACTCAAACTATTTCCCTTTGTTGCAACCACAGCAACAGAAAAATAAACCAAGTCACTGAAGTAGCAATCCTGGGAGCTGCTAATGATGGATCTGGAACAGCTTTTGTTCTGTGACCTTAATGATAGGTGTGAGCCAAGGAGAGAGGCTGCTGGGGCAGGTAGGAAACAGCTCTCTTCACAAATCACAGCTCAAGTCAGCTTCTGGGAGAGCCTGAGGCACAGCTCTGTGTAAGATTAAAGGAAAGGCCACGGCATGAAGGAAACAGAAAGAAAAGCTTCAGTTTCTGAATAAACAGCACAATTACACTGATCCATGGGACCTGCATCCTCACTGCAGACACCAGCATCTTTTTCCTACATCATAGATGCTGCTCTGTAAACCAGGCAACACCTGGTAAGTGGGAAGGCTGATCCAAAAGAAGAACACTGGCAGGAGTGGATTAAGCTTGAGAGCACAATTAAGCAAGGATCTAACTACAAAAACGAAGTTGCTGATCAAAAGTACAAAAAGCAGCCAGAAAGATCATAATTACTGATGCTAAGCTCAGCAAATATGGAAGGGTGTCCCTGTCTGAGCCTGGAGGAAACGGGGACAGACACATCAGGATGGTAGGATGGCTTTCCTTCAGATGATATCAACGGGATGGAGGGGAATGCTTTGTGGCATGGGAAAGTTTGCTCTTGTCACAAGGGAAAGAGCTCCTGAAAAGGCAGCCTTGGACTGCCTCAGGGGTAAAGGTTTTCCTGATTGAGACTATTTATAGAGATTCAGTTTTTATGGTGGGAGGTTTATGATTTGCTTTTTCTCTCCAAGATTCCACCTGCTCCTTGTTATTCATTTCAGATGCTCCACATGAAGGCAGCACATCGAGGTGTCCTTTGTAGGAAGAGTCCAGCAGCAGCTCAGTAGACTCCCCAGCAGTGTAAGTAAACGCAGAGAATGACTCACACTTGGCAGAAATGTTTTGCCTTTCCCCCTGCTGATTAACTAAATGCATCAGGATAAATGGTGGACTCCCCAGCCACATCCCAGGATGTTTGTCTGCATGAGGCATGGTGCAAGGAACTTCTCTCCAGCCACATCAGAACTCTGGTGAGCAGTCTGCAGACTTAAAACATTTCCTGAGAGGTCTTTGCCAGGAAGGAGGCTTTGCATGGGAAGCTGATTGCTGTGCAGTTGTTACTGGACTTGCAGCAGTGGCTTTCTCATGGCAGGTGCTGAGCACTGCTGTGTTTCACCAGGATGAGCGCACAACTGCCTGCTCTATAGCCAGCAGCACTCCTGTGTCCAGCATGATCAGAACAGGAGCTTCCATTCTCTGCTGGTTTGTGCTCTCCTAGATGTCTCTTTAGTGATTCCAGGGAAAATGATGCCTTCCTGGTGTGACTCAAATATCCCATGTTGATGCTTTGATGGCTAGAAAAGGATGTTTTAAACCAGCCTCTAAACCCACAGCAGCCTAACGATGTCTTTGTGGAATCCTAAGCCGCTCTAAACGATGCAAAAGGCACAGCCACACACTGGTAACATGTCAGGAGATATGTTTAGAGTGCTAAACTGATAGATTGTCTCCTTGCCCATCTTCAAAGATGTTCTTCAGCTCATTCTGACTCTCCTCTGGACCTCTGATACTCCCTTCCCAAGACAGAGTGCAGCAGTTATACCTCTGTACCATATCCCACAGGGAGTTTTACTCCTCCAGCCTCACATTGTCCTGTGCCTGTGTCAGGAAGGCAGAGGCTCCTGAAAGTGACATCTCTCCAGACTGTCAGGAGAGTAACAGCTATGGGCAGAGCATTTTGTGTCTGCAGATGGTGTGGATGCTCCTCCTGTTACCGTGGTGCTGTGCTCCTTTTCATTTTGTTCCTCAGGCAGCTCTTCAGCTGGAGGATGAAGTGGTGACATACTCAGTGGTCACAGAAAACCTGTTCAGTTGTCTTAGAATCTGTGCTGGGTGTAACAGGAAACTTTGGTTTGTTTGATTTGGTTTCTTTTTATGCCTAGGAATGTTGCTTGTACACACACCACCACAACCACCACCCCCCCACCAGACCTGGATAAGTGATTTGGTCTTTCTGTTATTTTATTTCTCACTGGTGCTCAGCACCATAGAAAAACCAGCACGGAAGTAAAGTGAATTCTCCCTCTCTCCATCCCTTGCCATTGAAAATCATTCTGATGGACCCCTGCTCTCTGTACAATAACAGATGAAGAGAGCCATGCAACTGTGGACTGTCCATCACTGGAATTCTAAAATACCATCCTGATGAGTACTGAGTCCATTCAAAATGCATCCAGATCTGCTCTCTACCCCACAGAACTCCAGGGTTAGGTTTTGGCATGAACTAAAGGCTGCTGGTACAATTTATCAAAAGATAGCAGGAGCCCCAGATGGTGGGCGTTTATCAGGGATCACCAGTGAAAGGTTTTTTTGTGTGCAGTGTGTTTGAGCAAGTAGGAAAAATTACCAGCAGTGACTTCAGGAGGGCAGGCAGCCTGCAGGCAAGCACTGTGCAGCCCTCCAGACTGCCCAGCGAAGCCTCCTCAGTTCTTGCCCTCAACACTTCTATTATTCCCTTGCAATTGCTGCCAGTTGGCTTGGCAACCATGGGCATATTTGAACAGCTGAATTCCTCCCTCAGTTGCACTTGGCACCAGCGTGGGCTTCAGGGGAGCTGCAGGGTGTAACTGAGGGCAGAACTTGGCTCCCAGCATCCACTACCAGCCAGGTCAAGGCCACCAAAGGCATTTTTATGCTGAACGCTTTAATCCATACCATTAGCAAAAGGAACCTAAAGCATTGCCCTGCATGACCTTGCCTGAGAAAGCTTGGCCCCTCCATCTGGGCAGGCTGTGGTGTGGGGCACTTGTGCCAGCAAGTGTGGAAAGAAAAGTGTTTGCTCTGCCTGCAGTGCAGGGCTGGTGGCACTGGGGCTGCAGCCTGCCCACCTACCACACCGAGCTGAGCCACCCTCTGGAGCTGTGCTTCAAACAGGGCTTTGTTGGAAGCAGGGATTTCTGTTTCATCAAACAGAGCTAAGTATCCTGCAAGTCAGGGAGCATTTTTCTTCTGCTGCTATAATTGGGGAAATAATGAGGCATTTTGGTCTGTTAACTCCTCTTAAGCCTCACCACAATGTTATGCTTTGACTTCATTTGTGGTCGCAAAATATTGACTTTTCTCTTCAGCAGATTACATGAAGCTGTGTATTTTGTCTTGGGAGACACAGGCAGATATTTATGTATAGATATTTAATCACAGGAGAAGCTGTTAGCAAAGCTACCTTTGTGCTCTGATCTGGTTTGGCATCCTCTGGAAAAATATTCACCAGGATATTGTGGATTCATTTACTGATTCTGTCTTTCCACCCCACCGCACCCCCCTAAAAAAAAAAGTTAGGACATCATCATCATCATGATAACAATGAGAATAATGATGATGATGATGATAATGCAACAAGAAAAACGATTAATACTAATAAATAATTATTATTACTAAATAATTATAATAAATACATAATATGATATTATAACGATGATGGTGGTAGTAATGATAATGATAATAATGATGATAATAATATTAATGATTATGATGACAATAATAATAATAATTAATAATAATGTGGGGTTTTTCACTATGCATATCATATGCACACAAAGAAGTCTTCACTTGTGTGAGGAATAAATACCCCAAACAATTATTTAGCAATAACAACAACTGGGCTTGTTCAGCCTGGGGAAGAGAAGACTCCAGGGGGACCTTAGAGCTGCCTTCCAGTAGCTGAAAGGACAGCATGGAAGGACACAGAGCTGTTGGAGTGAGTCCAGAGGAGGCTACAAAGGTGATCCAAGGGCTGGAGCACCTCTGCCATGAGGACAGGCTGAGGGAGCTGAGGGTGTTCAGCCTGGAGAGGAGAAGGCTCCAGGAGGACCTTAGAGCTGCCTGCCAGGACCTGAAGGGATCCTGCAGGAAGACTGCAGAAGGACTTTCTTGAGGGTGTCTGGAGACAGGACAAGAGGGAATGGTACTTTCTACTAGGAGAGTCCCTAGGGATTTCTGGGGCTTAGGTCACACAGGAACCACAAAATCTTGATCTAATGAGACAGTCTGAGATTGGTCTTGCACCTCTGGACCAACCTGATCTAGTGGAGGCTGTCCCTGCTCACTGCAGGGGGGTAGGACTGGGTGACCTTTGGAGGTCCCTTCCAACCCAGCCCATTCTATGATTCTCTGCCAGCAGAATTCAGCAGAGCTGTTCTCCAGAGCCTTCACCAGCTGCATCACCCTTCTCAATGCCTGTCTTGTAGTGAGGGCCCCCAGGCTGAACCCAGCACTCCAGGTGTGCCTTCACCAGTACCCAGCACAGGGGGACAGTCACTGCCCTGGTCCTGCTGGTCACACTCTTGCTGGTACTGGCCAGGATGATGGAGACCTTCTTTGGCCACCTGGGCACACACTGCCTCAGATTTGGCTGCTGCTGACCAACACCCCCACGCCTTCCTCTGCTGGGCAGCTTTCCAGCCACTCTGCCTCAAGCCTGGAGCATTGCATGGGGTTGCTGAGAGTGAAATGTATTCATCTCTCCAGTCCTCCTCCCTCACAATGAGCTTAGCCAGGGCTGTACTTGCTCCAGTGATCATTTTCCTGGATGCAAAGAGGAGCAGCAGATGCCTTGAAGTCTTCTCCTCCCCGTGCTTTGTTGCTGTGCTCCAGAGGGCAGTGTGGTTACAGCAATGAGATCTGTCTAGCCAAGCACGCAGGAATCCTCCACATTTTGGTATTAAAAATAAGCATTTCATTATCTGCTAATATTTTTACACAGAGAAGGCATCAAATATATGAAAGCAATGCCTGAGGAAGGGCTGCTCAGCCTTTATAGGTATCTATATTAAACCAATTCATGAGGAGATGAGGTTGAAATTCAAAATATCAAATTTCCTCAATATTTTGGTTTTGTAAAAGGATTGAACAGCCTTAAGCTAAATCTGTTCTAGAGTGAGGTGTCCCTGCCCATGGCAGTGGGGTTGGAACTAGATGATCCTTGAGGTCCCCTCCAACCCTGACAGTTCTATGATTCTAAATTCAGGCAGAAAAACAAATAAAAGTAATTTAATATCTTTTACACATTAGACACATTCAAGGCCCAGCTTGACAGGGTGCTGGGCTATCTCATTTAAAATGTATTCTTACCCTGAAAGGTTGGACTGGGTGATACCCTTCCAACCTGGTATTCTATGAATTCTATGGGGGAAAGAAAAAAAATCTTTATTTTCTGCTGATTTCTCTATTCAGCCTGAATGTTGGATGAGAGAGAAAAATGTTAACTCTGCCTGCAAGTTTAACAACTTACCCTGCATTAAATACTTTCTTCAAAGTCAAAGATAAGTAGGAAAGTCCTGCTTGATGGTAACTTCAGTCATTTGTGTTTTATATATTAGAGAAATAAAAAAAAAGAACAGTGTTTAATGCAGGAAACATGAGCTGCTTCAACCTCTAGGTGCTCCTAGATATGGCAACCTAAGGCATTTCTTGCTTTGTTCTCCCCTTTAGCATGCAAAAGTTATCTTCTCTGCATGATCCTTACCCATGGCAAGTAGTCAGCTCCCAGTTCAAAGCATCCATACTTCTGCTTTTAAGTATGGATGTGGCAGAATGCTGAGCAGCTGAGGCTCAACAGCCACCCTCACAGGGACAGCAGCAAAGTATTCCTCAAAAATACAATGGCATAAAATGTCAGCAGGGGTCCTCTTCCAATTGTTGAGTGCAGAGACTACAGCACAGGCTGGGGTGTAGCCAGGGCTGGCCATAACATTTGGGAATTCAGCCCTAACCTGCATGGAGGAGGAGGTTTCATGTAAATAATGCCAGCAAGACAAATGGGAATCCCTATATACTGCAACCATAAAAGAGATTGCAGAGTGTTGCTTTGCTTGTTATGGATTTTATCAGGGGTTTGCTGAGTGAAGTAGCAATTAAACTAAATATGCTGTCTCAGGAACCATTTATGACTCTTCTGCCTGCAGAGAGCAGACTGCACTGAACCAGAGCCTTTCAAAAGAGGCTTGAGGGTTTCTCTTCACAAGTGACCTGGTGAAGCCAAAACCATCCTGGTCCCATTCTTACAGTTTTAGGTCCTGTGCCCCTTCCCTTACACAGCAGGTGCCTCTTCCAAACCATTCTTAGGATGTTTATGATGACTTCAATAATCCAATGTAGTGTTCTTAAAGGATGTGTTTAAGGAAGGATCAGGAGGGGGAAATCCGTGATTAGAACCTGTAAATAATTAAGCTTAGAGGGAGGTTGGCTAAAGATAGTCTTTGGTAAGGGAAAAGACATTTTCTACAGTCTTAAAAGACAGAGATAGTGCCACAGTATGGTTTTCACTGTTCATTACCTTTATCTGCTAGCCCTGCTCATGGAAAGAGGGATTTTTTTTTGGCTGAGTTCTGCTTCACTCTTTATCTGTGCCTTGCAGGTTCAGAAAAGCTGCTTTCATTTCCCTTTGTCCACTTGCTTGTTTATGAAAATAGGTTTTAATAGCCAAGACAGGAATTTTAACATGTGAAACCCAAACTGCATGCAACATTTGCTGTTCAATTGTGCACCAACCTAGCCAGCAAAAGAGTTTAGCCCTCTGGTAATCAAGCAGCATCCTTCTGTGGGCATCCACGTTGGTGACAGTGGACACACAGACACAGACAAGTGTGGTCAGAGACAAATTGCTGTAAATATGTAGGGGAGAAGATACGTTCATCTGACCTCATTAGTTAAACTACCATCAGAAGATTTCCACTGCACAATAGAAGTAACAATGTGGATTGGCACAAAACTGACAGGGAAGAATGCTCCTGCAGGTGGAGTGGGCCCTTTGGGGTTGAGATCTCTATTCAGCTCCTCTTTCATAACTGTTGTTTTGTTTCTGCCCTTGGAATGTGCTGCCCAGGGAGGTGGTGGAGGTGTTCAAAAAAGGATTGGATGTGGCACTTGAAGCCATGGTTTAGTTAGTCATGAGGTGCTGGGTGATAGGTTGGACTTGATGATCTCTGAGGTCTTTTCCAACCTTCTTGATTCCATGATTCTATGAACAAAAAAATACATTTTCTCTGTTGTATTTCTCCATGTGTAAAGCTCAGCTCTGTCTGCTGCACTAAAGCAGCAAGATGTTGGGGGTAGAGGCTGTGGAACCTTGTGGCAGTGTTGTCTGATCTCCCCTGGGGCTTCTGTATGTAAAACAAACATCCTTGGGTCTGGCTTCATTTCACTGCCAACACTGTAGGTCAGCCCCTGAGGTGCTTCAGTTTTTAATTAAAAGCCATCAATAATACCCTTTGAATGCTTGTGTCTCTGTTGTTTCCAGCTACACACTGATTTTGGTGTCCTCTTTACATAACATTTAATTTTCTGGTGCTTATCTGGAGCAATTCCGTGGTCTTTTTCCAGCTCTTGTTTGCTGCTGCCATGGGTGTGCTGGCTTGCTCCAAAAGACACCTGCCCTGAAGGTAAATCAGACTCTTTGCCATCTGCTTGCTCACCTCCCCCCCATGATTTCCACAAGATAAGAGCATCACTCACTAGCCTGTGATTATCTTTAATTCATTGGTACTTTCACTGGACCAGCTGCATGAGGTGGGAGTCAGTCTTCTCCCCCAGGTAACAAGTGATGGGACAAGAGGAAATGGCCTAAAGTTATGCCAGGAGATGTTTAGATTGGACATTAGGAAAAATGTCTTCACCTAAAAGGTTTTTCAAGCATTGGAACAGGCTGCCCAGGGAAGTGGAGGAATTGCCATCCCTGGAGGTATTGAAAGATGTGTAAATGTGGTGCTTAGGGCCATGGTTTAGTAGTGGCTTTGGCAGTGCTGGGTTAATGATTGGACTTTGTGATGGTTTGATGATTTTAAAGGTCTTTTCCAACATAGAAGATGATTCTATGACTCTCTGAAACTGGTGCAATGAGAAGGCTGGAGCAGATCCTTAAAGCCATCAGCAGAAGGGTGAAGCTCTACTCAGGTAGCCAGAACTGCCTGGGCATCACTTGGCCTCAATACAATGAATGTCTCTTGCCTCAAAGAAATTCTGATGGTCTCTAAGGTCCCTTCCAACCTAAGCCATTCTTCTATGTTTCTATGATCCAAAGCAGTGATTCTGCAAGCTTCAAACAAGTGCTTCAGTGACTCAGTGCTGTGCTGCCCATGTTGCCAAGTCTCTCTGTTCCTACCAAGAGTCTTACAGTGTATGAAATCTCCCTAAAAGCCCATTTCTGAAAGTCAGAGGTCTGCATGAGAACCTCCAGATTCATCTGGGGGCAGGGGGGACCCAAAACCCAAACCAGTTTCTGTCATTGCACAGAAAGAGACTAGAAAACATGATGCAGATGTTTTCTTAAGGCTCAGTAAACAGAAAGCAAATTAAAAAATACCTTTAAAAAAACCAAAAATAGTAATAAAAAAAGAAGTTGTTTACTTTCAAGATCACATCTTTTAAATCTTAAATCTTTAAGGCCAGCCTGCTGATGTTTTAGTACTTCAGGGTGACAGAAGGGATCAGTGGGACTATTCACAGGGGATAAAGATAAAAATGTGCAAAAGATCCTTGTCAGATCTGGGCCTGCAGCCAGCCTCTCACTCCTCAAGAGCATGTCAGATGGCACTGCTTCTAAATTTGGCTCAAATTTGGTCTGGGTGAGTGCAAAATTTGCCTGGCTGCAGAGCTGGTTCTGCAGCTACCATTGCAAGATTTTCCATCACGTGCAGAAACCTCCACAGAAATAAAACCACAAAGCAGCTTTTATCTGGCTGGAGATGTGTTCAGAAGGAAGTCAGAGTGGGGGGAGCAAGGCAGTAGTGGGCACCAAACTGGCATTCTGAAACTTCTCAGGTCTGAGTTCTTCCTAAGCAAAGCATTAGATAAGTCAGAATTATTTTATGGCTTTTTCAAGTTGCATTTTCAGCCCTTGATGGAATCCTGAGCTGTTCTGGCTGAGATCATGGTCTGAGCCTTTGACCTGAGAAGTGCAAACCTGCAGAGTTTTTAAGAGTCAGTTCCTTTCCCTGGCTCTTTTTTTCCTGTATGCTTATGAAATGCTGAGCAGGAAGAGCTCTTCATTGTTCTCTCCCCATGTTGAATCTGCTTGGTAAACCCTAGATCAACCTGTCTTCACTTTGGCCACCATGAGTTCCATATTATTCCAGCAGTTGCTCATACTTAAGAATGAAGAAAAGAAATCCCCCAGCAGTTATTACTAATCCTTGCTTTCTTCTTCCACTCCTTTTTCCCCCCTTCCTCATCTTCCAGTGTGACTGTGGCATTGAATACAGCTGAGACACAGCAGGTTCTAAGTTCTGGTACTTATTTTTGGCTCATTAATTTTGGGCAAGGAAGGGACACTTGCTGTGATGTTCCTGGCTGGGTGGTAATTGATCAGAAGTCAGCACAGGCAATGTTATTACTGCTTCTGGGCTGGTAGGGGTGCTGTCCCCTGGGATCCCACTGGAACAAAGCAATCAGGCTGCTTTGATAGGAGTGATGGTGACTAAACCAGCAGCAGAAGTGAAGGTGGCAGCTTTCCCATGGGGTTATCTTTCCCCTACTTATTTCTTCAGTCTTCTGCAACTCAGTTTATGGAATGCCAGGGTAGTGCCTGTTGCATTTAAAATACCTCACCTGGATGATGCCAGCTGTGCTCTTCAGGAATGTGACATTGTGGACTGAGATTTCCACACACCTACAGGAATGAGCAGACACTGTATTTATTAGCCTAGTAAAAATACAATCTTGTATCAACAACACCCAGGCTCTCTCTCCATCCCTTCCTGTTTGTGTGGGGTGTGTGTGTCAGCCTTGTTCTGAGCCAGGGTTGCCAGGTGTGCTTGCTAGAGCCTGCTCAATTGGAGCTGTGAATAGCAGCCAAAACCAGCCAACACTGATCAGATGCTCCAGCAGAGTTAAAGACTCAGAGGCAGTTAAGAGTGCAGAAGGTACAGAGGGCTAGGGGCTGTGGGAGGCTTGAGCTTGCTGAAGATGAAGCTGGAACTGACATGGGGATGTGGAACGCTGTTGGCTGCCAGGGCAGGCTGGTTAGTAAGACACTGGGCAGGAACTTGGACTATTTCAGTTTGATTCCTGCCTGAAGCTGTGGAGTACTTTTACTTAGCCAGCACCTTTCTTGTGACCTGATGTCCCCACCTCTGAAAGAGAATGAAGCTGCTCATGAAGATGACAGGGAACATATCCGAGTTGGACTGGTTTGGGATTTCAGAATGTTGTTCAGCCCTGAACAAGGTGCTGCTGCTGGTGCTCAGTGCCTGACTTTCATCTTTGCTCAGATGAGCAGGCTTACAGCTGGAGCTGGTGATACCAATGTGCTGCTTTACAGCTGCATTTCACCAATGCCCCTTTGGACCTCTCACAGAATTTCTGCTGGTGTCGACCAGATTCAGAGAGCTACACAACTCTGCCAGAACCTTCTGCCTTCATCGGGTGTGTACAGCTCAGAAAGTGGAGAATGCACATTTTGGTTTGCTCCCAAGTAGGTCCAGGGTCTCTCTAATTTGCTAAATATTTTGAGCAGGTTAGATTTGGAATGAGACCTGAGAAACTGTGCCTTCAGGGTTAATGCAGACAGCAAAGGAGCCTGGTTTGGGACACAGAAAAGCAACCTGATTGGGGACAGAGAAAAGGAGTCTGGTTTGGGACAGAGAAAAGGAGTCTGGCGTAAGACAGTAGAGAAGCTCTGAAGTGCCTGCTGCAGCTGGTAGGCTTCCAAAAGGGGTCTGAAAAGTCAAAAAGCTTTGGTTAGGAATGGAGTTGGATGACAAAGGCAGGAGAGCCTGAAATGAAGAGTTTCTGCCAGAGTCTCCCTCTATGACAGATGTGGCAGGAGGTGATTGCTTGCTTTGGATGTCAAAGTCTGACTCATTCTTGTCTGGGCCTTACTAAAGCTGAATTGTTGAGACTTCAGAGAAGCAGGGAGGTGCTAGAGAGCTGCTGAGGCTTGAGCTAGAAAGGAGTGAAAGGCTGTTTGTGTGTGATGGGGACTGTAGGAAGGAATGCAAGCCCTGCTATCTGCCTGCCGTGCTGAGTCACCTTCGCCTGCAAAGTGTTAGGAGCAGCTTAGGTCAGCTGAAAGATTGGGAAGGAAAACACTGACTCAAGAATTTTCTGCTGTCAGCAGAGGGTCCCTGCTGCAGTGTGAGCCGAAATATGGAAGCGGAGAGCTGAAGGGGAGAGTTATAAACAGCAGCTGCTGTCAAAATAGCATCAGTGCTTTGCTTCTGAGGACTGCCTGAAGTCAGAGGAAATCCTGCCATGGCTGTCCCTTGGAGTCTCTCAGCAAGTGGTGGTCACATCTTTCAGTCATTTCCTAGTGACATGGCTTGGTGCTTGTTTAGACAAAGCTTGGGTGTGCATTCTTTCCTCCAGCTGCCTTCATCTCAAGCAAGTACTTCAGATGCACCTGAAGCCTAATCTGACTGTGCTGGAATCACTCCTGGCAGTTAGAGATGACCTTTCCAAGTGGTATCTGTGACCTGTTACTAAAGTGAACCTTAAAATAGCATTTTTCAACTTCTTTGGCTGAAGGTCCCAAGTATCTTGTGAACCTCTAATTAAATATTTTAACCTTATGTCTGGAAATATTTATGGACCTTCCCTCCATATGATGCCATCAATGTGGCTTGAGAATTTCCTGACAGTATAGTGTGTGGCTGGAAAATCTTCAGCTGGATCATTCATTGCATGTGCTACTGCAGCTCCTATGAGCTCTAAGTGACCAAGACCTTTACTCTGGGCCCTGAGCACAATCTGGTGTGTGTCTCAAACCCTTGTTTCATTCTCAGTTCCAAAAGGGTCTCCAAGCAGTAACTGCTTCTGTCTCCTCCTTGCTTTTTGCTTTCCCTCTGAGACACAAGACACATCGTGTTCCACTGCTGCTTCCAGCTACATGTGCTGCATCTCTGGCACATCAAGATCTGCCCTGCTAATGGTTGCAAATAGCTCAGCTGTGGGAGGGTTTTCTTCACATAAGTTCTGAAATGGTTTGTCTCCTACCAGGTGTCTGCATGAAGTGGAAGAAAAGATTTACAGCAAAACAGCTCCTAGAAGATCTTTCGTTCAGGCAATGGGGTACAGTGAAATTTCCAGCAGGTTCCTTTCTCCTCCCTTTGCCTCCAGCTCACTGCCTACCCAGGGGGTGAGAGCAGCCCCTCACTGGGGGGTTGTCCATAGAAGGTCATACTTAAAGCCCTGTTGCTGCGGTTGCTTTGTCTCCTTGCTCTCTAGCGCTGCCCTGTGAATGAGCTCATGGTAATGACTGCCTCTGCTCTGGCTCACTTTTGCTTTGTGTTCTCAAGGGCTTCTGGGATCTCAGCACTACATTTGGGGACTCTTGGGTAGGAATCTTTGCTTAAGACTATAATGGCATTGTAGGATTTAGATCCTTATGTGCTTGCTGCCTACAAGAGATTACTTCTTCCCTGCAGCCTAAGTGCTTTGAATGTCATTATTGTGGTGCTGGGTGTTCTGCAAGGTGAGTGGGGGGCAGAAACCCCAGCTCCAAGGGTAGTGCCTCATAAAGGCTGAGTTATCTCAAGTGGTGCAATCAGATCCCAGTTTGGGAAAACGAATCAAGGCACTTTAAGCTTTGCTTCTGCCACTGTGTTTAACATCTTTCTTTTTTCATTCCAAGTGTCAGGAAGTGGTGCTGAGTTGGCAGCAGCGTGCACCATCCCAGAGGAGGCTGTAAAGTAAGTGTTAAAAATGTTTAGTCCTGCCTGCAAAAAGGACTTTTACTGAGCTCCAAACCAGCAGTAACAGAGCTGCCTCTGCCAGCAGGTTTGGGGGTTAACAGATGTTGGGGCATTGATCATTTCCTAAAGGAGATTAAAATTCTTCTCTGACCTCTCCATCGCTAAGCTCAGCCCTCTGATGCAAGTTCTATGCACTCCTTTACACAGGGTGAAGCTCACCACTGTATAAATTAGGGGGCTTGTGGGAATTCTTCTTGATGTATTTAACTCAATCTTCTCTTCTGATGGAGAGCTTGCCTTGGGGATTCATGTTACAATTCATCCTGCCACAGAAGTTGTCATTAAGTTCTCTCATATGCTAGAATAAGTTTAGAAAAGTATTAAAAAGATGGCCCCACAGCAGAATCTGCTCTTCAGTTTTGTACTCTGGTGTACTACTGTAGGTTGGGGGCTGATCTTCTGTAGAACACCTTTGGGAAAAAAGACCTGGGAGTCCTGGTGGATAGAAGGATGTCCATGAGCCACCAATGTGTCCCTGTGTCCAAGAAGGCCAATGGCATCCTGGGGTGGATTAGAAGGGATGTGGTGAGTAGGTCAGAGAGGTTCTCCTGTCCTTCCACTCTGCCCTGCTGAGGCCACATCTGGAATATTGTGTCCAGTTCTGGGCCCCTCAGCTCAAGAAGGACCTCAGGGAACTGCTTGAAAGAGTCCAGAGCAGAGCCATAAAGCTACTGCAGGCAGTGGAAGATCTCCCTGTGAGGCCAGGCTGAGGGAGCTGGGGCTTGGAGCTTGAAGCAGAGCAGCCTGAGGGCTGCCCTCATGGCTGGGGATAAAGATGTGCAGGGCTGGAGCCAGGCTCTGCTCAGGGATGTCCCAGGACAGCACAAGGGGCACTGGGGGCAAGCTGGAGCAGAGGAGGTGCCAGGGGAACAGAAGGGAAAAGTTTGTCCCTGTGAGGGTGCTGAGCCCTGGAGCAGGCTGCCCAGAGAGGTTGTGGAGTCTCCTTCTCTGGAGACTTTCCAACCCCACCTGGATGTGTTCCTGTGTGACCTGCCCTGGGTGACCCTGCTCTGGCAGGGGGCTTGGACTGGATGATCTCTGGAGGTCCCCTCCAACCCCTGACATTCTGTGATTCTGTGATTTATTGAACAGTTACACTGCTGCTGATCATCACCCAACACAATTGTCAGCAGCATGGAGCTAACCTCAGTAATGTAAGTTGACTTTCTGTAGTGGAACACAGCACCTGCCAGGATTATTTCAGGCTTTGATCTTCTCCTGGTAAGGAGAAGTGCAGAATTTTTCCTTTAATTAAGAAATAATACATTTTTAAATGAACATCTGCCTTTTGGGTGCCATTGTATTCATGACCCTGATGGTTTAAAACCTCCTTTGCAGGGCTGCTCTGCCCTCCCAAGCTTCTCAGCAGTATTTTACAGTTTTTCTGGAGGTTCAGAATGCCACTGGAGGACAGATGACATACCAGAGTGTACCCTTACAGTCTAATGTGTTACTTTGTGGTCTCAGGTTGCTCTTCCTTCAGTAGTTGGATACTATCAGTTGTCAGTTTCTCATCTATTGTTTCTTTCTGCAGAAGCTCAGTCAGTGGGAGACGACAGAGCAGAGCCTCTGCCTGTGCTAGAGGAGCAGCAGAACTCTGACAGTGAGAGGAATTGTTGGAGCAGTCTTCATCCAAGGAACTGCAGGCAGACAAAGCAGCTCTGAGGAAATGCATCCCTGTCAGAGACCATTTGTTTCAGCTGAGGCTTGAAGAGCAGAAGTGAAACAGAGAGTCATCTGGTGAGGGGGGAAGCAAAGTGGAGCCACTCTAGGTAAGCATTTCCCTCCTCACTTACCTGATGAGCAGATGACTGTTTGCATTTCTGGACAGGACTTTTCATCTCTGAAGAATGAGAGCTGCATTTTCTTTTAAGGTGATGCATAAGCAGATTATTTCTTTCCCAGCTCTCTAAGGACATGGAATATTTTACATGAAGAATGGCATTTCAAGTATTTATAGGGGAAAAAAAATAACCAAACACTTTTGTTTTGCCTTCCAAATATATGTTGATGTTTTAATCCAGTATCTACTGCCAGTGTGATTGTGTGGTCAATGCCTTTTAGGGAGACACACTTAAAACCAAATAATCATCCTGTTTAAGGCTGGCTGTTTCTAATTTGTATTTATGGAGCTGTTTACCTCTGTGGTGTCTTCTTCAAGAGTCAGTTGATGGGAGGCTGTGCATAGCAACAACTTACCTCCAGTTACCCAGGAGCAAACCCAGTACTGAAAACTGGAAACCTGGAAGGAGTATTCATAAAGCTTTGTGCCAGTCTGAGACAGATTGGTGTTTCTGAAAAGTTGCTGTTTCTCTTGATTTCCTCACCAAAAGGTGTGGAGAGTGTTTGTTTGTGATAACTGAGAATAGCTGCATTTTGGCACTACCCAAAACTTGATAGGACAAATCCACTCCAGCCCATGGAGGAGTAAGGAGCTCTGCATTGTGCTGCCCAACTGGCAGCCTGCCCTGACAAATGACATGAAAAAAGGAGCATTTGGCTTTTCTGCAACGTGGTATGAACCTGCAAGGAGTTCTCAGTGAGCTTTCCAAGCACTCCTCGTTAGCAATGAATTCAAACCCCTGTGCCTGTTACAGCAATAGCACTTCGGCTTCTCAGCACATTAATGGGGAGCTGCAGCCCTGCACCAAGCTCAATGTCTTTACATGCTTCATAAACTGATGATGATCCCTTTTTGAAGTGGAATAACTTAGCATGAGTGTCTCTGCTCTGGGAGAATTTGATTTGCCTGTATCTTGTCAGAGGCTCTAGATAAATAGTGATTCATGTAACTTAAATAGTCTGATGGAGACTGCTCCTTCTGAGGGAACAAACTTGGCCTGCACATGCATGTCACAGTTTAATTGCCTGTCTTGGAAGGAGCCTGACATTCTTGTCTGTACTCTCTCAACATACTCGATGGAAGTGGTGCTGGCTTCTTATTTTTAAAGACAGCTTAACAGTTTGCAGCTCACGGTAAGGAAAGTTTCCAACTAACAGCTGAGACTTGGTGCTGAACTCAAGATGTGCTGTGACAGCAGGGTAGCCAGGAAGCCACTGAGGAGTTAATACCCATGTCCTTTCCTTTCAGGGGGTGGCATCTCCAATTAAACTGAATCTCTATGAAAAGGTGGCTGGGTGGGGTTAAAGCTTCACTGCCAGCCTCAAGAGAGCCTCTCTTGCACTTCCTGCCTTTACTGCTCACAGAGCTTCCCTAGTGTAGAGGCAGTGCCTGATGTTATCAGCTGCTATAAATCCAAGTTTTTACAACTACCTTCTGCATTTTAGAGTAAGCTGCAGGCTCCATACTCAGCCAAACTGAATGGTGACAGGGAAATCTCCCAGGCGTTACAGCTGACTAGGAATGTTTTCCCCTAAAATCAAATTAGTTTCAGTATTGTTACTATTGAATCCACAAACTCCAGCTACCCTTGTGGCTTTAGAATAAGCTACTTAAGAAAGGATGTACAGGAGCAGGTTGCTCAGGGAGGTGGTGGAAGCCTCATCCCTGGAGGTTTTTAAGGCCGGGCTGGATGTGACTCTGAGCAAACCTGATGTAGTGTGAGGTGTCCCTGCCCATGGCAGGGGGGTTGGAACTGGATGAGCCTTGAGGTCCCTTCCAACCCTGACAGTTCTATGATTCTATCTATGATTTCTGTTTTAATGAAAACAAATTTCCCTATAACAGAGGAGATGCCTCTCAACATGACCAACCTCATCTGCAGAAAGTCTTCTTCTGAACTCAGTATTTACCAGCAAAGATAACATCAGTAATGATGGTCAGACTAGACTAAATTCACAACTGAATGGACTAGCTGAGTTGTATCCAGACTTCAAACCCATTCTTTCCCTCTTTATTTGCTCTTTCCCATGTCTGTCAGTGTGGTTTCAGTGCCTGTTAGGGAAGGAAATTGCTTCTGCAGGTGCTAGGTGTGGCTATGAGTTTACCTCCAGCCCTAATGCTCTGTGTGGAAATCTTTACCTTGAAGAAAAACTTCTGAGTCTTTGGAACTTTGCTTGTAATTGGTGGAACTGAAACTATCAAAATCAGGAAACTTTATTTTTTCCTTCAGATTTTTCTCATGATTTTATGTCTATTATTTTTTTTTTTTGTTTAAAATTCATTGTAATCTGAAACAATGATATAATTCAGGGGGAAATTCAGATCTCCCATGAAAACAGAGGAAGTAGCAGATCAGATTTTTAAAGAAAGCTTTGTATTGAAGGAACAGCTTTGGAGCCTTTTATTTTAATTCACACTACCAGTCTGCAGCACTTGGATGTATTTCTGAGCCCAGAAGTGTGGCTTCTTGTCTTCAGCTTTGGAAACAGCACAGGGGAAACTCACCAGTAAGTCAGATGAGACCATTCTGCAGCCTACAGCTCTTTCTGTGCTGTGTGGCCTTTTAATTGCCTGAAGAACAATTGGGGAGTGTGGGAATTGCTTTAGAGAAATCATAAACTGTTTGGGGATTTACTCAAGAGAGTCTGATTTGGGATGAAATATGTGATTACAGAGGCACATAGTAAGCATTCTCTCCTACACTCACAAGGAGTCTGCAAATACTTTCAAACAGTTCTCTGTCAAGAATAGAATCATAGCATCACAGAATGATTTGGATTGAAAGGGACCTTAAAGATCATCTAGTTCCAACCCCCCTGCCATGAGCAGGGACCTTGTTGCTCAAGGCTCCATCCAACCTTGCTTTGAACACTTCCAGGCTTGGAGCCTCCACAGCTTCAATGGGCAACCTGTTCCAGTGTCTCACAACCTTCACAGGGAAGAATTTCCTCCTAATGTCTAATCTCAACCCAGCTTCTTCCAGTCTGAAGGCATTGCCCCGTTGTCCTGTCACTCCATGCCTTTGTACAAAGTCCCTCTCCAGCAATCCTGCACCCCCCTTTATAAGCACTTTTAAAATCATGAGCAAGGCTATGTGCCAGCTGTCAGTGCTCCTTAGTGCCTTTCATTAATGGGAAAGAGGTAAAATCACAGAATGACTCAGGTTGGAAGGGACCTCAGAGACCATCTGCTCCAACCTCCCCATCATGGGCAGGGACACCTCTTAACGAGACTCAGGTCCTCAGGGTCTCATCCAGCCTGGCCTTGAATGAGACCTTGAGCAGCACAGAATCAAAGGACAGAATGGAGAGATTCATATTTAAACTTTCTGAAAGCAGGAGTGCATTTTGCTCCTGTTCCTCTCATTCTTGAAGAGTGTTTTGCAGTGACAATAAAACACAAGGTGGTGGTGAAGTATAGAATCCCTGCTTTGCTGTGGTGTTCCTCTTCCATATATAGAGATCAAATTAGCTACAGATCACTTTGTGGCAGCTTTTTGATCCAATTCATGTGTCAGGAGAGGAAACCAAGCGTTGTTCTTCAACAAATGGCTTTTCAGCATCCTTGAGGAGACATTAAGCTATCTCCTTAGAAGTCGTATTTAGTCAGCTAATTAGGATGATCAGAGCGTGCTTTCCTTCCTCACGATTAACTTCATGGCACTGGAAGGAAAACTCTAAGCAACAGGCTTGCAGTGGTGCCTTATATTCCCTGTTGGAATGTGTGACATGCTGGCTGCACTTGGAATCACTGCTTCAGCTCTTTTGAAAGCAGCAAGGACATCACTCAGCCAAAGCTCTCCCTGCTCCTCAACAGAAAGACAAAGAGCACCAAACAGCTTGGGCCATGAGACTGGAAATTGACATTGGTTCACTGTGTTACACTTGATGCTTTTTAGGTCACGGGGGAGTTTGCTCTGAGTTGTACCCAGCAAGGCTGGGGCTTCAACCCTTGGATAACCACATGGAAGTTCACCATAACTAATTTTCAGTGCTGTGATAATCTACTGTGCAGCACAGCTAAAGCCTATGGAAAGTGGTAAGGATCACTTTCATCACACTCTTTAAAGTTGGATATCTAAGAGATTATCAAAATATTAACCACGGGGGTGGGAGTGGGGGTGTGGGAAATGTTACTGATGGCTTTGAAAGCTGCAATATGAGTGATGTGTGCTCGGGGTGTAAGGTCAGTCCTGGTGCTCTAGTATGCTCTTGTCTATAAAGCAGTACTTATGTCTAATCTCAGTTAAGGTGAATGAATTTTACTGAAATTATTGGAAGGCAATAGCCTTTGGTGATATAAAACCCAGATTGCAATGACAATGTAGATTTCCATCCAGACTCCTGGTTACTGTGACTTCTGCCTGTGGTCATGAACACCTCTGTGAAGGATTAGGACACGTGGTCAGAGATCACCATTTAGGTGCTGAAGAGGACAAATAAAGCACCAAATCCAACCACCAGCTCAGAATGCTGAGGGTGGTTTTGGTATGAAATGAAATCAGGACTCAGAAGGACTGTCCTGACTGCATTCAGAGCTTTGGTTGCTTCGTTTCTTATTTCAGATCCTGACCTTTCTGGGAATTTAATCAGAGAATGCTACTTTATGTGTGTGCTTATATTGCTGCCTCTGAAGTCTGTGTGCAGGGCAGAGAAGGAAGAACTGAGTTTTATGTTCCACCTTTACCCCAGCATTCCCTAGGAGGTTCCATATGTTTACCTTTATCTGGCTTCAGGTTTTGTGCCTATGTGGTTGCTGGCAAGAGCAGCTGAATTCTTTCGTGCCTGCTGCTTTCATAAGGAATGAAGCCACATACCTAACAACGCTGAAACACAACAGCACGGAGCACAAATCATCCCTGGTGAGCTGAGTAGCTCGGGGCAGGGCTTAGGGATGCTTTGCCCTCAGTTCTTCAGCTGTCACACTGAAAAAATCCAAAAGAGGGCAATCTTACCCTCTGCCTGAGAGGCTGAGGAGCCCGGCACACTGCTTTCTAAGCTCTCGTTTACCTTAGAACACTGAGGCGACGACAAAAACAACTTCTAGGGGGTCGGTTTGGGTTTTGAAAATGGAATTTGAACAGCGTTGCTGGATCTTTAAACGTTAGCAGGGACACAGGTGGTCACTCTCAAACTGTGAGGCTGCCTTGCTTGCAGAGAACAATCAGGTTGCTCAGAAGGAGATGCCTAAAAAAGAAGTTGATAAATGATGTACTGAAATTGCTCTTGGATGTAAATAAAACACATCTACGATGGAGATTTAGGCAGAAGCAGTCTCAAACTCATCCTCTTTCTCCAGTTGATTATGGGTTTAAGATGAAACTTATCAACTCTCTTGGAGGGATGCCAGAGGGTTTTTTGTAATTCCTTATCTTTCTGTAGTGTAAATAAATAAAATAAAGACTTACCTGTAGCTTTTAGAAGAACAAAAAATCCTTCAAGAAATGTGTTTATCATTCATCTGGAGTAACTTTTTAACTGCAGATAGCATTTTCTGCATGAAGCATGTCTGTGTGCTCTCTGAAGGGTGTGCATCAACTTGATTGCAATGATGACCAGACTGTAAAAAAGGGAAATCTTTCATGTGTATGGCAGAGATGCATCGACTAGCTGCCAAGAAACAGTATTTCTGTAGATCTTAGAAAGCCAATATCCAGCCAATAACCCTTGGTTGAATCAAACTATGTTCAAAAGGAAGGCTGCAAGGAGCTGAGGATGAGCATTCTTGCTCATTCTCCTCTGTTTTCTCCAGGTAGCAGCAATCTGTGTTTCCTGTCTGCTTCTAGGACTGCATGTCTGCTACCTCTGCATAATTCTGGCACCTCACCAATAACTCTCTGCCTTGGAGATCAGGAGGTGTCTTGCTGATGCCTTCCACCTCAAGTCAAACAAACCTAGCAGGTCTGGTGCTCCAGAGTGCTGTTTGGTACAGGGCAGAGGAGGGCTGTGCTGGGTGCAGGGAAATGGAGAGACACAACTGAGAAGTAGATTCTGGTCTTTGGTTTAGTCAGAGAACACTTCTGATGTTTCAAAGATTTTAAAAGTTTTGAGAGACTTCAGAATGCTGGTATTTGCAAACTGAACCATCATTGTTCATTCTGTATGGAGGATGCTCCTGTTCTTTGCAGGGGGGTTGGACTGGATGACATTTGGAGGTCACTTCCAACCATTCTGTTGGTTCTGTGTTTCTGTTGGATCTGTGGGATCTGTTGGTTCTGTTGGATCTGTTGATTCTGTTGGTTCTGAGATTAATGTCCCTTCACTCCTATTTCACTCCAGTACCACCAGTGCTGTGACTCTTTTGGTGATAAAGCCAGTGCTTTAATCAGTCATTACTGCACAGAGCCTGCTTGAAGCTGATAGATTACTTGCAGTTAAAGGAGCTGCAGATTGTGAGGTTTGGAAGCTGGAGCTGCAGCTCATCTAGGGTGAATAAAGAGGTCCAGATTGTCAGCCTGGCTGTGCTCAAGTGGCTCTGACTTCTGATTCACAGCCAGGAATATGGCTGCTAGAGTCACCCTTCCAGAAAGCCTTTATGGTTCAATGTTTTCCTAAGATGGAAACAGAGCTCAAATAAATTCTAGCACCACTTTATTTTTATTGTGATAAGCAGTATACAAACTAAATTAATATGAATTTTTTGTTGTTGGTTGGTTGGTTAGGGTTTTTTTTGTTTCTAATGTAGGCTATTTTAAACCCAGCTACAGTTGTTCCCCTCACCTGGAGAAGATGTCTATACCAATTGCCTCACTGTCTGTTTACATTCTGGAAAGGCTCATTTGGGATTTTGTCTTTCTGAAATAAACGTTTGCTTATGGGTTTTTTTCCTCTTTCTTTCTTTTCTTTCTTTTCTTTCTTTTCTTTCTTTTCTTTCTTTCTTTCTTTCTTTCTTTCTTTCTTTCTTTCTTTCTTTCTTTCTTTCTTTCTTTCTTTCTTTCTTTCTTTCTTTCTCTTTCTTTCTTTCTTTCTTTCTTTCTTTCTTTCTTTCTTTCTTTCTTTCTTTCTTTCTTTCTTTCTTTCTTTCTTTCTTTCTTTCTTTCTTTCTTTCTTTCTTTCTTTCTTTCTTTCTTTCTTTCTTTCTTTCTTTCTTTCTTTCTTTCTTTCTTTCTTTCTTTCTTTCTTTCTTTCTTTCTTTCTTTCTTCTTATTGTCACATTCATGGCATTTTAAAAGTAAACAGGGAGCACAAGGTTTATACTATTTTAAATGTATATTGTATTTGTCTTCCCAACACTGTGGTTTTTAGTCCTGTGAATAACATAGTATGGAGCCAGCCTATTAAACAGCCTGTTTTTGTAAGGAAACTGTTAGTCCACCTACAATATTCTATTGCTTACTGTGTTCTTCCAATATGCTTAGCATTCCACAACCTAAATGATCATTTGTTGAACAAATTCATGCTTTTATTAGTCAAAATACAGAGAAAACAGAGCCCCCCTGTTTCAAGATATTTGCTAATGCACGGTTAATTATCACATATAGCTTACTATAATTCATTTTACAGGGAGACCTCCTGCAGGTAACATACTAGCAGTTTATGAAGCAAAATAACCTCACTATAGATTAGAACTGTTTCACTCCTGGTCAGACAGTTTGCTGCTTCTAGGGCCTTCTCACTTCACATTGCTAATTTGAACAAGGCTTTATTTTTATATTTGTCAGCAGCAAGACTGTAGCATGGTTGTTAAACCTCTCCCAGGCCTAATTAGAGCAGCAATGCTCGCATTCATAATGAATCTCGTGTCCTGGGTTGGAGAAGGTAGCCGTGGTGCTACGGTAGCTTCCTGGCAGACAGTTGCTGGCAGGTTTAAGGTAGCTTGTGGCTTGCAATATTAAGTGACTGTTGAAATTCATTGACTCCACTGCGGCTTATGTGTCTAGATGACAACAAGTTTACACGGCTCTTTTATAGTTGCAGCAAATGGGTCCATTTAAATATTTATTAGGTGATTATGGTGATGTGAAATGGAAAAAAATGGCAAAGTACAGTATTGCATCTATAACTGCTTTAACTGTTTGTGCCAAATAAGGCCCGTGGTATCATTTGAAATTACAGCATCTTTTCTTTCTCTTCCTCCGCCCCTCCACCCTAAATATTTACAGCGTATCAGGAGCGAGGGATAGCTAATTTATTTGCATTTTGTTCCTTATTTAATTTGACAGCCATTTGGGCAGCTATTAAAGGCACTCACTCTGATTGCAGTGAAGGATATTTCCATCAGCAGTTGAGTGGCACTTTGATTGGAGTGGGCAAAGTTCAGTTTTCGGAGCTCTTTCTGCCTTGGTGGGACACAGAGAGGATTTGCATTACCTCTGTGTGCCTGGTTATGGGAGCATCCACAGCAGGCCAGCTGCTCAGAAACTCTCTTTTGAGAGATGTGTCAGCATTGTTCCATCAAAAGTAGTCAGTTTGGTTTATTGCCTTCTTTGTCTGACTCGATCAAAACGAGAACACAAGAGCCAGGCATAAACTCCTGCAACTATTAACCA
Source organism: Indicator indicator (assembly GCF_027791375.1). Classification (NCBI taxonomy): domain Eukaryota; kingdom Metazoa; phylum Chordata; class Aves; order Piciformes; family Indicatoridae; genus Indicator; species Indicator indicator. The sequence goes on along the minus strand of NC_072038.1, from coordinate 11,838,391 downwards.
GGAGTTGCTGTCAAATATGACTGTGACCTGGGTGGCAGAACAAGCTGCCTCAGGTACATCCAGAAAAGGCTGAAACCACAGAGAAGAAAAAGAAAGCCAATTCTCTGGCAGCTTTGTCACTGCTGTTTACTTTTTTATAGCCACAGATTGTTCCAGAAGAGGTGGAACTGAGTTGATCCCACTCAAGGGCACAAGAGAACATTATAATGACATCCAGAGGGGTCAGAGCAGGTAGATAAATTGGAAATGCTCTCAGTGAGAGCAGAGAAAGTAGGTGTAGTGAAATCAAGCACAGTGGAGTAAATTTACTCTGAATATATTTGTGTGTCTACATCTAGATACAAACTCAAACCCGGCATGAGCCTTGCTCTGTGTGGAGAGAACAAATATGCCACAGCAGCTTCCCTCCTGATGTTCTCACTTAACTTTGCTGTTGTTTAGAAAGTTCAGCCTGCTGCAGGTGGGTGGCATCACTTCAGAGATCTGTATTCCATGAGGACAGAAATCAACAGCAGAGGTGATGGGTCTGAAGTCAGCTCTTGCCAGGGAAAGGGCAAAGCTGCTCATTGCTGGCAAGGGAGGCAGCAAGCTGCAGGTGAAGAAACCTGAACTGTCTTTTGAGATATGGACCAGCAGGTTCCCACAGGGCTGATCTGGGCTCTGCTGATGCTGTGCAAATGCTTTCTTTGATAGATTGCCATCAATTTCAGCAGGCTTGGAACACGTTCTGTTTTCTTGTATTGAAGCATTAATTGGAAATTAATTTAATCCAGTTGGCCCTTCCCTCTTTGGGTGTTCCACTTGCCTCCATTCCTTTGCCCTCCTGCAGAGCTTTTCTTCATTCAGTTCTGCCACTGTGTCTTCTCTGGCTACCCTTGACCTTGGCACAACTGCAGAGTGATTCTGTTCCTGTCACAGGGGATTGAGATGAATCATTTTGAGCTGTATGGATGGAAGGAGCAGAATTAGGATCTTTAGAACAGAAAACAGTGAGGTAATTGGTCACTCAGGCTGGGTTCCCATCCTCAAAACTGAGAGAGTTGATGTCTGAAGGGCCCTACTGCAGTACTCAGTGCTCAGCTGGGGATGGCTTTGTCCAGTTCCTTTTTTGCTGTAAGAACTTAAAAGTTTAGGTGATGAATCACTGTGTTAACTTTCTGTATAATTCTATGGATATTTACCCTTAGGCTTCAGAAATCTCTGCTCTATCTCTGTGTTAGTTTTGAGTGGAGTCCTATTCATGCCACAGGGGGTAAGCTGAACTTGCACCTCAGCCTGAACTTAGACCAGCCTGGGGGCAGGACACTGAAAATGGCTGTTCTGGTGCACACTGTGACCTCCCATCTTCAGGGCTGTCCATCTAATTCCCTTCACAAGCACTGAATTTGGTTAAAAGAAGATGAAGGGAGGGAAAAAAAGAACATTCTTTAACTTTCTGAGTCTGGAACTTCGGTCCTGCTGTTTGCTCAGAATTTCCAGTGAGATCACTTCCCAAATGGGGCATAATATGAATAAGTAGAAGAGGCAGGTTCAAAATCTAAGCATGCAGAGACTGTCCCCTTTCCTGGTATCCCATCAGTGACAAAGCTGAATGTGTTGCAGGGTCAGCTCCAAGATTTCACACATGCAGGCTGAGTGAGATGAGCTTTTGGTGCCTTACACTTGGTGTCTGTCATTGCCTTACCTGCTAAGTTTCCTGAAATGCTAAGTTCTAACAATGCTGTTTAGTATTTAAAGCACCTCAATGTATGCATCTGCTTTGTGATTTTGATAGAATAATTTTGTCTGAATAGACAAATTGCAGAATTTCACTCTAAAAGTACCTGCCAAGTGATGTGGGTTTACCTCCTTTATAGAGTGCAAAGACAGATTGCAAAATACCTAAAGTCAGATGGTTTGTGCAGCATAATAAAACTATCCTAAATACAGATGGAGTGCAAAGAGGCATTTCCCAAACACAGCAGGAGCATAAAATCAATTTTACCAAGGTTTAGAAAGAGCAAGAACAAGGCAGAACAGAAGTGGTCAAAGCAAGCTGCTGACTTGTGTGCAGCTGTTAGCTGGGCCAAGGAGGAGTACCAAGGATGTATTCTTCTGCTTGTTAAGCATGGTGAGCACTGCATTAACTGTCCCTTGCACTGCCAGAGGTGGCATCCAGCTGTCACTTCCAATCTCTGCAGTACCTGCACCATCCTGGACTGCCACAGCTTCTTTATTAAAGCAGGAACTTTACCTCTTGCCTGGTCTTCCCCAGTGTTAAGAAGCTTTGTTCAACACACAACTGGGCTTTTCTGAAGTGATCTGACACTTTGGGACTGATGAACTACTCTTGTCTGCTGAACACAGTGGATTTTTGAAGTAGGATCAATGAAATATTCACACAGCAAGGTGAGGCTGAACTGAGAAAAATTCTGTATGTGCCTGAAAGCAGGGCTGAGTGTTTTGGCTCAGTCAGGCTAGGCTTCAGGCATGGACTTTTCCTATTAATTCTTGCACAGAGGCTTTCTCATATCCAACTTCCCATCTTGGAGAAATGGCAAAACAAACACAGACCTGCTCCAGTAATTGTTGGGTGTCCATTGTGTTTCATGGCTATCTGAAGCAAGGTTTCTAGAGGAGATAGTTAACTTTTGTTAGCTGAAGTTGCCTTTCAGATATAAAGGGGGGTAAAATTTGGGAAGAAAACCCTGCAGAAGACCTTTCTGACCCTGAAGACTCTTCTGACCCACCAGAGCCTCCTGGCCCATCAGACCCATCAGCTCCTGATTTGGGGGAATAATAAAAGGGAGAGGGAATGAGCAGATTTCATTAAGCAAACACAACAATTAAGAGGAGTGCTGGAACGCAAGGGCTAAATGAAGCTTGTCTCTGTATTCCTGTCTTAGAGAAGCAAATATCTGAAGTGTGTGTGCTGTGTGTGCACTCAACATAGGGGTGATTGCTCATCTGCTCCTGTAGCCTTCCCTGCCTCTGTGTTGTGCCACAGCTTCATGACATCTTAACTCAAGATAAGTTTAAACACTTTGTTTTCAAGGGATTTCTGCCTCCTCCCTGGGGGTGTTGAAGGCCAGGCTGGATGAAGTCTTGGGCAGCTGAGTCTAGTTGAGAGGAGTCCCTGCCCATGGTGGGGAGGTTGGAGCAGATGATCTCTGAGGTCCCTTCCAACCTGAGCCATTCCATGATCCTATGAATAGTGGAAGTGAATGTGTTTTACACAGTTGTCAGAACTGTGACAGCCCCTTGGTTACAACCCTTCTGCATTATTTCTAATAACACTGTAATGTGAGGATGTGCTGGTTTTCCTCCTGAGCTAATACAGAAAACAAGACAGAGATCCTGCTCCAGAGGTGGGCTGGGAAATCTGTCTCGAGTACAGACTCTCACCAAGCTGCTCTTCTGCTGACACCCCATGTTGTGATCCAGTTAGATGAAAGAAAGAGACAGAGGGGTGGGGGGACTGCAGAGGAAGAAAATGCAGGCAGGAGGGACCAGCACTCACTGCAGCATAGCAAAATAAAGCTCCTTTTGACAATATGAGGACAAATCATTTCAGGCCATTAGCAGTGCAATAAACTATATCTCCATGCATGACAGTGGGAAATAGAAATCCATTTTTCAGCTGAATGAAAAATAGGAGGTCCAAGTGTCAAGATCTTAGCACTAGGACAAGCTGGAAACTTTCCAGTGGAACATTTTTCCCTCTCAGCTAATGCTGGTTCACCGAAACCTAACACATTGCATGAAAATGTCTATTCCAATGAAATTTTTGATGGAAATGTGCTTGGGTCCCTGCCAGCTCACCCTCTTTTCCCAGCTCTCAGCTCCCCGGCATCTCAGGTGGAATAGTGCCAGAAAGTGAAGTTTCTTCACGTTCTTGGCCTGCTTGGCAGACTGCCACAGAGGATGGGAGTCTGGGCTGGCCAAAGTGGACAAGAAACCTTATACATGCACATACAACCCTACACATACTCTCACAGGTCATTTAAATCCATGTCAGTTCATTCAAAGGAAACTTTCTTTTTTTTTTTTTTACATAGAAGGTCTTTTAAATATCCCCCTCCTATGGAAAATAATTTCTCATGGCAGAATTTGAATTCTGAGTTGCAACTGGAATAGAAAAAAATTAAAATAAATTTTAAAAAATAATAATTAAAAAAATTAAAAAGAAAATAATAAAAAATAAAAATAAGAATAAAAATAAATGAAAATAAGAATAAAAATAAATACAAATAATAATAAAAAATAAAAATAATAAAAATAAATAAAAATAAATATAAAAATTAAAAATAAGAATAAAAAATAAAAAGAAGAATAAAAATAATAAAAGTAAATGAAAATAAGAATAAAAATAAATAAAAAGAAGAATAAAAATAAAGTAAAAAAATAAATTTTAAAAGGAATAAAAAGTAAATGAAAATAAGAATAAAAATAAATAAAACTAAGAATAAAAATAAAAATAAGAATAAAAATAAATAATAATAAAAACAAAAATAAGAATAAAAATAAATAAAAATAGAAATAAGAATAAAAATAAAAATAAGAATAAAAAATAAAAATAATTTAAAAATAATAAAAAATTAAAATAATTATAATTTTTAAAAAATAATTTGAAAAGGGGGGGGAATATGAAAGATTTTTTTTTTTCCCTGAGAAGGACACCAGTGGCTGCTGTGCCACAGAGCATGTTGCAGTGTTGTCACTCGAGGCTATCAACAGCTCCATCTGATTCTATCTCTCCTTATTTTTCTCTCATGGCATAACAAGATGTGTGTTTGTAACAGGTAAGGTGTTTGCACACTTAACCTTAACAAAACAAGATAATATTTTTAGAGCTTGGCAAATATTTGTTTTCAAAATTCCCCTGAAGCCACCTTAAATAAGGCAGGCAATCTTTGCCTGGTCACTGAGTTGCAGTCTCCGGGCTGAGTGGGATAGAGAGGTTCAATGTTTTTTTGGCTGAATAATAAACAGCAAATGCTGAAATTCTGACAGCTAAGGTCCCTGAAGCAGGAGCCCTGTAATGTACTTTTCCATAGCCTCACTCCATGGGCTGCAAGCTGCTCAGTTGCTTGTTATATGTAAGTAAATAAATAAACTTCAATCACACTGGGTTAGGTAATTTCTGACTGGGGGGAGGGGGAGATGTGTTCACATGGCAGACAAAAAGCAGTTGATTCAAGTAGCCATTAATGAATTCCTTTTCTGATTATTCTTAATACCTTGGATTAGCATAACAAAGTCAGACTCTTTAGGAGATCAGTGCTTGAAGCAGTTAATTTTTCAAGTGAGCCTTTGAGAAGCTGGGATTTATAGGAATAGGTGGTCAGCAAGCCTGAGCCTCACTGCCAGGCTGGCCAAAAAATGTTTGCTTTTGTGATAATGGGAAAATGTTCAATGCCCTGTATAGGATGCTGACGTTTCTCTTAAACAGAGAAAATGGGCTGGAGCTCCTCTGCTGTGAGGACAGGCTGAGGGAGCTGGGGGTGTGCAGCCTGGAGAAGAGAAGACCCCACGGGGACAGCTCTAAAGCTGCCTTCCAGTACCTGAAGGGATCCTGCAGGAAGGCTGCAGAGAGACTTCTCCTGAGGGTGTCTAATGACAGGACAATGGGGAATGGTTTGGAGCTGAGACAGAGCAGGGTTGGACTGGAGCTGGGGAAGAAGTTCTTCAGTAGGAGGGTGGTGAGACTCCGGCACAGGCTGCCCAGGGAGGCTGTGGCTGCCTCCTGCCTGGTGGTGTTCAAGACCAGGCTGGATGAGATCTTGAGCAGCTGAGTCTAGTTGAGAGGTGTCCCTGGGCATGGTGAGGAGGTTGGAGCAGATGAGCTCTGAGGTCCCTTCCAACCCGAGCCATTCTGTGATTCTATGAAAAGATTTTTCTTTCTCCAAAGAAGGGCAAAACTCTGTTGCTTGTTTTTTTTTTCCTTTCTGTGTGTGTAACATGTAGCAGAGCAGGAGGCTGCCTCGATGCTGTCCCTGGCTCTTTCAAACGACTGTGATGTGATCAGAAAGTGCTCCCAGTGTCTTTTCTTCTGCAGTGATAAAATGGGACTGAAGGGCCTCTCTACAGAGCAATCTTGGCTGCTTTATTTGACTCACTGGGATGAGAGAAAGAAGGGGGTGGGATGTGCAACATGCATCGTGCTGCAAATACAATTTCCATGTGTGCAATGAAAGGGCAGCTGAATTCTGCAGGTCTTAATGTCAAAGAATCAGCACTGGGCCCTGGTGTGTGAGCAAAGAAGACTCTCACTGTCACCTGACTGGTGCTGTCTGAGGGCAACAGCTGGCAAGGACAGGAATCAGCTCAGCTCTCTGTAAATCAGAAGAACCCTGGGACAGGCTTCCCTCAGCAGTTACCTTGCTGAAAGTGAAGCTCAGCTCCTCACCATGAGACTGAACTAGTTCTGACTTCTCTCCCCTGTTGCAGGCACTCGCAGCTGCTCTCTGGTGGCATGAGAAAAATCTGATTTCCATCTAGAAATGGATCATCAAAGACTCTGAACTTCTGTTCATTCCAGACATAACCTAACCTGATTTTCTGGTTGTTCTCTGGGTGTGTTGAAGGGCCTAGAGAAGTCTATCATTGGCAATTTGGGTCTGGATCAAAATCTTTGATCATTTTCCTCCATAATATTAAGCTTTGCAACAAGTAGTTCCACAGGAAAAAAACTTAGACTTGTAGTATTTTGGGATGCTGGTTTTGGTGTCACCTGAAAGAGTGAGATCCAACTGGTGTGCTGAGTGCTGATTTCCTTAATGCAAACATAGTTTAAGGTTAATCTCAAGGAGTGTCTGTTCCCAGTGTGCCAACCTTCACAATTCCTGTTAGCTCTTCATGCTGTGGGACCTCAGACTCCCAGTGAAATCTCCCTTGTCCACAAGTACACATAGGCAGGGATTCCTAGCTCCACGTGTTGGACTGAGACTAAGGGGCCTGTATAGGATGTAATTCCCAAATATTTTGTGGTTTGGGTAGATGGCCAGTGCTGTGCTGGGCAAGGGGGGTGAGAGGCAGCAGGGGAGAGCAGCCACAGCAAATGCAGCTGAGCATTTGGGTTTGGATTCTTATAGGAGCCTATGGAAGTAAAGGCATCCCTCTTCTATAGTCATAAGTACCAACAGCTTCTATTCCTTGCTGTTCATTGCTTTCCATTTGCTGTGGCAACCTGGGTGTGATTTTTGTGACCTATCTTTCTGCCATCAACTCCCTGGATCCCAAAAGCTGATTGCAATAACTAAATGAAACTGTGTGCAGTGGTGTATCGTCCCATCAGATGGCAATGTGAGTTCTACAGTTTCCTTGGAGTCATTCAAATCAACTATTAATAGCTGAGTTTAATGTAAGAATTCCTAGGTGGTTCAGTTGTCCTTTGGCCATCAGATATTCTGGAGCTTGGTTGGTTGGGTTTTTTTTTCCCCCTTCCTGCAATTGTTGTGCTGTTTTCGGTACTTAAGAGACAGACTCCAAACCAAGCAGCCATTCCTAACCTATGCAGACAAAGGGAGTGGTTCCCTTAGCAACAGGAACCATGTGGAGGTTCTCAGAGAGCTCTCTTTTCCCCCTACTCGTGTTTTCTTTTAACTCAACGTTTTGCACAGCATCTTGCATGGAGACTCCGACAGCTGGGCTGGAGGCAAGCAGCTCTCCCGGCTCGAGCTAAGCGCTGCTCGAGAGGCGATTGTTCTGCGCTCGTCAGACAGGCAAAATGATAATCGTGGGTAAGTGAACTGGCATGCAGTCAGAGTTCATGCTGAGGAGGGGGAAAGTTTACTGGCTGGCAGCCAGAAGTGTCCAGCACTTCCCAGTAAGCCTGCATGTTTTGAGGCAGGGGTGCTGATGCGATGCTGGTGCTGCTTACTGGCAAGGTTTGCAGGTCTGCAGTTAGCATTGCGGGGGGCAGGAGCAGCAGCACGACTGGGGGCTGCTCCTTACTGTGCTGCTGACTTCCCTTATAGCCCTGAACACCTCTTCCTCACCTCGCCTCAACCTCACCTCTCTTCCTCCCCCAGTGCCCTAACTGGAGATGCTGTGCCATGAGGATCTCGAAAGGACAGCAGAGTACTGAAGTACTACTGAAGGTGTCCCTGCCCATGGCAGGGGGGTTGGAACTAGATGGTCCTTGAGGTCCCCTTCCAACCCTGACAATTCTGTGAAATAAACCATGTTGCTTGGCAAGATGATATTTGCTTCTGAAGTTACTAATGTGTGCAGAATCTGGGCTGAAGTGTTGCTTTTACTGAAGATTTAACTCCATTAACTTTTTTCCCCCTAGTTGCTTTTCTCCATGGTAGGAAAGAGGAGCTGTGTGCACGTAGTGTCTGTGCATGCATGTGCATAAATGTGTGTGTGCTGCCCTATAAATAACAGAAGTGGAGCAGCGTATTCCCCTCCAAACAGCTCTAGCAGTGCTAAAATAGTAGCTATGTCTCAGGGAAAGCCAGCATACTGTAAAATAATGAAATTTAATCTTTGTGTGCAGTGAAACAAACACTTGTTCCACTGTCCCTAAAATGTTGTGTGTTACCAGAGCTCTCGCCAGTCACGGGTAGAAAAGTCTAATGTATAAACTCTGAGTTTGCAGCCTGAAAAGAGAGATCTTAAATTCACTACAAGCCAGTTACGTTGTGGATGGGCTTGTGTAACAGATGAGTTTCTCTGAGTTGCTCCTAATTTAACCTGCAGAGTTGCTCTGGTCCCAATTTTTGATCATATTTGAATTAAAACTCAGGCATTCCAGGTCCTGTTTTGACAAGCAGCACTGCAGGCTGTCCTCTCTTTCCCATGGAGACCCCTCTGATGCTGGTGCAGGGAATGCATTTACCACCACCAGCCACTTACTTGCTCTTATTTCAAGTGTGGTCACTGCAGGGAAGAAAGTGGCTGGTAGCTGGGTGTGCAGAGCAGCTGTAGGAGTATCCTGCATCAGCTACCCTCTCATATTACTACTCTTCCTACCCCAGCCTTCTCCATTTCACTTGCTCTGGGCTTGTGGTGCACCCAGTACCAGTGAGCCTTACCTGGGGTGATCGCAGCTTCAGTCATAACACTCCCTTCCCTGTGGCAATTGGCAATTTGTCTCTTAGCTCCAAATTAAACAAAGAAAAATTGCCATCTTTGCACCTTTCTGGATGATGCCAGCTTTTGTTCCTGGAGAAGATGAGGGCAATGAAATGAGCTCATTGGGATGAGTCCTTCCCCTTTCCCCTCAGGTTATTTCCCTCCTTTTAGGCTCTACTTTAGGCAATACTACTGCATGACTGAGTGGTGCCAGCTAAGGTGCAGGATTAAAATATTTTGCATTTAGCAGGCAGTATCTAAGTTCCAAATGACAACATTGTGTTTATTTTGTAATGTCTGAATAAATTCTGAATTTGGGGGTGGTCTTTTTTAGCAAACAGATTAAGTCATTGAAGATTGATTTTTCTTGATACTTCGAAGCCCCATCCTCATTTGGTGTCTAGAGCTGCAGCTTCCCCTCGTTGGACATTAAAGCTGCAGCTTCCCCTTGTTGGCCGTTAGACCTGCAGCTTCCCCTTGTTGGACATTTAAGGCCAGGCTGGATGTGTCTCTGAGCAACCTGATCTAGTGTGAGGTGTCCCTGCCCATGGCAAGGGGGTTGGAACTGGTTGATCTTTGAGATCCCTTCCAACACTGACAGTTCTATGATTCTATGGCATTAGAGCTGCAGCTTCCCCTTGTTGGACATTTACCCCATTGGTTTTGGGTAGAGTTTATTTTCATTAAGAAGAACAAAAAAGGTCAGTCCCTGGGCCAGCCCTGCTGCTGTTGGAGATTTTGTGTGAATAAGCCCTTTCAGTTCCTTCAGAGCTGATATGTTTGCAGTGCTATTAGCAGTAGTTATCCTCTGCCTTTCATCCTCGTGTTTGAAGCGCACTGCAAACTTAGATGAAGCCTCCCCAGAAGCCCAGGAAGTAGCACTAGGGGACCACTCCACCCAGATACTAACTAAATAAGAGTTCTAGTCTGCAGAAGTGCTGCATGTCTTAGATCAGGGAGCAAAGGTCTAGTGCAGAAGCAGCAGATTAGATTGATGCCAACACTATTTTGGTTTCTTGATGCTTATTTATGTGGCTTGCAACCAAGGAGCTGGAGAAGTTTCATGCTTTTAGCAAGGAGGACAATCTCATACAGATCAAATTTTTCTATGTTATTTGACTTTTCAGCACCAGGTGAAAGCAAGGCTTATAATGTGAGTAATTCTTTGGGTTTTTCAGTCTGATTTATTCATCAAAAGATTAGCAGGTATAACTTATCCAAGATACCTCTGACTGAAAAGCAAATCACACATTAACTCATGCATGGATCGTGGTTTTTTTATATTTTAGCCATGAAAAGAGACCTGGTGTGATGGTCTGGAGTGGTGCTGCCCTTAGAAACCTGTTCTCTGTCATCTGATCCATTGCTTCAACACACTGCTGCTGCATGAAGGACATCTTCTACTGTGGAGACTTTTCAGCACCTTCTGTAGGAAGAGCCAAGAATTCTGAATGGCTCTGAGCAGCTGTTTCCAATCCTGGCATTTTCAGAGAGCCTAAAAGGATTTAGGAAGTCAGGACTAGTGGCCACAGGTACTCTGCAGGGGCTGGTTGGCAAAGGCAGTTCTCACTGCAGCACTTGCTCCTGTGCTGCTGCTGCCATGGGTACCAGCAGCTGTCAAAACACTGCAGCAATGGCTTTAGCTGGCCCCAGATTGGTGAGAAGACAAACTCTCCAAACATCCATGAGAGCACTCCAGTTCCTAAGGTGTGCCAGATCTACTGCCTTCCTGCCTTCATGGCTGTCCTTGCTTGCTCATTTAGGAGAAAATGCTCCTGGAGTCACACTGTGTGTGGGCAGACTTGCTGTGGGATAAGTTGTGCTAATAAATAACTGGAAGGTGTTAAAGCCCAAAGACTTATTTCACTGAACCACCCCCCCACACACACACCTTCCCCAGCAATTAAAGATGGAAAGCTAACAATGTGGTGTGCTTAAAAACTTAACAGCCACAAGCAGTGCACAGCCTCTTGATAAGCTACTTTGCATCCAGCTCTGGTGTCCCCAGCATCAGAAGGACACAGAGCTGCTGGAGTGAGTCCAGAGGAGGCCACAAAGGTGATCCAAGGGCTGGAGCAGCTCTGCTGTGAGGAAAGGCTGAGGGAGCTGGGGGTGTGCAGCCTGGAGAAGACTCCAGGGGGAACTTAGAGCTGCATTCCAATAGCTGAAGGGATCCTGCAGGAAGGCTGCAGAGAGATGTTTCAGGGGGTGTCAAGAGACAGGATAAGGGGGAATGGTCTGGAGCTGGGGCAGAGCAGGGTTAGATTGGAGCTGAGGAAAAAGTTCTTCAGTAGGAGGGTGGTGAGACTCTGGCACAGGCTGCCCAGGGAGGCTGTGGCTGCCTCGTCCCTGGAGGTGTTCAAAGCCAGGCTGGTTGAGAGGTGTCCCTGCTCATGGTGGGGAGGTTGGAGCAGATGAGCTCTGAGGTCCCTTCCAACCTGAGCCATTCTGTGATCATCTAGAATGCAAGAGCAGGTGGGACATCTGAAAGAGTTCCCTGAGGAGTCTGAACAAACAAGCCTTGTCTCAAAGCCTTTTCAAATTCACAGGTCTCATACACAGAAGACTTAAATTGATGTTTCTTCTCTACTTAAATGTTACCAAGAGAGTTTTAATGAAGAGAGGACATTTTTTCCTTATGCTCTTTTTTTTAATCACTTGCTTCTATTCTTTAGCCATGGGCTGTGTGGAGCTGTTTTGTCCTCTGACAAGTCAGTTTTAATTCTGTGTCACTTTGTAGATGTTGCCTTCTCACACTCCCTTTCTGTTACTCCTCCAGTGGATTAAAAAAAAAAAAAACCAAACCCAAAACAAAAAAAACCCCAAAACTATTTCTTTTCCCCTCTATCTACTCCTTCAAGATCATTATGAAAAAGCACAGAAATTATCTGCTAGAGTCCAAACAGCAGCTGCTCTGAATTGTTACAGATGTATTCAGGGGATTATCCTTCAGACTCATCTACTGCCTGGGACAGCTGTAGGAAAAAACAAATAGGAGGGTCTTCAAAATATAAAATAACTGGTTTTTCATTTCATTTCTCTGTCTCTAGAAATATTTCTCTTTTCTCTAAACAAGGTGAAACCAAGTCCTCAAAGCAGCCTTTGGTGCGTTCATAACCTGCTTTTGTGTCCTCTTCAAGCCCATGTTAAGGATCATCTCATGCATGATGCAGGTTAGGTTTGTTCTGTTGTAGTAAACCTTGAGTTTGGAGTGTTTTGGGGGAAGGTCTGTATGAGCTTAAAGCTGATGTCTGAACTTGGCCTTCCCCAGAAGAATCAGAAATGCACAGACTGCTCTCAGCCTGGGGCTGGTTTCATGCCTTGAGGCAGATGGTGAGCTGAGAAAGATGGCAATCTGCAGAGGGATCCCAACCCACCCTTCTCCAAACTGTTAAAGGCTGATGTCTCCTTTTCCCTTTGCATCCTGACAATGGTGAAATGAATGCTCTTTGGATTCCCATTTCACATGGAGTCAAGCTGAGCAGATGCACCTGAATCCAAGTCTCTTCTACATGCAAAGCTGCTGCAGCTTTTGTCCAGGGCTATTCCTGGTGTGAATCGTATGGCAATGCTCAGCACGCCTGGGCTCCCAGAAATGTTCCTTTCAGGTCAGCAATTGTCTCAGGCAAATATTTGCCACTTCATAAATCTCCCCTTGTATAGACTGCATTCTATAGCCTCCTTTTGGGGCAGTGCAGGACTATCCAACAGCTATCATGCATCATCAGGGCACTATCAAATTCCTTCTGGAGAGCAGGTATTCAGACTGAAACATAATGGGGGGCTTGGTTTGGGTTTGTTTTGGTTTGGTTTTAGTGGCCAAACTAAGTTTCAGATCAGGCAGATTGTCACTTGAAGCAGAGAGAAATTCCAGCTCCAACATTTTAATGACTGAACTAATACATGGTGGAAGCTGACATCAGGGCAGGTTAGAAAAGCAAAGGAAAAAAAGCTGGAAATATCTCAGTGACTGCATGATTCTGGTGCTTGGGGAAGTTGCTGTAATGACAGCGTCAAAAATTATTCTAATGAAGTGGATCAAATCTTCTCAGAAGTTGCTGTGGAGTGGGGATTGCCTTGTAGCCATTTGTCCCTCTCAAAAAGCACATCACTCACCAGGCGTTTTCTACGTGGAAAATTTGATCTATGGTCATTGCAAAGGGATATGGAAAAGAACTGGCAACCCTGAGTGGGTTCTGGCTGCAGTGACAATGCTTTTTGGCTCACAAGCTAAGGGAATCATTCAGTTTTTATTTAATGTATAGCCAGAAAGTTATTCTTTAAAACCATTCAACATAGCATTTTACTTGGAGTTGGAATTTAAACCAGATGATTGCTAGGGGCTTCTGATAGCTAAGTGAGCTGATCTGCTGTACAATATCCCATGCCTAATTAATGTTCATCATAGCAGAAGCAACGCCCGGTGGATAATTCCTCCTGGATGGCTTCTCACTGCTGTGTTGTGTACCAAAACTGACACCACTGGGCTGCTGGACATCTCCATCTTGTCTATTTAAAGGGTTCTTCAGATCTCTAACACAATGTTGTGAGGCTTAGGCTGATGCTGGCTGAACTTAACCACTGTGGTCAGTCTGGGATTAAACACAGATGTGCTCATAGCTGCGTGCTCACTGCCTTCCAGGGGATATAAAAATGTTTTGTATCTCATTATCTGTTCTGTGAGCATTTAGGAAGGGGCAGGCTGAGTGTTCAGGAGGGTAAGGGTAGAGCCTCAGCTGTACTGCTTCAGCACTATCAAACTCAGCTGAACCACTGCACTTCGTATCAGCTAAAGAATTGTTCCTTGCAGCAGTACATTAAAAACTCAGCTTCATTTAGATAACAGGAGGCTGAGAGTTGCAACCTTTGATGTCTTACAGCGAGGAACATATTTTTACATCATGTCGTGCTGCAGGCATGATGTTCCAGACACTTTCCAAGCTCCATCAGATGATAGGAAGATGAAGTTTTGGAAAGCATAGCAGATTCTGAGCAAAACAGAGGGGAGGGAAAGATTGGTTTGGGGGATTTGAAATTTTCATTTTGCTTGTCTGCAGTTTGGTGATAACCATTGCCCCAGACAGCCCCTGTTCTACCTCCTTATTATCCCTGTTGAACAACAGAAATCCTTTGCTATTTTCTCTTCAAGGGAACAAGCCAAAGCACTCCTGTTGCTGTCTGCTGTTGTGTTCAGACAGCTGTTTGTTTAAAGCCAGGGCATGCAGCAGCAAAGCTGTGGAAGTGCTGCAGTTGTGGTGCACTGAGTGCTGCCAGTCCTCAGTCTGATTATAGTGCCGGCTAGGGTTGTGGTTAGATCCGTCCTTTGAGAAACAAAGGAGGAAATGGGATAGAGAAAGGGGGGTAGTGAGAAAAGCAAAAATATTGTAGCCTGTTCCCCTCTAGTCTCCCTGTCACAGAGCACAAAGTGCCTTTGCAGGCAGCAGCGGCTGTGGGAGACAAATGTACGTGGGTTTACACAGACTTCATATCCTGCAGCTAAACATTCCTTATAGATATTAATTAGCTCTCTGTCTCTGCTGCCTTGTGGTGAATCTCTGCCCAGGTTTCTGGCATGCCTTTTTCTTTCTTTTTTTCTTTTCTTTTCTTTGTCTTTCTTTTTTTTTTTTTTAATGAGGATGATTAAGAATGAATTTCAAAATGATTTAAAAAGTGAAGTCCCCTGGAGAGAGAGCAGTGACAGCAATGCACTGCTGGAGTGAGAAAGTGTACGTGGAGAATAAGTGCAGTCATTGTGGTGTGTGGGGGTTTGGGTTCTGCCTTTGAAGAGCTTAATACTGCTATTGAAAAAGGTGATGGTTTAGGCTTCAGCTGTCAGTTGTTGACATAAAGTGTATTTAGCTGTAAAGCCAGCAAACAGCCAGCAAGCCCTCTGTAAATTGTGCCTCTCAGACCTTACTCTTGCAAACACCTACTCACGGCTCTTTCCTCATCAAGATCAGCTCTTTATACACAGAGGTGTGCTGAGTGGGCTTTCTTGCTTTAAATCAAGGAGTTCAAGGCTGCTCTTTCAGGACACTGATTTATGCAGGTTGGCAATAAAAGACGTCATGTGCCATGGCTCTTTCAAAGTGCCCAGCCAATTTTATTGCAACTTTCATCCTGCTCACAAAGTTTACCTCACAGGACCATGTTTCAGCACTGATAGACTTCCCAACAAGTGGCCAGATTGTTTATTTCATGTTAGTTAGGCCACTGCATTTCTTCAGCAGGGGCTTTAGATTTATCTTGGGATTAAAATGAATATTCTAAATGTTTTTTTTTTTTTTGTTGGGACAGAAAGGGGACATAATCCAAACACCTCTGATGTTAATAGAATTTTAGCTGATTTCAATGAGCTTGGAGTTTAACTTTCAAAAGGATGCTTTGGAGAATTAATTTCAATAGCTCATTTATGAACCTGGTAATGTGTCTTTTTTTCTGTCTTCCTAAAAACCACAGGGTCTTTGGGTTGAGACTCCTGACATTTCCCACACCCAGTAGAGGAGCTGAGGCAGCTCATCCTTCACTTCACTGTGTTTTTATCTCTTAAAAGATTGAAAATGGTCAGACACTGGAATGGGACTAAGCAGTGTCAGCTGCTAATTGTACCTCCACGATAACTAAAACCACACAACTCTCAGCCCTTCACACTGCTCTTGCCTCTGTCTCATTTATACTGAAAGCTTGAAAGGGAAAATACTCTCTTGCTAAGTGCTTTGTAGAGCCTCAGCTTCATCAGGGACCTCTTGACACTCTAGTAATAAAAATAAACAATCGAAGTCTAGAATAATTGCTTTAATTAGATGGTTTTAAGATGACCAACTGCAGATTATGGTAGAAATGTGTCATGCTGGCTGCTGTAGTGGGTACAGAATAAGTGGTTTGTGTCCTCAAGCCTGCCAAGAGTACTCTTTCTAACTGGAGTGACTAACGTGGGTTCCCCCCAGGAGGTGGAATGTAACACCACAAACACAGACAAACAGCAAATGCATGCCATGCTTCCATGGGGTACCAACTGGGGTTTATATTCTGATGTAAATTCCTTCCCCAATCCAAAATCTGCCACACTGGAGATCTCCACAGATCATAATCCAGTTCTTGTTCTCAGCATGTTAATTTTATTTGTGGGTCTCTAATGCCAGATCAAGAGCAATTTTCTGAAGATTCAGACTTTTCCTTGTTTCTGCAAGTTCTGCTTTCTGTTCATGGCTCTGTTTTGTAGAGCTGAAAGAGTATTTATTACTAGCTGGCCAGGTGTAAAGTCCTAGTTTGCAGTGGGAGGAATGCTTTCAGTTTTGTGTTTCATAGATTTGTAGAATGGCTCAGGCTGGAAGGGACCTCAGAGATCATCTACTCCAAGCCCCCTCCCATGGGCAGGGACACCTCACACTAGAGGAGGTTGTTCAAGGCCTCATCCAACCTGGCCTTGAACACCTCCAGGGAGGGGACATTGACAACCTTTCTGGGCAACCTGTTCCAGTGTCTCCCCACCCTCATACTGAAGAGCTTCTTCCTTGCACAGCCAATTAAAGAGAGCCAACAGAGATGAAGAGAGACACTTGTGAGTGCTACAGAACAATGTGCACAGTGCTTGAGTGTAGAAGGCTGGAGAGATACCTTGATCTTATGCACAGATTTGCTGGAATCTTCCTGGTGGGAGCAGGGAAATTCTTGCAGACAATCAAAGGCGAAACAAAACAAACAAAATCCCCAAACAAAATAGACTGAGGGTTAGAAGTGTAAATCAGGTAAGTTGTTTCCTTTCCCTAATGAAACAAACAGGATTCTGCAGGTGAAATTCTTCATTAATGGTTTCCTGTTCTTTGGTTCAGTCTGCAACAGGAAGGGATAGCTTTGCAAAGACCTTACTTGGTGTTTTACTATAGCCACTACTAATGGCTGACTGAGAGAGAGCACTGAGTGTTGAGAGTTCAGAAGGTGCTTCATCAGACAAGAGCTTGCTCTGCTGAACAAAAGGATTTTAAACCACCTTTTAGAACTCTGCCCTCATTGGGAGATGCTGCATTGAATGGTTGGACTCTAAGATTTGTATGGGAGGAACTGGATGCTTAACCTGCAAAGCCAGGCAGCAGCAGGCACATCAGGTACCTGTCTCCAGATACTTTTGAAGTGTGCCCCCAAAATACTTCACAGCTGGTAGACAAGTGGCTGCCAAGGAAGCTAAGGTGTCAGTGTCTGTATCAGCACAGGCAGCAGCTGCAGGGTCTCTCTGAGCATGCAGTAAGTACAAGACCCTTTATCCCACTAAGGATTTGGGGAGTGGTGAGAGGCTCAACACAGGGAATTGCTGCAGGGTACTGAGAGTGCTGGAAATCTGCATCCCAGTGTGATCTCCACTGATTTCCTGGGGTAGACCAAGGCAGCCAAAAATGAAAGGAAAATAAATGAGTAGACAGAAGCAAACCTCCAGCTTGCAATCCAGACTGCAAAGCTGGAAACCCCCCACCACAAGTTTCCATGTGGCTGAACATGAAGGAAACACAATCCATAAAAGGGGATACTGAGATTCTCCTACAAGTTCAACTGAGGACAGCTCTGCATCCTTTGAGAAGCCAGGACCAAACTTATATGAGTAGGAGCATAAAAATAGCCTGTCAGCAGCTTTGTGGCTTCATTTTTGTTCTCAGTGAGACCATCACTGATGGCTGACAGACCACCTCAGTTTGCATCTGACTAATCTGTAGAGGAGGTTTAAAAATTAAATACCTTTGCCTGGTTGTTTTTTGGTTGTTTGGGTTTTTTTTGTTTTGGTTTGGTTTGTTTTATTTGTTTTTTTACCTAGCTTCTCCTAGTCTGCTTGAGAGTGTGTGGGGAGGGTCTTTATGTGGTCTCTTTGGTCAGGCATGTTAGGAAGAAGTGGTAAAAAGAAATTATTTGCTAACCACTATGAAAATTCGATCCCCGGGTGTGGGAAGAGTGGAGAAGGTTTTATTTTTTTTAATGTAATTCTTAGTGTGGTGAAGCATTTGTGCCTCAAAGTGCTGTTGATACAAGATGGGTTCTAAGAGGACCCACAGCCACCTCTTTTGCCTTGGTTGAATGCATTAATTGTGACTAGAAGTGCAAAAATCAAAAATAGCTCCCACGAGGCAGGCACCTGAGCATTTATTTCCCTTTGGTGTTTTGGGGACAGGACCATCTGCCCCTCAGGTATTTGTTGCACTTTGAACTTCCATCTCATTGACAGAAAAACTCTGTTTGAACTTGGGTGTCTACTTGATGTCACTGCACAGGAGAGGAAAGGTCTCTCCGTATGGATGGAGAAAAGAGACTAAAGTAAGAAATCCTAAAGCTGTGTGGCTAACTGCTGCAGTGATGCTCACCTTCCTGATCTGGGAAATCAGGATCTGGGCCAATCTTTTGTCAGTTTTATAGTGCAGATTTTCACAGTTTGCAAATGGTAGAAATCTGTTGCTCTGAAACTTCCAACTTGTTCTCTGGGCTGACAAAGCTCAGAAGTTCAGACAGACATTTGGCTGAGGACCCAAAAGCTGAAATTTTCAACAAACAGGAAAATTAGTTGGATTTTCCCTGTCACTGTGTGTAAGGCTGACATTCACAGCAGAAAAGATTCCTTTCCTAGCCAGCATTGTAAAGCTTTCAAAATAAGGATCTTCTCCTTAAATCCTGAGACATCCCTGAACTTCTGCCAGCTTCTAACAGCAATCATTGGTTCTTGGGAAAGAACTTCCACGAGCCTCCTGATAAACCACTTTGCAGCCAGCTCTGCTGTCTCCAGCAGAAGGACACAGAGCTGCTGGAGTGAGTCCAGCAGAGGCCACAAAGATCATCCAAGGGCTGGAGCAGCTCTGCTATGAGGAAAGGCTGAGGGAGTTGGGGGTGTGCAGCCTGGAGAAGTCTCCAGGGGACCTTAGAGCTGCCTTCCAGTACCTGAAGGGATCCTGCAGGAAGGCTGCAGAGAGATATTTCAGGGGATGTCTAGAGACAGGACAAGGGGGAATGGTTTGAAGCTGAGGCAGAGCAGGGTTAGACTGGAGCTGAGGACGAAGTTCTTCAGTAGGAGGGTGGTGAGAATCTGGCACAGGCTGCCCAGGGAGGCTGTGGCTGCCTCCTGCCTGGAGGTGTTCAAAGCCAGGCTGGATGAGGTCTTGAGCAGCTGAATCTAGCTGAGAGGTGCCCCTGCCCATGGTGGAGAGGTCGGAGCAGATGAGCTCTGAAGTCCCTTCCAACCTGAGCCATTCTGTGATTCTCTGATACTCGTGACTGATGAAGGATTCCTCAACTGGCAGAAGAACTCCCCTTTATAGCTGGTCACTGCACACCAGCTCTGACACCAGTGGGTGCTGCACATCAAACCGCACTAACAGAGAGTGGAGAAATGCCCTGACCAGCAAGGACGATTTTTCAGTAATTGAGCTTGCACAGAGAGCAGGGAAGAATTTGCATGGTTACAGATGTTGGAGAAGATGAACTATAAAGGCCCTGTTACCTGCAGGAATGAAATCCATCTTGTCAGCTCCTTGGAAGACTCAGGAGAAGGAATTTCCTGTTGTGGCCAATTTCATCTCTCCTCCCTCCGCCCCCATGACGTCTTTGCTGTGCCTGCCCCTGCAGCTCCCTCCCAATATTTTCACTACGGCACATTTAGTTATCAATCAACAGGGATCTCAGCTGCTGTTGTGCTTGCTGGACAAACTGTTCTTTCTTTACACTAACAAGGAATGCCTGAAATAGCCAGACACACTGCCCTGATTGATGCAGCTCCAGTTTATACACCTAGCTTCAGACGGTCTGGGACTGCCACAATTAATGGCTTATTATTAGAAAACAACCTCTGCTGGGCTTCTCATTTCAAACCATTTAAATGGCTCAGGACTAATCACTGAAGGCAAAAGGTTTAGCTCAGAGCCTGATGGTGTGAATTAGGCACGTCTGCATGTCTCCAGTGCATTTGCTTCATCTTTTTTTGCTGTTTTTTTTTTTTTTCTGGGCTGTGGTATCTGAGGTGCTCAAGACTAATGCACAGCTTTCTATGGATTGTATCATGGCCTTGACTTGGATCACTGAGCAAATGAGAAACCTGTCCAGCTCCCACTGAGCCAAGCCTAGGCCAGGCAGGGTCTGCATCTGCTGCAGAACACAGATTCCACTTTTCAATGCTTGTAGACCTCAATGTCTGGTGTTAACTTCAGGGAGGGAGGAATAAGTAGTGAAATGCAAACTTTCCCACTCCATAAGCCCCAAATAAGGGGAAGGGAAGGACATAAACAGCATCAGAGACAGGAGCTGGGTTTTAGTTATCACCCCAAGAAAGCATGTTAAAGGCTTGTGATAAGCATGGTCCTAAAGGGCTGAGAGTATAAAATGACTACACTTCAGAATATAAAATGTCTGACCTTCAAATCAGCTCAAGTTCTACACATCCTGAGGGGAAATGAGAAAGATGAGACCCTAAAACTGGGGGCCTGTGTGATGCTGTGTGTTCATTCTGTGTGTGCAGTGCTTTTGCTTGTGAAGGAATTGACATTTGCTGGGTATTGGCAAAAGCAGCAACTGCTTCTCCTGGACTACTCTGTGACATTTAACAGAGCTGAGGGATTTGGAGAGAACTTTGGGAACGAGGGGAAGGCACTGAGCGGGGTAGGAAGAGTGAGATGCCACACAAACAGGGGCTCTGGGACAAGCAGCTCAGTTTTGCCACAAGTGCTTTTGCTGCCCTTGCCTGTGACTCTTTAGCTGCTAATGGTTAAGGCTTTCTGGTTTACCTGTGGGAGCTGAAGTTTGTGGCTGGCTTTCATCATGGCAATGGGCCATGATTTAAAAGCTCAGGCAGCACAAAATGCAGAACACTGAGCTGTCCAAAGGCAGTATTAATACTGAGTGCTCAAAATTAGTGCCTGGCTGCCCACTTTGGTGAAATCAGGAAACATGAAGAACTAAAACCAGCCTGGCTCTGACTGGGATTCAAAGCATGAGGCTGTGTGTTGTCTAAGCAACAGCCTGTGCTTGGCAAAAGCCATCAGGCAGACCTGGATATTCTCACCACCAAGTGTTCTGTGCACAGCACAACACCAGGATGCCTCAGCAAGGGCAAGTCTCTTACATCTTGCTGGGTTGGAAATGGCTTTAGCTTCCCTACTTGTGTTAACAGAACACTCTGAGCTTGTGTGGCTGTGCAAAAAGAGCAAAATTACCAAAACACTTCAGGAAGCCTTCAGCAGTTGGAGTTCCTTTGTTAAGCAACTCAGATAACTGCTCTGGGGAACACTCAGCATTTCAGAGAGGGTTGAAGCAAATGCTCTCTGAGGTTTCACCTGCTGGATGCCTTTTTACCTCTCTTCTGTTGTAGCCTGGCCAATCAACATCTCCTGCCTGCACCAGGACAAGCTCTTTGTGACTTGGTGAACTAAGAAGGTGGTGAATGCTGAAGAGCATAGTGCATAAAATACTGCTTCAGCTGCCATCAGTGCTGTCATGTCAGCAGTCTTCTTTTTACAGGGAATCTGTTTCAGGGTCCACAATCCCATCTCTGATTCCTCAGTGGAAACCTCAGCACTGATTCATTTTCATTTTGGAACTAAGTGTGTGCTGCTCCTCAGCATCTCAGGAGAGAGGAAGGACTTAGTCCAGCTCAGGAGACACTGGGAGGCTTCTATGTAACCTGGAGAGCATGAGAGGCTGCATCCAGGGTTGCCTGTGTATCAGGGGCACAAAGCCAGCCTGCCAGCCCTGTGACACCAAGGGCACAAAGCCAGCCTGCCAGCCCTGTGTTCCAAGGGCACAATGTCAGCCTGCCAGCCCTGTGATACCAAGGGCACAAAGCCAGACTGCCAGCCCTGTGGTATCAAGGGCACAATGCCAACCTGCCAGCCCTGTGTTCCAAGGGCACAAAGCCAGACTGCCAGCCCTGTGGTATCAAGGGCACAATGCCAACCTGCCAGCCCTGTGTTCCAAGGGCACAATGCCAGCCTGCCAGCTCCCTTGGCAAAGTTTGGATTGTTGGATATTTTTCCTACCCTTGCACAGGACAGTTTTTTCTCTTTCCAAGCTAGCCTCGTGGGGTAGCTGAGCAGAGTGTGTGAGCCTGTAGGCACATCACCAGGCTGGACAGTGGGGGTTATGGCAGACCTTTGTCCTTGGTTTGTGACAGCACTGATTCCCTGTCATGTGCAGGGGTGTTAAATATGTCTCTGTTCTCTTCCTAGAGGAGCTGCATCTGAAAAGGGTTTTTTAGCTTGGGCAATGGCAGGCAAACCTGTTAGTATTGATTTTCCAGCTTCTCTGAAGCAAAGCCTTCTTCAGCTTTCTCTGGACAATTTGCACATCCTTTACAACAAGGACTTTCAGACAGCCTGCAGAAAAAAACTTAAATTATTTTAGAGCAATTTTCTTTGCTTTTGTATTTAGAGAGAAATTAAATCTAAGTCCTTTATATGTAGCCCTTGGTGAATCTCATACATGTGGAACATTTTAATAAAACTGAGTCTGCTTTACTTGTTTACATTTCATTTATTCCAGGGATAAATTCATAATCTGCTCAGTTATAATACACAAGTGTTGTTTTGTCAGGCTCTGTTAATACACTTTAATACAAATCAGGGCTAAAATCAGTGATCTGTTTGCAGTAAGAACACCAAAGCTGCTCTGCCTTTGCAGTAGGAAGTTCAGGCAAGGACAAATTTCTTCTTTTCTTTTTTTTTTAATTTTTTTTTTTTTATTTAACATCCCAAATTTTATTGACTTAGTCTTAAGGTTAACAGGCATATTTAGGAATCTAGCCACATCAATCTACATTGTGGCTCTCAGTAAGTGCTAGAGAGGAGTTGTTTGCACAGGAAGTTAAGACAAATTAACTAAAGATATGATTTTTAAAGTATATTAGTTCAAGTGTATTAAAGCCTGGTGTGAATGTTCTCATTCAGAAGTGACTGTAGTTCACTTTGCCTTAATGCACTTTAAATTCACACCTTTCAGCTAATTTAGTTTCACTTCCTGTGTGGACAAGCCTGAAGATTGTTCCCATTAAATGGCTCTGCTGAGCTCTTATGTTCTAAAGAGGCTGGCTTTAAAAAGACATTTTTGTCATTAGTTTTCCAATCCTGGCGTTTGAATGGGCTGCTAAGTGGTGGAATTTTAGGATAATTTTTGTTTTCCTTCTGTTTTTATTTCAAGTATGAGATTGGTGAGGGAGTTGGTCCATGGTTGGATTTCATGGTCTTAAAGAGCTTCTGCGACCTGCACGATTCTGTGACTCTGTTTAGCAAACATGAGGAGCAACAGGCAACATAAATGTGACAGTGAGTCTGGATGATTTTCACTTGGCAATCCAGGGGAGCAGGTGAAAGAGTCTGAACTATTTTGAGGAGTGATTTTTGCACTAGCAAATCCCTGGGGAAAAGCTGCCCTGCACAGGCAGCTTGCTGCAGCAGGCTGGACAGAGTGGCTTTGCTCTGGGTCTGTGTGGAACTTGCAGTGTGGAGACCTACAGAGAGCTCTGTCCAGGAAACCTTGACCCCAGCATGACCAGCACAGAATCACAGGATGGTAGGGGTTGGAAGGGACCTCCAGAGATCACCCAGTCCAACCCCCCTGCCAGAGCAGGAACATATCCGAGCAGGAACATATCCAAGCAGATTTGGAAGGTTTCTGGACAAGGAGACTCCACAACCTCTCTGGGCAGCCTGCTTCAGGGCTCAGCACCCTCCCAGGGACAAATTTTTTCCTTCTGTTCCCCTGGCACCTTCTCTGCTCCAGCCTGCCCCCAGTGCCTTTTGTCTTGTCCTTGGACATCCCTGAGCAGAGCCTGGCTCCAGCCCTGCACATCTTCATCCCAGCACTGAGGGCAGCCCTCAGGCTGCTCTGCTCCCAGCTCCAAGCCCCAGCTCCCTCAGCCTGGCCTCACAGGGAGATCTACTGCAGCAGCTTTGTGGCTCTGGGCTGGACTTTTCAGTGGACCTACCTAGACTTCTGCAGGGTTAAAGAAAATCATCTGCTGAATGCTTTACAGAGTGAAGAGCAGAAAGCTGAGCAGCTTTTGGGGGTTAGCACTGTGCTTTTCCCCCTGCTGCTGACATGAACTTTAACCAGGGAGTTTGTGTTACACTCACCAGCTGTTCTCCATGGTTTGATCAGAGCTGTCAGGTAGCTCTAAAAAGTCTGGATGAGAGCTGATGGCTGGGTATGGGAGTTGTGTTTTTCATCTTCAGATGATGATGAAAGAGTTCCAAACCTTTCATACTCTTTTTTTTTTTTTTCACCACTGATCACATTTTTTAGGAAGTAATACAATTTAGGTCAGACTTTATTCACTTTGAACACAAATTCTGTTCCCTTCTTGTGCTGGAGATGAAAGTTACAAATTGTTGGAGAAAGCTGAGAACAAAATTGTAAGGGAATGAAACCCCTCAAGCCTCAGTGATTCTTGATGGTCTTTTCCTGAAAATCAAACCCTGTGTGAAATAGAAGATTACATGAAATGATGGATTTCAGAAATGGATAAAGCAGAGCAGAGAGTGAGATGCAGAGCAGAGAGAGAGATGCATTGCCAGAGACCAACTTTTGCACATTCTTGAAGATAAAACACATTCATTGGTGCTCAAAAATATATTTGTATCTATTATGTATTAGAAGACTTACACACAGCCTTTGGGCATCATTAATGGTCCACATATCTGCCAGAACATTTTGCCCCTGAGAATTACAACCAAACTCAGAAAATATTTTATATGTTGCCATCTCCTGAACCATAAAGTGGAGGGGACCTAAACGTAGACAAGAAGCATTGTGCAGACATTTGTGTTACAGGATCACCTACAGGCCCTCTTTCCTTAGGCACTGCATGTCAGAAAGCAAGTTTGCTGTGCAGGCAGGTGATGGATGAGGGTGGAAGGGGCCAGAGAAACAGGAAGAGACTTGGTCACAGGCAGTTAAGGAGAGCAGAAGCCAAGCCTGCCCACTCCCCAGCCCCAGCCACACTGCTGCTGCATGCTCAGCTACTTCTCAGGCTCAACCACTGCTTGAAATCTAAGCCAGCCTAACCCAGGATGTGACAGCCAAGCACCACCAAAGCTTTCAGCAGGGAAGTTGAATGTGCAGGTGGAGAGAGTGGTGTGTGTCAGGTTTCTAATTCTGCCTGCAGAGACCATCAACCCAGCTGTACTCTAGCACCAAAGCAGCACATCAGGCAAAGTGGAGCTGGTGCAAAGGAGTTTATAGTTGGTTTCCTCTGCATGTGTGGTAGGTTCAGCTTTGCATTTGTAGTTGCTTCCCAGACAAGTGGAGTGTGTGGGAAGGACTGCAAAGGAGTGGTCTCTGCAGCCAAGATTTGGGATTTAGGAATGATTGTCCAAGGAAACCTTTCCAAGCTGGTTTAGCTTTAAGAAGGAAAGTTAAGTTGTAGCAACTTTCAAGCTTAAATCATCCCCTCTGCAGGCTCTTCTCCCTGGTATGTTTCTCCTACAAAAAGCTGTCTCGTTTATTTCTTTACAAGGAAAAGAGTCCATCACTTACTTTTCTGAGTCAAACATGCAATTTTATGCAAGCTGAATCCCTTCCACAGTGAGAAGAGGGAGTCAGATTGCTTCCTTTATGCTGCAGTGTGATTGAGGATGAAGTATCCCCGAGCTACAAGCAACCCTGTCCCTGTTGTGTGTGTGTGCACCTCAGTTCTAGTGTGGGGATGCTTACCTTCTTCTCCTTGATTTTGTCATTACAGCCATTGCAGCAGCTGGAGGTTTGCAGCTGGAGAACAATTCTTCATGCTGCTCTTTACTGAAGAAATGTAAGAAACCACACCTCCAGATTTTCCTCTTTCAGGACAAAAAACCTTTAGCTTCAAAGCTTTTGCCATACTCAAACATTTACCCAGGATTTCTGGCAGCACAGCAGGAGGATCAGGGACTGTCCCACGTGGCAGCTGGGGTAAGCTGGTTCTTCCAAGGAGTGCTGAAGGGCACATGCACTGCACAGCTGCTCTCTGCCTGCTCTAGGTCTGGCACTTTCTGGAAGTGGCACCCACATGCTCTCCGTGCAGGCTGCACTCATTTTGCTAGGCCAAGTCTTTCAGGAAGCATCTGACCTGCTCCACAAGCTCTCTTTGTTTTGGTTTGTTTTGGTTTGGTTTCTTTCCCTCTCTATGCACAGATTTGTTCTGCAAAACGAGTTTTCCCCATTCAGTAGTTCTGATGTGATGCTTTCAAAGTTGATGAGCTGGCTGCACTGGTGTTGCTCAGCATTTGTGCAAGTCTTTAAGTCTGGACTTCCCATTGGAACCCCAGAAGGCCATGCCTCATGTTTTAGTTGCAATCACAAGAAGCTGCTATGGCAGAACACAGGGCACTGGATTCAGTGTGTGGATGAAAGTAGAGATGAGAGAGGGCAGAAAAGCCTCAAGTCAACTCTGCTGTCAAGGTGCTGCTGGTACTGCAGCCTTCATGGGCACATGCTGCAGAGCAACTGCAAGGATTCATCCAGCACAGCTCATCAGACTGAGCTGATCCCAGCCCAATTGCACCAGCTCTGAAGTGTTAGACTTTGTGACCTACTAAATTGTCTGTTTCAGAAAGAGCCTGAGCAGTACATTCAGGTCTGGCTGCTTGTCACCTGCTTCAATCTTCCCTACCTGCTCTCCCAAGACTTGGTTTGCATTAGGAATTACACTTTTGTGCAAGCTGTTGGCAGATAATAATTAGAGCTTAAACTGTCAGCCAAAATGCACCCAAGCTATGGTTCTCATATCTGCACTCTGCATTCCTCTGCTATCCACTAGAGCAAATTGATTGCACTCTTTCTTTTGCAAGCCAGCAGGAGGTAAATTGGTACAGTGGAAGTGAAAGGGAAGAGTCTGAAAGAAAACTGTCATCCAATTTGTTAAGTTTTCATTTCTTTGCTGCATTGTTTTGCAGTATCAAAGCCTGAAAACCCAAATGCCTGGCATTGTCCTGGTGCTGCTGGCATGGGAACTGTCAGTGAAGTGAAAATGTCAGATGGCAGCTAAAGGGCATCATAAGGGTGCCTTTCCTTGAATTGCTACCAGACTTCAGCATTAGATTTAAGAGATATTGAAGAATGTGGCCTTTATTGACTTTTTTTAAAGGCTTTTAGCATCTTGGCCTTTACACATGGGGGGATTCATAGAATCATAGAATCAGTCAGGGTTGGAAGGGACCACAAGGATCATCCAGTTCCAACCCCCCTGCCATGGGCAGGGACACCTCACACTAGATCAGGCTGGCCAGAGCCTTCTTGAAAATGTCTTTAGCTGAAGTCTGTGTTCCATAGCAATATCCTGGGGCAGCTTCCATTGTGGTCAGTGGAGCTGAGGCTTGGGTTCACACACCTGGAAAGCACAATGCTGGAAGTGCCTCTCTTGCTCCTGCTCTTCACACCTGTGCCTAGAGTGATGAAGCTGAAGAAATTCATTACTGCTGAAGGAGGCAGAAGCACAGTGTCTATGAAGTGCACACATCCTCCCCTCGATTCCTCACTCCTTGCACCTTCTTGGCTCCCTCAGCTGTGATTTCCCAGGGCACACAGGTCTGTGGGAATGCTGGCTGCCAGCACTGCAGCTGCAGTCTTACAGGTTAAACATAGCTCCAAGACCCTACCACTGCTTTACCTCTAGAAATTTACCTGGGAATGGAACTTTATGCCCCACTAACTGGTCTGATTGTAGGCCCTTGTGGATACAAATCTGGTGCCCCCATTTTCTGGATGTTGAATCATCTCATCCCTAGTCCCAGGGAGCAAACAGGGACAGTGCCATCACCTGTTATTTCATACCCAGAAAAAAGCATACTAGCATTTCAAAATTCCTGGGCATACAAGCAGTAGGTCATCTTGAACAGCATCAGATATTTATAATTCAGTAATTGATTTTTAAATTGAACCTAGGGAAAAAAAAAATCACATCCCAGCTGGGAGGTCTCAGAACATCTCAAAAACATTTTGGTCCAATATTGCTAAATTTGAAGGAGGGGGGAAATCTTTCTACCTGTCTTCAACCCTTTGTGTAACAGGGAGGAAAAAAAAAAGTAAATAGGAACCTTTTTGTAAGACCTTTCTTTGAAATGTGTGGTTTCCAAGAAAAAGAAAATGAGTATCATCAGTGCAGCTGAACATTTTCCTGTGCTTCTGTGTGACTGCAAACAGTGCCACCCAAACCCAACCATTTCAAGCTCTGTAGTTGTTGATTTGCAATTACATGATTCCAGTTTGCTGAACAGATGGTGTGCAGTAACAAAGGGGGACTGACACCAGGGCTGAGAGGAGCTGCAAGTGTCAAAGAAGCCTTTTAGTTTGTTTTGGGTTATTTGCATTTCAGGGAGCTCCCAGAAGCCAGAGTGTGTTGCTTGCCTTGTAGGCAATAATTCTGGTTTCCTTCTTGGAAGGGGTTAAAGCTCTGCCTCTGCTCTGAACCTTCAGCACAAGTGCAAGCTGAAGGATGGAAATCTGGTCTCACAAGTCTGTCAGCTACTTCTAGACCTTGCTCTGTGTGGATTTTTACCCTCTCAGTTCTATTTCAGGAACAGGTTCTTTTCCCCTCCGTTTGTGATGCTGACCCCTTGCAGCCCGCAGCTCCCCTTTAACTTTCAAAACAATCTCACCCAGAGAGCAGGTTCAGAAAGCAGTTTCCTGTGAGTTTTTATGAGGATGTTATGAAAATTAGGGTTGCATTTTTGACCCCACTTAATCTCCAAGCATCTGGCTTGCACCATTCTGCTTGGTGATGTTTCTTTTCCCCCCAATATGACTTTGATAAATACTTTTGGTAGGCTGCTTACCCTTTGCAATTCAAAGCATTAGAGTTATTTACTACACCCCTGCAAACTTTCCTATTGTTTCCACTACCAAACAAGCTGGAGAGCAGCACCAGCTTTGCAGCAGATTGATTATGTGGCTGCTGATGGCTGCTTCTTTGGGTAGTTTTGGATTTCAGTTCAGAGTAGGAAGAGCTGTGCAAGCTCTATAAAATTATATCTTTCTTGCTTTTATTTTCCCTTTGCACATGATGCTTTTATTAAGATGATATACTATTTTTATTTGCCATGAAATCTTAGTTCCACAAAACTAATTTGGTTCAGATGGCAATGCCTGACATATGAATTTTGAAGAACTTTGATGTCCTACAGGACAAAATTCTTTTCATGCACCTTTAGTCAACGAGTTGTATTTTAACTGTCAGCAATATTTACTCTTTTCCTTTTTTTTTTTCCCTTTTGCAGCACAGCATCATCCTACTGTGAGCAGATACCCATTGTAGTAGGCACTAACCCAATATTTATTGAGAGAATTCTTGCTCTGAAGAATTTTACAGGCTGAACATGAACACTGAGAGGAGAGGAAAGGAAGCACTGCTTGTTCTTCTTTTGCAGAGGAAAAAGCTGAGTGCAGGAACATAAAAGCTCAGCCCCACTGAGACATTTTCACTGCTGTTGAAATAAGCTGATTCAAGGTCCATGATCACTCCCTGTATAAGTATGAAGAGGGAAGACATCAAAGTGAGATACTTCCAATTGAAAATGCTGGGGAAAAAATCAAAATGAGATAAACTAGGCACAAATACATAGGTTTCCATAGGGTAAATCAGGGGTTTCCATCTGTTGGAGGAAAAAACTCTTCCAGTCTGAGCACTGGTGGCAAGCAACCCAACTACATGGATGGAAATTTATAGCTAAGTGCTCTGATGATCAGAGAAAATGGAAAGGTGTCTCAGATATCCAGTCAGAGGGACCATGGACTTCTGTCTTTGAAAGCTAACCTCAGAGTTGGTTGCCTCAGACTGATAGCTGTGTGGAGGTTTTGGTTGCTCTGTCACACGTTATTGATCAGAGTTTGCAGGGCTTTTGCTGAGCATGGGAAGCACTCCTTGGAAGCACAGAAGCTCATGTAAGATGTTTGCTCCTTGATCTGCTAGAGGTCTTGGGCTTGTGAGCTCTACCCAGTGATGCCCCAAAGCTGGGAAATAAACTGTAGACCTATAAAAAGAAAATGATGAAGTTTGTCTAGGGACTGTTGCCTGACTGATCTTAGAAGGGGACCTAGAGAAGACTCAGTGACACTTTCTCCTCAAGATGAGAGGAAGACCTGGTCATGTATATGGTTATGCCAGGAAGGAACCCAGGTCAAATACAATTCCTGAAACCATCCTCCCCACCAAAAAAAAAAAAAGAAAAAAAATTACATCTAAGCTTTATTGTTTGTTGTGCTGCTCCTCAGCAGCCAAGCCGAGGTGAGGCAGCTCATCCTGTGTAAAACAAGATGAGAATGGAAATGGCAGTATTTCATGGAGCTAGCCAAGCAAAGGCTCAGTTTGAAAGAGAATGTCATGTTTCACATTTTGTGAGAAACTTCTGATATTCTGTTGGCATGGATCACAGAGGGGGTTGGGGAAAAAAAAGCAATTGGCTAATTTGAAGGTCTCTGTAAAATCTTAGAAGATGATGTTTTCCTAGGAGCAGTTCACTGAAGAGAGAGCTTACAGGTAATTGTCTTCCAGAGCTGGGAGAGGAGCTTCTCTTCCATTATCTCCCTGGCTAACAGAAAATCCCTAATAATTAATGCCAGATCCTCAGCTCTGATAGATTCATTGAAACCATTAGGTCAATGCCAGCTTGCATCATGTGAAGATCTGACCCAGCAGGTATAAAACTGAAAATGGCAAGGTGGGGAAAAAAAAAAAAAAAAAAAAAAGAGCAATTTGATATCGATAAAAATGTGCTTGAGGTCAGTGGGGGCAGAGCCTTTTCAAGTTTCCCTTTGACTTTTTAATCCTAAAGAAGTGGGGCTTTAGGGGTGGTTTTTTTTTTTCCTAGTCATTGAGCAAGGCAATGTACAGCAAATGATAAATTACAAAAGAAAATAAGCTGTTGGAATAAAAGCTGGGCAGGGGCCCAAGTATTTGTTCCTAAAATATTTTTTTTCCCCAGCTGTATTTATGTGTGCATACACTGATGGTTTTAAAGCAAGGACTAAAGAAAGGTGTAACATCTCCTGAGCAAGAAACTGAGGTCAGTTCTGCACGTTTCCAAAAGAGAAGCATTTCCTCTCCCAAAATCTCAACTTCAACCCTTCTGAAATCACTCTCACAGCTGCCAGGTTCCCACTGGTTTTACCTGACACTGTTTGCAAAAAATAAAGAAAAAAAAAGAAGAAATTTCAATTCAGAAATCTACCCCAACCTTTTGATACAGAAAGTTACTCAATTGCCCAGAAAAGAAATTGTGGTGGCTCAGAGTTAGTCTCTCACTTTGAACAGCAAATGCATTCAACAACTTGTAGTGAAATTAATGCCTCAGCAAGTTGTGCCTGGCAAAGATACACAAATAATTATTTACCAAAGGAAAACTGCATCAGAGGGAAATGCAGAATTTGCTGGTAAATCACAGAGGATCTCTTCTTTTTATTTCACCGCAGCACGAGTAGAAAACCTCAGCTAAAAGTTGTTGTCAAGAAAATTACAGTTAAATAATGAGCTTAGTGGTAAGGGGAAAAAAAAGGCAAGCAAGCTGAGAGCTGAGACTTGGGTGTGAAAAATGAAAAGTTTGAATTTTACAGAGCCAGAGGGAGAGAATATTGCACTGAGCTGGGTGTGCAGCCCCACATGTGACTAATTAGCTGCACCCAGGTGGTGAGATAAAAGAACAACAAGCAGCTTAGCTGGGAGAGCTGTGGGGAATAGGGGGCTACTGGAGAAGTGCTGGGTCAGGGAAAGGGCTGTGCTCTACCAGCTAGATGAAAGGCCTTGCTGGCTACACCTGCTGTGTAGACAGCAGCAGAAGCCCTTGGAAACAGAGGTCTTAAGAGAGGCCAGACAGCAGGACTGGGTTTATCTGTTTTCTTTATTGATGACCCGTGTTTGAACAGTAAATATGTTCCTTAGAGGAAGACACAGTGATGCTAAAGATTCCTCATTAAATAATGTGGCTGGCTGATGCCAGAGTGGGGAAACTGAGGCAGGGATGCGGGAAGGTGGAGGTGGTGTTTGCATTGCAGTGAAGCACTGCTCGGTTCTCAGCCTGAGTCTGACTACCCCCTTCCAGCTTTGCTTTGCCTTTGGTGTGTGCTGGGAGCAGCAGAGCAGCTTGGAAACTTACACAGACAGGATGCTAGGGGCTGGAAGGGACCTTGAAAGATCAGCCAGTCTAAGCCCTGTGCCAGAGCAGGATCACCTAGATCAGGTCTTACAGGAACACATCCAGGATGGTTTTGGATGTCTCCAGAGAAGGAGACTCCATGACTCCTCTGGGCAGCCTGCTCCAGGGCTCAGCACCCTCACAGGGACAAACTTTTCCCTTCTGTTCCTGTGGCACCTCCTCTGCTCCAGCTTGCCCCCAGTGCCCCTTGTGCTGTCCTTGGACATCCCTGAGCAGAGCCTGGCTCCATCCTCCAAGGTGTTGGACTCCTCGTGGGTCTGTGCCTGGCCACTGCACAGCTGAGGCAGCTTAAAGACATCCTTGTCACCTCTCAGTCTCCTCTTCTCCAAACTGAAGAGATGTTCTGCAGATCTCTGGCTGAAGGAGAATAGCAGGGATAGTGCTGGCTGGTGGGGAGCTGCAAGGAGGGTCTGGGAACAGAGAGTAAAATAAGTGGATCCTATGGAGCAGAAGTTCCTTCTCCAGAGTGGTTTGGGTGAGTGCTGGGGCCTAGCCTCGTTATAGGGAATATATGGAATCAAAGTGAAATTCTATATGGGACAAGAAATGGGGTGGTCTTTATAGCAGGGTGGTCTTAAACTGAGGTTTAATGTATGTACAATATACAAACATTTTTGACAGACCATTAACACCTATAATCTTGTAAATATTTGCAATTTTCTAGATCATAAATATAGCTGCATAAGCAGTTCTTTCAGGACATCATTTATACTCCATTAAAGGTTAATTTACAAGTTAGTACCTTATAGAAAGAAGATATGTGTACTTTTATGTTAACTTTCTGTAAAGGGAGACTGGTGTCTCCAGCAGCAATTTGTAATTCTCCTGTGAGGCTCCCAGTGGCACCATTCAAAGCACTATTTGAATTCTTTTCATCAGCTCATGTTCACAGCAAACTTAATCTTCTGTTTTGAAGACGGAGGGAGGAAGCAAAAGAAAAAAAAAAAAAGGGGAAAGGAAAAAAAAAGAAAAGAGCAAGATATTAGGTCCTCTGTCTGAGTTCCCAAGCATCCAACTGTTTGTTTAAACAGCCTCCCCTGACACACGTTCTCATTTGTCACAGTGCTGATGATACCTGCTGCTGCATCCTAGCCCAGCTCTGCTGCCTGGGCTGTGCTGGAGCCTTGCTGGAGAAGAGGGGGCAGGGAGCAAGGCAGTGGAGAGCAGGGGATTGACTCTGTAGGCTATTACTTTATTCACTGTAGTGGCATTTGTGCTTTCTAAAGATCAAAGGGCAGAAAAGGAGGGGGTGGGGTAGGGGGAGAGAAAGAATTGTTCACTGTAGACCTCAGTCAGGAGCTCTCAGAAGTGGCTGTGAGAAATTAGGTGTCTCTCTGCATGCTTGATCATCTAACTTTGAAATTCTGAGGAGAGAGCTTAGAGAGGGCTCTGAAGAGAAAGGAGGATAACTACCCACAAGTTAGGGCTTATGGGGAAGAATTACCAAGGAAGGTGCCAAATTTAACTCCTTTGGGATTTATTTTATTTTTCTAAACCACAATTTTTCTTGTCCAACCTGGCAGTTAAATGAGTGGCTTTTAATTTGCAGTTGCTGCAGATATACGGGGGGGGGGGGGGGGGGGGGAAGAAAAAAAAAAAAGAAAAGCAGTGTTGTAAATGCATACATTTTGTCAGGGGTTGGGATAAAAGCTTTCTCAAATGCTATGGTATGGCAGGAGTGCCTACAGTGGTCTCTGGGGGGTTATTCACCTTCCCTAGGATTTCCCATGCAGAGAGATGAAAGCTTTGAGCTTGTTGCTCGCTGTGTAGTGTGTGTTTAGCTTTGTTATTCAGAGTTTAATAGTGTAGAGATTTCAGCTTTTTTTTTTTTTTCCCCCCATGTTTCATACTACTGTGCACACTGCAGAACGTTCCAAGCTTCTGTTTTCCATAGCTTGAGATTTTTTCAGCTGGCTTCATGCAGCAAAATAGAGGGTGGTCATTATGGTACATTCATGATGCACTAAATAGAAGCTGATTGGCTATTCTTGCTGTACTGTGTGCACTGGGAAGCTCTTTATTGAAGCTGGTGATTTATTAAAGCTTTTCTCAAACAGGAGGAGATCAACCCTTGGGGAATTTTCTAAGGCTCGGGGTTGAGTTTCTGAGTAAGGGCTGTGAAAACTGCAAGCTTCCACCTCTGCACCTTCAATCTGTGATCTTCCAATCCATACTGAGATTTCTTCCCTGAAAGAGGCGAATAGAGGAGCAGTTGCAGGCTGTGAACTGGTGTGGAGAATCATGGAATCATAGAATAGTCTGGGTTGGAAGGGACCTCCAAAGGTCACCCAGTCCGAACCCCTCTGCACTCAGCAGGGACATCCTCAACTAGATCAGGTTGTCCAGAGCCCTTTTGAGCCTCACCTTGAATATCTCCAGGGATGTGGTCCTGGCAATCTCCCTGTGCTACCTGTTCCAGTGTTCCACTACGCTCCTGTTGCAGAACTTGTTCCTAATGTCCAATCTAAATTTGCCCTTCTCTAGTCTGAAGCCATTGCCCCTTGTCCTGTCACTGCAGGCCTTTGGAAAGAGTCTCTCCATCCTTCTTGTAGGCCCCCTTCAGGTACTGGAAGAAGAGGGAACGAGCTTCCCTCTTACCAGGTTACAGCACCATAGTGTCAGTGTTGGAACTGCTTCACTTCTTTTAACTGATTTCTTGCTGTCTCAGAACTTTCTGAGCTGCCACTTGTAACCTCAGCCACTTTTTTCTCCTTATTTTTTAAAACCATATCCTTATTAATCCAGTTCTACCTTCAGTGCTGAATGAAGAAACCTTCTCCTAGAGGCCTGACCAAATCAGCAGGAATTGTAGTGTCCAATTCAGGAGAACTTTGACTGTAAATGCAGCTGGAGTGGCACCTGGTGTGCCAGTGGCAATGCCTTGAGACCCAGTGCCGCACACCCCAGTGTTTTGCATGACCTGGGAGATACCTTTTTAACTGTTTGAACAGCAACACAGACCTCAGTGCTGAAGAGCAGCTGTGTGCCATGATGTTGTGGATTAGTGCCACATGCTGTGTGGCACAGCAGCCCAACAGGAGCTTGGAGAGGGACATGTTGAAACAGCCCAGCCAGTGCCCTTCTGAGGCACAAAGGTGGCTGCTCTAGGAAGCAGAGTGCTGGCTCTGTATGCACACACACAAAAAATGTGGGTTTAATTTATCTTGGAGTAGTTACCATAAATAGCTTTATTATAGCTGAGGTTGTAAGTGGGTGGCCAAAGCAAGACTAAGCATAAAGGAAAGTCTGAAGTGTCTTGTTCACCAGGGAACTCATCAAAGAACAATTTCTTCCTACAATCACTAGTAAAGGGGCTGTGGTGAAGGAACATGAGGTTTAATGGCTGTGTAAGTGCTTTAATAGAATTTAGCCTCAGAAATCATCAAACCCCTTTGCTTTTCTTGGTATTGGACCTGCTTGTAGGCCATTGCACACCTAAGGCAGCTTAAAGAAACCCTTGGCTATGTTAAGAAGAGGTAAGAGTGTTTCAGCAGGGCATTTGCTGCTCATGCAATCTGAAAGGACTGTCTGGATTGCCTGTCTGTCCTTCTTTGGTACCTCCTAAGATAACCCCACTCATCCTTCACAAACAGGAAAACCTGAAGGAGTCCTTCCTGCAGCCCTTTTCCCTCCTCTTGTCCCTGTCTCAGCTCTAGAAGAGACCAGTCCCCACTGTCCTGGTTTAGAGCAGGCTTGCACCTTGAAGAGGATCTTTAGCTCCCCTTACTCCGCCCTGTGCACAGCTGAGGGGTGGCTGTGCCTCCAAGCTTTGCTCCTGCAGCAGCTCTATTCCTCTGCAGAAAGTGAAGGGTGCTCATGAGCTTGCAGGATCAAGCCCACCACCACACTTGTTGGCCTTTTTCCCCCACATTTAACACACAAATTTACATAGGGGAACCAAGTTTTACAAATATGTTTATGAGTAAGTAAATAGATGGCTCTCAGCACATGAAACCCTCCAGAATTCTTTGGGTTGCATCCAGATTTACACAAGTGCAGAGCTCAGCCAGGATTTTACAACAGCCTGTGGAGCCTTTAGGCTCCTCTGTAGTAATCTTCATTACTAAAAATAAGCAATTTTTGTTGTGTAAATTGGTGTCAAAATATCTGCAGTTGCCTAACATTTGCCTAATCTTCAAAGCAGTGATAGGTCACACAATCCACAACCACTCAGGAAGCTTTCCAGAGGGTTACTTGAGGACACCACTGATCTGTAACACCTTTCTGCTGATCATTTTGTGTATTTTACCATTAACTGAGCCCTTACACTCATCAGAGGGAAATCTTTGCCCTCTTCATTTAGAGGGTGATGGATGGATGGAAGGGAGCAGTTTTTCTTCTGTTGTGAGAGAAGGGAAACTACCTCTGCTTATGTTATGGTTTGCTTATGACATAATTAAGTTAAAAAAAAAAAAGAAATGGAGGGGTTTTTATCTAGCCTCTGATGAGGTTTATTCCTGCAGTAGTAAAGTTAATGAGATATTAACGAGCCCCCAGCACTTTGATCAGAGCTGCCATTCCTCAGCACTCCTCTTGCCAGCCCTCCACATTGCTGCTGTGTCAGTGTTAAGCAGGAGTTTCTCCTCTCCTCCTGTCATTTCTTAAGATGCTTTGTGCCAATTCCAAATGCAAGAAAACGATTTTATTACTGCAATAAATTTCTGGCTATCAGTTGTGGTTAAATCGTTGTGCTTTAACTAGCTCGCTGCAGATTGACAGCACAGTGGGATCTGGGGACCAGCCAGCTTTGTTTTTCTGTAACAGTTTGCCTGAGGTGAAGATACTGACTGTGCTCACTGGATGCACCACGCTCTGACCTTTCATTAGGAACTGTAAATAAAAGCAAGAGCTACCAGCACAGCAGATCCCTGATCCTTCTCTGAAGTGCTGTACTTCACAGGCTTATTGTCATGGAGGTGACCATCGAAGGAGTGAGGAAAGCAAGACCCTGATTTTCTTAGTGAACCAATCTAACACTTACATAAATATTTGCTTTAGGAAGTCTGATGCAACCTGTAACAATCTCTTCTGAGCAGAGAGGCAACAATGGCAGCGTCTTTAGGCTGCACTAAACAGCTGCTAAATTGCAGCAGAAAACTGCAGGTTGAACACTTGCAGAGATTTCTTCTTTTCCAGCTTTCTGCTACTCCAAAGCTCCTGAAAACCTTTGTCCATCCCTCCAGTGAGCTGAGGTTGTTTGTATTCCCACAAACAATACTCCAGCCAAAGGACTGAGACTTTGGAGGCTTTCCAGAAAGACTCAGTGCTTGCTGTAGAGACTGGAGCAGGAATCCTGTGTTGTTTGTTTGTACTTCCAAGCTCTGATGCATCAGAGTGGTGCTTTCACTGTTACACAAAGGCTGTGCAGTTGGGCTCCATTCAGCTTTAGGGCAAGCAAAAATCCTATTTCCCCTGTCCCAGAACATCCCTGATGGGGAGGGTGTCCGATTTTGGCAGCTGTTTATGAACTGCCAACATCAGCCAGCAATGGGCACTGGCAGCCCAGAAGGCCAGGGGCAGCCTGGGCTGCATCCAAAGCAGCGAGGCCAGAGGTGGAGAAAGGGGAATTGCCCTTCTGCTCTGAGACCTCACCTGCAGTGCTGTGTCCAGCTCTGCAGTCTCCCACACAGGAAGGCCATGGACCTGCTGGAGCAGGTGCAGATTTTGATTAAACCCATCAAAATCTACTCCTGAAGCAACTGATTTGCCCCAGACCTGTTGCAGTTAAGAGTGGTCAGCAGTGTTGGGTGGTAATTTCTGATCCACAATTGGTTGCCTTCATTTATTGAATTCTTTTGGAGGCTTTTTTTTTTTTTAAATCTTACTGCAGCATTTATCTTCAGAACAGCCCAGGCAATGCCAATGCCATTCTGTGACCTTTTCAAATCATGCCCTGTTGATTTCATTTTCCATTTGTTTCTGGATTAATAAGAGTGTAAAATCTCTGTTGTTTGAAAGAGTTGAGGTTGTAAATCAGTGCCCTGCCTTGTCTTCTTTGAGACAGAGGTGAAAATGAGTTTATAGAGAACTAATAGAAAGTTCTCTGTGTATAGAAGTAGTGGAATAAAGCTCCATTGTAATTACTTTCAGACTCCAGCAACTCCCCATCTTTCACTCATAAGCTTAATTTTCTCATCCATCTGTGTATGCTGTTCACTTGTATTAATTATTCCATCCTGAAAGACACTACTTGATAATTAGTTGGTTGTGTAATCTGCAGCAAATGTCGGGGTGAATTTTGCCTTTTCCCTTTCATTCTGAAATCATCTGCAAGCAATTTTCTCAGAGGTACTATTTACAGGGGAATTCTTTACCTGGTGGTTCTCCTAGAAGAAGTGCAACTGCTCTCTAATATTTTCTGTTTAATATCTTCAGACTCTCTTGGTTGGTTGGTTGGGATTTTTTTAAGAGCTGGACACATTGTAGTAATTTTCAGTACAGTAATTTCTTCACTTTCTTTTCTGCTAGAATACAGTAGAAGGGATTATTCTGCCAAAAGGATTACTCTGTCGTTGAATGCCTTTCTAAGTTGAAAATTGAATCTTTATGAGTTGCTGGAGGTTTTTTTGTTTGTGTTGGGTTTTTTTTGGTTTTGTTGTGGTTTTTCCCCCTTCATGGTTGCTCTTTATCTATGAATCAAGGTTGAAGTAGTTCTTCCCAGCTTGACTTTTCTCCCCTCTCTGTAGTTCAATACTTCCCTCAAGAAAATTCACCTGATTTGTATTGAGCAGTCAGCAGCAGAGCCCATCTGCACCAGCACTTCTCAGAAAGAATCTCATGATTCATGCTTAGCTCTGCTGCTGAAAACAGTGCAGCTGGAACAATCAATGCCACCTTCTGCTTTTCAGCACATTCATCTGAAAGAGGAGGCAAGGCAGCAAATTCAGCCTGCACACTGATAGCCAGGAATTCTTCAATTTGCTAATTGGGGCCCCTAATTAAAACCAAAATGCAGAGTTTTGTTATAAAGTGCAGGCAACAGAAAAGATCAGGGGCTGCCAAAGGAGTGGAGCACAAGAATTTTTCCTTTGGAGTACTGAGAATCTCTTAAGGCTTGGCAAATATTAGGTTGTTGTGAAGCTCAGATCACCATCAGCTGTAAATTAAATGGATCACAAGCTGAGGAGAGGAAATTGTAATGTGCCTAGGACACAGTGAGGTGTCCATGGCCATATTAAAAGTGACACTGCTAGGGCTGGGTGTCTTGAACCTTCAGTCTGTTCATTTATCTTCAGGACTTGCTTTCTCCTCTTAAAAAAGTTGTTCTACGTAAAATGCTGTTCCTATCAACCTCTAATATGCCATCATCAGGTGCTTTTGGTTAGTAGCACCATAATAAGTGGTTGTAGTCATGTTTCAGAAGGTGATATAATAAGTGGTGTGGTCAGGTTTTAGGTGGTGATCAACAATCCATCCCCCAAAGACAGGAAAAATGAGTGCTCAGCTTCTGGCCGAGGTGTTGAGTATTTCCCAGTGCTGCTCAGATCAGTGCAAACCAAAAACTGATCACAAAGCAAAGTTCTCACTGCAAATCCCTGCCTTTGCTCCTCGCTGGGCAGCCCTGGGTGTTGCAGTAGTGCAAACTTGGTCAATGGATAGAGGCCCTGAGGCAGGACTTTCACCCAGAATGGTATCTTCAAAGAGGCAGCTCACAGCCCCAGTTGCAATCAGTCAGAAGAGCTGCATGGAGTGAAGGAGTGCAGGCTATGATCTACAGCATGTTATTTACCAAGCAGAAACAGAAGTCCCAGGAAGGAATTCCAAACTCTTCCCTGATGTGATAAAACACATGGCTTGGGGCTTCTGTTTAGGCTGGGTTTTGGTTGTTTTTTTTTGTTACAGCCAAGGGGATCACCTGAATTAAACCCATTTTTTTCTGGGCATTTTGTCTGTGCTAGGGCTCAGGTGTCCTATTGAGCAGTGATATCTGCAGGGCAATTCTCTGGCCAGCACTCAACATCTTATTCCACTTGGACTCAGTGGTGCCTGGAGGAAAGTCTCACTGCATTACCATTTGAGACACTACTTCTGTGCAGGTTTCTCAAGAGAGGAGATTCTGCCCCTTTACTCTGCTCTGCTGAGACCCCACCTCAAATACTGCATCCAGGTCTGGTGTCCCCAGCAGAAAAAGGACACAGAGCTGCTCGAGTGAGTCCAGCAGAGGCCACAAAGATGATCCAAGGGCTGGAGCAGCTCTGCTGTGAGGACAGGCTGAGGGAGCTGGGGGTCTGCAGCCTGGAGAAGAGAAGACTCCATGTGGGGGACCTTAGAGCTGCCTTCCACTAGCAGAAAGGATCCTACAGGAAGGCTGCAGAGGGATTTTTCATGAGGGTGTCCAGCAACAGGACAAGCAGGAACAGGTTTAAGATAAGGGACAGTAGGTTTAGATTGGGTCTTAGGAAGAAGTGCTTCAGTATGAGGGTGGTGAGACCCTGGACCAGGCTGCCAGTCTGTGGCTGCCTCCTCCCTGGGGTGTTTGAGGCCAGGTTGGATGAAGCCTTGAGGAGCTGAGTCTAGTTGAGTGGTGACCCTGCCCATGGCAGGGAGGTTGGTGTAGATAATCTCTGAGGCTCAGAGCTTCCAACCTAAGCCATTCCATGAAATACCTGCATGCAGATCCTGCCTTTTCTCTTAAAAAAAAAAATAAAAATCCAAGAACAGGTCCTTAGTGAGAGGTTTCACATTGTGTGAATTCAGTTAATTTCACCTTGTAGCACCTCATAATTTTTCTGAGCAGAGACCATTAATCACTGCAGAGTGCCCTCGAAGCTGCTGCGATAGCTGTCAGACCACCAAACTCTGACCCTGGAGGAAATGAATTCCTAAAGGTGAAAAGCAAGTGCTTTCTTAATTAAGCCACCTAAGCTGCCTGCTTTTGCAAATATTTATTAACTCAGTTCAGATGAAGTCAGATTAGCACTTCTGGCTGCAGAGAAAGTTCTTTCACTGGACCACGAGTCCTTGGTTTTGTGACTCAGTATTCAGCCTTTTACAACAACACAAAATTATTCTCCCCATCTGTCTCCTGTGACAGCTCTGATGAAGGTAATGTCTGGATGGGGATGTGCAAACACTTTCTAAAGGCTTCACTTGTCAAAACACAGGTAGGAGTTATTTATAACCTCTATAATAATTTATGGTTATTTATAATCTTTATAATAATGTGTAGTTATTTATAATCTCTATAATAATTTATAGTTATTTATAATTTTTATAATAATTTGTAGTTATTTATCATATCTATAATAATTTATAGTTATTTATGATCTTTATAATAATTTATAGTTACTTAGAATCTTTATAATAATTTGTAGATAACTATGAGAGATTATAAATATTTGTAATCTTTAGAATAATTTTTAGTTATTTATAATCTCTGTAATAATTTATAGTTATTTATAATCTTTATAATAATTTGTAGTTAACTATAAGAGATTATGTATTTGTAATATTTATGATAATTTGTAATTAATCATCTCTATAATAATTTATAGTTATTTATAATCTTTATAACAATTTATAGTTACCTATAATCTTTATAATAATTTCTAGTTAACTACAAGAGATTATAAATATTTGTAATCTTTATAATAATTTGTAGTTATTTATAATATTTATAATAACTTGTAGTTAACTATAAGAGGTTATATATTTGTAATATTTATAATAATTTGTAGTTATTTATAATCTCTATAATAATTTATATTTATTTATAATCTTTATAATAGTTTATAGTTACTTATAATCTTTATAATAATTTGTAGTTAACTATAAGAGATTATAAATATTTGTAATCTTTAGAATAATTTGCAGTTATTTATAATCTCTATAATAATTTATAGTTGTTTATAGTCTTTGTAATAATTCATAGTTAACTATAAATTATTATAGAGATTATAAATATTTGTAATTTTTAGAATAATTTGTAGTTATTTATAATCTCTATAATAATTTATAGTTGTTTATAATCTTTGAAATAATTTGTAGTTAACTATAAATTATTATAGAGATCATAAATATTTGTAATCTTTATAATAATTTGTAGTTATTTATAACCTCTATAATAATTTATAGTTTATATTTACAATCTCTATGATAACTGGTAGTTATTTATAACCTCTATAATAATTTATAGTTATTTGTAATCCTTATAATAATTTGTAGTTATTTATCATCTCTATAATAATTTATGGTTATCTTTTAATCTTTATAATAATTTGTAGTCATTTATAGTCTTTATAGTAATTTATAATTTACCTTTTTTGAAGTGCATATTTAATATTCATTGCAATTTTGGGGGGTTTTTTGGTGGAGCTGGAACATAAATGAACAGCGAGATAACAAAGAATTCTTGACACAGTAAACTTGAGGGTATGTGAGCTTGTTACGGGGTTTTTTTTGTGCTCAAAAGGAAGTGTTTCAGTATAAGCTGAAGCAAAAAAAGGTGCTGTGAAACCTGGCCAGGCTGGAAGCTGAACCAGCTGAGAGTGTGGCTGAGAGCAAGGCCATTGCCATTGTACTGCTAGAGTGGATCTGGGCACTTGGCAGGGTGCTGCTTTGTGTTGTAAGCACCTTCTGCCCCAAGATTAACCAGCACTGCTCCTTCTGAGTCAAGGATGAGGCAGAGTGAGGGAAGCATGACCCAGGTGGCCTGTTAACAAGAAGGAAGTTCAGAGGCTTTGACTAATACATCATGGTTGGGTCTCTGTCACAATCCCTCATTTCCCTCAGAGGAACTGGCTGGTTTGAGCCCTGAAAGGAATCATAAGTGTCTTGAAGGCTACATCCCAAATATAGTGCTGTCAGAACCTGAATGTGGGAAACAAACCCAAGAATCTTATGGTTTGAATCAGATTCTCTCTGAGCTGTTGGAAAACAGAGTAATGCTTGCTGCAACCTGCCCTGAAAAGTAAGGAATTGCTTACAGATTAATTTCTCACCTTTGGTGTTGATTGATGCATGAGGAAGATGTGAACTAAATCCATCCACAAAGTACCTGCTCATTAGAGAGTGATGATCACTTTCTGTGCTGCTCTCCTTCGTGGGGCAGATGGGACAACAGAGAGGAGTGGTGATAAAGTGATGACTGAGTGAGATGCTGCTGCAGTCAGCTGAAGGGACACAGATTCATCACTTCTAGGGCTGTTGTGGTTTAACCCCAGTGGCAACTAAGTCCCATCCAGCCACTTGCTTGCTCCCTGCCCCAGTGGGACGGGGAGAGAATGGAAAGGTAAAAGTGAGAGAACTTGTGGGTTGAGATAAAGACAGTGATCAGGGAAAGCACAAACCATGTGCAAGCAAAGCACAATAAGGAGTTCCTTCACCAGTCCCCAGCACAGGTGTTCAGCCAGCTCCAGGCAAGCTGGGCTCCAGCATGTGCAATGGAGACCTGGGAAGACAAATGCCAACACTCTCATTGCCCTACTGCTCCTTCCCCCAGTGCTGAGCAGGATGTGGTGTGATCTGGAATATCCCTCAGGACCCACTTGGGGTCAGCTCCTTGTGCATCCTTGTCCCCTCCTTGTAAATCCCCAGCCTGCACACTGGTGGAGTGAGGAGCAGAAAAGCCTTGGCTGTGTGTGAGCACTGCTCAGCAGTAACTGAAGCATCCCTCTGTTATCAACACACATCCAAACCACAGCCCCTAGGAAGAAATTTAACTCTCTCCCAACAAAAAGCAGCACAGGCTCAAGGGAAGTGATGAGAAGCTATTCCTATGAGCTGCTCTTCTATCTGCTCCAGGTTCTAGAGGCCTCCACTGCACTCAAGCCACGATGCTTGGCACAGAGTGCTACACATCTCCTGTGGTCTATGCAGGCAAGCTTGGCTGCATTTCTTGCATTCTAATGTACTTCAGTTGAAAAGTTGGACTTCAGGAAAGAACAATTGCCTGTTTGGGGGGTTGCTGCTGGTTTTGCTGTGCCTCACACCCCTCAAAGCATGCAACATCCTATGGCTTGGTCTCTAAGTTACAGAAAGGTTTTGACAAAACCTCTCTACTACATTGTCTGTGTGGTAGACCTTGGAGCTTCATGATTTCATGATTCAGAATCTGAAGGGGGCCTACAGGAAAGCTGGAGAGGGACTTTTGAGGGTGTCAGGTTGTGATAGAACTAGGGGGAATGGAGTAAAACTAAAAATGGGTAGATTCGGATTGGATTTTGGGAAGAAGTTCTTTACCATGAGGGTGGTGAGACACTGGAACAGGTTGCCCAGGGAGGTTGTGGAAGCCTCATCCCTGGAGGTTTTTAAGGCCAGGCTGGATGTGGCTGTGAGAGCAACCTGATGTAGTGTGAGGTGTCCCTGCCCATGGCAGGGGACTTGGAACTGGATGAGCCTTCAGGTCCCTTCCAACCCTGACAATTCTGTGATTTGCAAGCTTTGATAAATGCTCATCAAAAAATGAATGTTTAGATGTGCACTTGAACACCATATGAAACAGAATTGTTCTGGAAAGCCTGGAGTT
The DNA here is from genome assembly GCF_027791375.1 of Indicator indicator. Classification (NCBI taxonomy): domain Eukaryota; kingdom Metazoa; phylum Chordata; class Aves; order Piciformes; family Indicatoridae; genus Indicator; species Indicator indicator. The sequence continues at coordinate 11,793,730 of NC_072038.1, read as the reverse complement.
ATTTCACAGCAATCATTTCTCATTCTCGTTGGTTTTTTTTTTTTTTTGGGTTTTTTTTTTTTTTTGTTTTTTTTTTTTTTTTGTATGGTTCCTGAGAGAGGCTGGTTTGGAACTCCTCAGCTATTTTCCTTTTAACTGTCATGTAAATGAACAGTCACATCAGAGCAAATGATTGCAGTATGGACTGTAGCCTGTGTTAAGCTCACAGCCAGGAGATGTGATGTTGATGTTTCTCCATTAGAGGCATGACCCACAGGGCTCTTCACTAAAGCTTGTCTAGAGAGACAGATCTCTTTGTGGTTCTCTCTCTGATAATGCAGACAAATAGGCTCTTGTTTTGAGCTGCTGTTATCTAGAGTAGTCTGTCTCTATTAGGGTCTGGGAAAATTATTCTCCCCAGGTAACCGTTAGCCTTTGAAAACAGTCCCCTTCCTACTACTTGTTCTCTGTATCAAAAGTTTTTCTGAAGCACAACTTTGTTCTTAGGTTTGTTACTGGGTGATTTTAATCACTAAAATAGTTGTTAAAGAGAAATCATTGCCCTTAAACAGATTTCTGCTTTTAGCAGGGCAAACAAGCTGCTCTCTGAGGAATAGGTGTTTAGTGAAGTAATCACTGCTTGGGGTTCACAAAACAGTAGGAGGTTGTTCTACCATTACCCAAGTTGTTTCTTTGCTCAGTATAAAATATGACACTTATTTGGTGCTTTATAACAGATCACAGGATCACAGAATGGTTTGGGTTGGAAGGGACTCTAATGATCATCTAGATCCAATCTCCTGCTGTGAGCAGGGACACCTCCCACTGGACCAGGTTTCTAAAGACCTCATCCAACCTGGCCTTGAACACCTCCATGGAGGAGACATCCACAATCCTGTTCCACTGTCTCACCACCCTCACTGTCAAGAATATCTTCCTAATCTCCAGTCTAAATCTCTCCTCCTCCAGCCCAAAGCCATTCCCCCTCATCCCATCCCTACAAGCCCTTGTCAAAAGTCCCTCCCCAGCTTTCTTGTAGCTCCAGGCACTGTTATTGATGCTCCTATGCATCAAGTCTTGAAGGAAAAGGAGATTCACCTTGAGCAACAAGCCTTGAGCTAGTAAGTACCTTGCTAATTACTGCAGGGACACCTTCCTCCTGAAGTTCCTTTGGGTCTTTTACATGACCATGTCACAACCACAACTGTTATGTTTTCTGAAGACAGCATCACTTCATAGCTAGAGCTTAAAAAACCCCTAAGCTGCTTCTCTGGCATGGTGCATGTCTGCCTGTTTTCAGCTTTGTTCCACTCTTGCTTTTGGTAAATCCTTTTTTTTTTTGTTTCTTTTCCTCCCTTATTCTTTCCTAATCTAGAAATTGCCAGCTATGAAAAGCTTGTTAATTGCTGTTTGTAAAATGTTCTGCTGTAACTTGGATTCAATGCAGTGCAGCTGGGAGCAGTCCTGGCCAAACAATGACAGAAATGATCTCTATATGGAGTGTCAGTCTCAATAGCATAATTGACAGGAGGCTGACAATACAGCACAGTTGTGGTGTTGCTGCCAGCTCCCTTATTCCTGTGGTGCTCAGCTGAGGAACCCATCCCTGAGGAATAGCAATATCTTCAGATCTGTCTAAAGGCCTGCAGGTATTTCCTTAAGCTTTCTGGAGGTGGATGTTTACACAAGTCCAGGGCTTTTCCCTATCACGAGCAAAACTGCAGAAACCGTTAGCCAAGAGCATTTCTGCTCTGCATAGCTCCTGCAGCAGGGCAGCATTTCCATCTGGCAGTGATGCTGAGCACCTCTTGGGGGGTGTGCATCACTTAGGGTAGCAGCAGGTGCTCTTTGATTCCTTGTTTCAAGCAGCAATGGCTTGAAGGATCTGATCAACTTCTGCTGAAATATTTCTGCTTACCTTCACTTATACTCCAAATGATGTTTGGTGGCTCAGATACTCCAGGCCTGATTCTACTCCACTGCAGCCAGGGATTATTATTCTCAGGAATTTTCCATGTAAGAAGAGTGGGGGTCAAATTAATTTTTAATTTCCAATTAAAAAGGGTGGAGTGTCAAAAATAAGCAGTACAGAAAACACACCATCTTGCAAGAATTCTGCCCAAACACTTCTGGTTTCCTGCTAGTTCACCTAAAACCCTGCTCTGAAACATAAGCAGCCAGGGTCCACTGCTCCAGGGCATTGCTGCCACAAAGCTGGAAGGACTCCTGGCCTCCACATCCCTTCCTGTGGAAGTGTGGGAGTCTGCAAGCCGCAGGCAGTGGTGAATCTGCCAGCTCCAGCCCTGCAGCAGAGCCTGGGCGTGCTGACATCCAGAGGGCTGTAGGTTGGGGAACCACAGCTGAGGCAGGAAGCCTTGCAGGAGCTGGGGCTGCCAAGCTGGGTTGCTTTCAGTCAGTTACATCACAGCTGTCTCAAATAGTTCAAAACACTTGGGAAAATTATTTCATTGGGAAATTTTCTAAACTTAGGCAAATCACAACTTCTTTTTTTAAATTTTGTTTTCCTTCACTTACAATTTCAGAATTTCTCGAGTTTGATCGTGTCTATGATTGATGAACTGGGAAATATTTGTCTTTTTTTTTTTTTTTTTTTAATGAGTGTACTGAATACTTCTGTGTCTCTGTGGATAATAGGTTATTTGCTATGGATCTGGATCAAGAACACTGGCTAAAGGAACTAGGGAAACAGTAAGACTCAGATCAATGTCCTTGAGGAAACACAAGAAACCAGGGACTAGGACAGAGAATTAACACATTGGCAAAGGGGAATGTGTGAAAGATGATAGGTAAACAAGGAGCCAGAGAAGCAGGAATTGCCAAAACCAGAGCTGGAATTTACTACAGTAGCTTATATGTAGAAAAACTTGCAAGAGAGTGTGGGGACAAGAAAAAAAAAAAAAAAGGTAGCTTTTTATAGGCTCTTTTTATAGGTTCTTTTGGGTTTAGTTTTGGTGGGGTTTTTCTGCCTTTCCCACTGTGTAGCTTTGACTGCATGAAGAAAAAACCCCTCAATATCTTGTTTCGAGGAGCAGAGTCACTCTGACTACCTCTCCAGCCCTGGATTTCCAAAATGAGAGAGCATACAGATGCCAGGCAGGGCTGGCCTGGCCATGCTACCTTGGGAGGGAGGCTGGAGACCTCCTTGCCAGGCATCTGACCTGCTGCAGCAGTGTACAGGAGGTCAGATCTGACACTGGATCAGATTTAGTTCTTTCAGGGGGATGGGTAAGCAGTTTGAATACAGCTTAGTCTCTCATGATGCTGACAGCTTTCTCACTGATTAGGAAATGCAGTCAGGCTCCATGGAAAGCTTGCAAATCCCAAATGGTTGGGGGGGAGTTTCTTTGCTCCAAACTTCCCACCTGGTTTCCACAACTGGTCCACCAGGTGGTTGTCACGGCACAGTGCTGAAACACGAGGTGCTGTGGAGCAGAGGAAGGCTGCTTGCTGGCGGTGGAGGACATGCCTGCTACCCAGACACCATCTGCAGCTCAGGGTTGGACATCCGGTGCGTGGGACCGGGCAGTACCTGTGCGTGGCCGCTGCTCCAGGGACCACGTCAGGCTTGGAAGAGCTGGGTGGACACTGCCACCTATTGATTGACGAACCGAAAAGGAGCCTCTCCAGCTGCCCTCCGAGCAGCTTCCTGTGCTCCGCCAGCAGACAGCCTCCCTTAGCCCAGAATCGTCGCTGGGCTCCAGGAGAAAGGATTTGCCTGGTAGAATGAATGGCAAACACCATGCGCGGCTGGGCTGCTGCAAGCGTCTGAGGCTCAGAGCAGGGGGAACGTGTTGGTAAATGTCAGTTAATCAGCCAGCTTGGGTGGCGTGGGTAAGCTAAACATCACCCTAAAGGTACATCTTGAGTTGTACCTGAGAGCTGCTGGAAGCAGCTCAGGATGTGTGCTGTGCTGTGCTGTGCCAGGCAGGCAATGAAGGTGAGCAAAGGTGCAACCAAAATCCATCACAAGAGGTGATGGAGCAGCAACCACAACATTCTGTTCAGCTACTGAGTATGAAATGCAGGCCAGTGAAATACTGCATGGCTGACACCTCTGAGTCTGCCAGTGGGATCACTGAAGGCTAAGAATACTCAGGTTTCTGTTCAAGATCAGACTAACAGACCTACTTGCATAGGTTCTGTGGTTCTCTCCCACTCCAAACCAAGGCGGTGGTTTTCTCTAGGTCCTTTGAGCCTTCTCAGGTATCCAGAACTAGATGTAGGCAAAAGATGCAGGTAGCTGCACTTGATGTGTTTGAAATAGGCACATATGCAATGTTTACCTACATGGATGTGTGCAGGTAGAAGAGCTCTCCAGAATGTTTTGGTCTCTACTCAGATGGATTTAAAGAGTATAGAATAAATTCAAGTCCCACAACATTCAAATGCCAGGCTCAGGACTGGGTTTTAGCTTCAGCTGCTCTGGTAAGAGGACACTGCTTGGTCTCAGCACCCTTAGCTGAGGTTTGAAGGGTGGGAAAATCAGGCTGGTTACCAATGTTGGGGAGGTTTCCAATGTTTCCCAAGACTGAAACATCACATCTGAATAAATTAGGCAATGATCTTTTTTCAGCAGAGTGTAAGAGCAGAGCTGGAGTGTTCTAGCTGCACCAGTTTAACCCAGTGGACTTTATTGGGTACTAGGACTGGATATTAGGAACACGTTCTTTATTATGAGGGGGGTGGAACACTGGAACAGGTTGCCCAGGGAAGTGCCTGGGGCCCCACCCCTGGAGATATTCAAAGTGAGGTTTGACAGGGCTCTGGCCAGCCTGATCTGGTTGAAGATGCTTACTGCAGAGGGGGTTGGACTGCATGACCTTTGGAGGTCCCTCCCAGCCCAGCCCATTCTGTGATTCTGTGACTGTCCAGTGAGGAGCACCATTTCCTGGACTGCTATTTAGCACCTGTGTGAGTTTGGAGTTCTATGGCTGGCTGTGGTTATTCCCTCTGCTGACTTTGTAACATCTTTGCAGGTTTCTGTGGCATCCAGCATCTGCAATTCTTTTTCTCTGTAATATAAAAACATTGACACATCACCAGCCTACTGCTTCGGAAGCTTTTAATGCAGGCATCGCTGGAGCTGCTTTAGCTGGATCCTGGGCATCAATAAAACAGAGGTTTTCTTATTTAATAATCTTTGCTAAGCAAAATCTGCTCAGCCTGGGAGTTTTTGGATGCTGATGCAGATGTCCCACAGCTCTGGCTGTGGTTGCTGCTTTTGTTGCTATGATTACAGGCAGCTGGACTGATGGCTTGCCTGAGGAGGAACAACAATACATCACATGCAACATGCCTTGCTGGACAGAGTGCAGGACTGGGATTCCTTCTTCCCCCCCTTTTATTGGCTTCATATAAACCTAACTGCTTGAAGATGGCTGCAGCAGTGTCTTTCAGCTCCTACTTCATGGCAAATTAATTGCAATCAGAGTTGTGTTTATTCTGTCAGCAGTTATTGTTTTTTCCCTGCTCGCATGCCTGTGCTGCTGATCACTTTGAAGGGACACACCAAGCTAAGAGCTCACAGATGTCAGGGCATTGTCGGCTCCAGATGCAAAGGCTTCACACATCAGTCACTGCTGGAGCGCACGGGGGAGGTAGGGCAGAGTCAAGGCACCAAACCTTCTACCTGTCAGACAACCAACAGTGTTTTGCTCTGAGATCTTATCAGTGGTCTTGGTAATTGCTGGTAACCAGCCTTTCCTTGTCTGATCATTCATGCAGTGTAAGGAAGAGGTTTGCTCACTCTGCCCAGAGGCTGGACCAGCAGAGACTGCAAAGCCAATGTGGCTCATTGAATGAAGGCACTGGACAATTCCCAGCCACTTGCTCACGTTTTGCCTCGGATAGCCTAAGCTGGTAAGTCAAATTTCACTCTTTAATGCATATGTTCTTAATTGGCAGCATCAAATCATTTCACAAGCATATTTCAGAGCACACACAGTGTTGAGTAGCTGCTTGGCTCCTCTGCTTTTCTCAAACCTGAAGTGCTCTATGAGTGCACCTGTCTGCACCCTGCAGCATGCCTCTGCCACACACAACACACAAGGATTCAGGTATTTCTTTTTCTCTCTCTGCAGCGTGTTTTTAAAAGGACATGAAGATTAGGTCAGTATCTGCCAATCCAAAAAAAAAAAAAAAAAAAAGGGGGGGGGGGGAAGCTTTTTAAAGGGTAACTAAGATATTGATTTGTATTGGAATTTGACTTTTAAAGCACTGGGGAATAAAATGGTGACTTCAGTGCTGAGAAGCCCAAACAAATCTGATGGCAAAGATTAAGCTACAGTATGTGCAGCTTGAAATGTGTGTTGGAAGGCTTGAGCC